>NC_057819.1:50270000-50582125 GCF_910594005.1 Cervus elaphus | reverse complement strand
CACTCTGTAAAATTTTTAGCAATGTTCTCATTTTTATCTGACATCTAGAAATACCTAAAGTAATAAAAAATCATTTTTACCTCATATTTGCTTTGGTTTTCATTCTGTCCCTGTCAGTCTATATACAGCATAGCAAGACAAGATTTATATAACATCATTTTGGGTGTTCTAGAATCAGACAAAGAATCCTCACTTCAGCTGGGTTTTTTTCTCCCCACAAAATTTCATATAAAAATATAAAATCTATACTTAAAATAATACTATGCTTTCCTTAAAGCTTTATCTTTTGCAATGAACACTTTCCACTAAGTTTTGCAATACACATATATATGATAATACATATATAAAATGTTCAACAACTACATGGAAGGAAAGAATTGCTGAGAATGTCATTATTCTAATGAAAACATTAGAAAATTGCTCTTACACTGCTTAGTATTGTCTCATAGTCTTCAATTATAGGATAGTTAAAAACATGGATTTTAACAAACATTCAAGTTTCAATTCATTCTGAGAATGCAGACTAAGCACTAAAATAAGATCCTTATTTGCAAGCAACTTATTTTCCTAAGTTGTTTAAGTAAAAATGTAGATTCAATCCTCAACATGTTTAACTTCAATGTATGAAATACTGTAATTATTTAATGAAGGAAGAGATATTAATTACCTGAAAAATCCATAGTGTAACTTAAAGATGAGCATGCATTAATTGCATTAGAATACAATATTTATCTTTCTCTTTCTGACTTACTTCACTCTGTATAATAGGTTCTAAATTTATTCACCTCTTTAGAACTGACTCAAAGATATTCCTTTTTATGGCAGAGTATTATTCCATTGTGTGTAAGTACCACTACTTATCCATTCATCTGTCAATGGACATCTAGGTTGCTTCCATGTTCTAACTATTGTAAAAAGTGATGCAATGAACAATGGGATACCTGTGTCTTTTTCAATTTTGGTTTCCTCAGGGTATGCCTAGGAGTGGGATTGTTGGGTCATATGGTGGTTTTATTCCTAGTTTTTTAAGGAATCTCCATACTGTCTTCCACAGTGGCTAGATCAATTTACATTCCCACCAACAGTGCAAGAGCATTTCCTTTTCTCCACAACCTCTCCAGCATTTATTGTTTGCAGACTTTTTTGTTGATGGCCATTCTGACCAGTGTGAGATGATATCTCGTTGTGGTTTTGATTTGCATTTCTCTAATAATGAGCGATGTAGAGCATCTTTTCATGTGTTTGTTAACCATCTGTATGTCTTCTTTGGAGAAATGTCTGTTTAGGTTTTTTTTCCCCACTTTTTGATTGGGTTGTTTGTTTTTCTGGTATTGAGTTGTATGAGCTGCTTGGATATTTTGGAAATTAATCCTTTGTCAGTTGTTTCATTTTCTATTATTTCCTCCCATTCTGAGGGTTGTCTTTTCACCTTGCTTATAGTTTCCTTTGCTGTGCAAAAGCTTTGAAGTTTAATCAGGTCCCACTTGTTTACTCTTGGTTTTATTTCTGTTATTCTAGGAGGTGGGTCATAGAGGATCTTCCTTTGATTTATGTCATCAAGTGTTCTGCCTATCTCCTCCAAGAGTTTCATAGTTTCTGGTCTTACATTTAGGTCTTTAATCCATTTTGAGTTTATCTTTGTGTGTGGTGTTAGGATGTGTTCTAATTTCATTCTTTGGGATGTAACTGTCCAGATTTCCCAGCACCATTTATTGAAGAGGCTGTCTTTGCCCCAATGTATATTCTGGGCTCCTTTGTTAAAAATAAGGTACCCAGAGGTGCATGGGTTTATTTCTGGGCTTTATATCTTTTTCCATTGGTCTATATTTCTGTTTTTGTGCCAGTATCAATTGGTGTTGAGAACTGTATCTTTGTAGTATAATCTGAAGTCAGGAAGGTTGATTCCTCCAGCTCCATTCTTCTTTCTCAGGACTGCTTTGGCTATTCGGGGTCTTTTGTGTTTCCATGTGAATTGTGAAATTTTTTGTCCTACTTCTGTGAAAAATGCCACTGATAATTTGATAGGTATCACATTGAATCTGTAGATTGCATTTGGTAGTATAGTCATTTTTACAATATTGATTCTTCCTATCCAGGAACATGGAATATCTCTCCACCTATTTATGTCATCTTTGATTTCTTTCTTCATTGTCTTATAATTTTCTGTGTAGTTATTTTGTCTCCCTAGGTAAGTTTATTCCTAGATATTTAATTCCTTTTGTTGCAATGATGAATGTAATTGACTCTTTAATTTCTCCGATTTTTCATTGTTAGTATACAGAAATGAAGTGATTTCTGTGTATTGATTTTATACCCTGAAACTTTGCTAAATTCACTGATGCACTCTAGTAATTTCTGATATTATCTTTAGGGTTTTCTATGTACAGTATCATGTCAATTGCAAACAATGAGAGCTGTACTTCTTCTTTTCCAAACTGGATTCCATTTATTTGTTTTTCTTCTCTGATTGCTGTAGCTATGACTTCCAGAACTATGTTGAAAAATAATGGTAAAAGTGGACACCTTTGTCTTGTTCCTGATCTTAGGGGGAATGCTTTATTTTTTTCACCATTGAGAATAATGTTTGCTGTAGGCTTATCATGTATGGCCTTTACTATGTTGAGGTAGGTTCCTTCTATGTCCATTTTTGAAGAGTTTTAATCATAAATGAATGCTGAATTTTGTCAAAGGTTTTTTCTGCATCTATTGAGATTATTACTTGGCTGTTATCTTTCAATTTGTTAATATGGTGTATCACATTGATTGATTTTCATATATTGAAGAATCCTTGCATTCCTGGAATAAAGCCCACCTTGATCATGGTGTATGAGCTTTTTGATGTGTTGCTCAATTGTTTTCTAAAATTTCATTGAGGATTTTTGCATCTATGTTCATCAGTGATACTGGCCTGTAGTTTTCTTTTTCTGTGTTGTCTTTGTCTGGTTTTGGTATCAGGGTGATGGTGGCTTTGTAGAATGAGTGTGGAAGTGTTCCTTCCTCTGCAATTATTTGAAACAGTTTTAGAAGGATGGGTATTAGCTCTTCTCCCTGATAGTTCAGTTGGTAAAGAATCTGCCTGCAATGCAGGAGACCCTGGTTCAATTCCTGGTTTGGGAAGATCCCCTGGAGAAGGGATAGTCTACCCACTCCAGGGTTCTTGGGCTTCCCTTATGGCTCAGCTGGTAAAGAATTCACCTTCAATGCAGGAGACCTAGGTTCAATCCTTGGGTTGGGAAGATCCCCTGGAGAAGGGAAAGGCTACCCACTCCAGCATATTGGCCTGGTGAATTCCAGAGTCAGTCCATGGGGTCGCAAATAGTTGGATGTGACTGAGAGACTTTAACTTTCACTTTTCAAATCTTTGATAGAACCTCCTGTGAAGCCATCTGATCCTGGGCTTTTTTTTTTTTTTTTAGGAGATTTTTGCTCACAGCTTCAATTTCAGTGCTTCTAATGGTGTTATACATAATTTCTATTTCTTCCTGGTTTAGCCTCAGAATATTGAACATTTCTAGGAATCTGTCCATTTCTTCCAGGTTATCCATTTTATTGCCATACAGTTGTTCATAATAATCTCTTACAATTTTTTGTATTTCTGCATTGTCTGTTGTAACTTCTTTTTCATTTCTAAATTTGTTGATTTGATTCTTCTCTCTTTTTTCATTGATGAATTTGGCTAAAAGTTTGTCAATTTTGTTTACCTTCTCAAAGAACTAGCTTTTAGTTTTGTTAATCTTTCCTATTGCTTCTTTCATTTTTTTTTTCATTTATTTCTGCTTGGATCTTTATGATTTATTTCCTTCTACTAATTTTGGGGTTTCTTTGTTCTTCTTTTTCCAGTTGTTTTAGGTATAAAGTTAGGTTGTCTAATGTTTTTCTTGTTTCTTGAGGTAGAATTATATTGCTATAAACTTGCCTCCTAGAACTGCTTTTGCTGCATGCCATGAGTTTTGAGTTGTCATGTTTTCATTCTCATTTGTTTCTGGAAATTTTTTTATTTCCCTTTTGATTTCTTCAGTAACCTGTTTTTTATTTAAAAACATATTGTTCAATCTCCATGTGTTTGTGTTTCTTACAGTTTTTTTCTTGTAATTGATATCTTGTCTCATAGTATTGTGGTCAGAGAAGATGCTAGATATGATTTCAATTTTCTTAAATTTACTGAGGTTTGATTTGTGATCCAAGATGTGGTCTAATCTGGAGACTGTTCCTTGTGCACTCAAGAAGAAGGTGTATTCTTCTGCATTTGGATGGAATCTCCTGAAGATATCAATGAGATCCATCTCCTCTAATGTATCATTTAAGACTTGTGTTTCCTATGTTTTTCTCTAAGAGTTTTATAGTTCCTGGTCTTACATTTAGATCTTTAATCCATTTTGATTTTATTTTTGAGTATGGTGTTAGAAAGTGTTCTAGTTTCATTCTTTTGCAAGCTGTTGACCAGTTTTCCCAGCACCACTTGTTAAAGAGATTCTCTTTTCTCCATTGCATATTCTTACCTCCTTTGTTGAAGATAAGGGGTCCATAGGTGTGTGGATTTATCTCTGGGCTTTCTATTTTGTTCCACTGACCTATATTTCTGTCTTTGTGCAAGTACCATACTGTCTTGATGACTGTGGCTTTGTAATAGAGCCTGAAGTCAGGCAGGTTGATTCCTCCAGTTCCATTCTTCTTTCTTAAGATTGCTTTGGGCATACACACCAAGGAAACCAGAATTGAAAGAGACACATGTACCCCAAGGTTCATCACAGCACTGTTTATAATAGCCAGGACATGGAAGCAACCTAGATGTCCATCAGCAGACGAATGGATAAGAAAGCTGTGGTACATATACACAATGGAATATTACTCAGCCATTAAAAATAATACATTTGAATTAGTTCTAATGAGGTGGATGAAACTGGAGCCTATTATACAGAGTGAAGTATGTCAGAAAGAAAAACACCAATACAGTATATTGCATTATATACAATAATGCATATATATGGAATTTAGAAAGATGGTAACAATAACCCTATGTGCAAGACAGCAAAAGAGACACAGATGTATAGAACAGTCTTTTGGACTCTGTGGGAGAGGGCGAGGGTGGGATGATTTGGGAGAAGGGCACTGAAACATGTATATTATCATACATGAAACAAATCGCCAGTCCAGGTTCGATGCATGAGACAGGGTGCTCAGGGCTGGTGTACTGGGATGACCCTGAGGGATGGGATGGGGAGGGAGGTGAAAGGGGGGTTCAGGGTGGGGAACACATGGGTACCTGTGGTGGATTCATGGCAATGTATGGCAAAACCACTACAATATTGTAAAGCAATTAGCCTCCAATTAAAATAAACAAATATTTTTTAAAAAGACTTGTGTTTCCTTATTAATTTTTTTTTGATGATCTGTCCATTGGTTTAAGTCAGGTGTTAAAGTCTCCTACTATTATTGCATTACAGTCGATTTCTCCTTTTATGTCTGTTACTGTTTGTCTCATGTATTGAGGTGCTCCTATGTTGGGTGCATAGATATTTACAATTATTTTGTCTTCCTCTTGGATTGATCCCTTGATCATTATGTAGTGTCCTTCCTTATCTCTTGTAATCTTCTTTATTTTAAGGTCCATTTTGTCTGATATGAGGATTGCTATGCCCAACATAGAGGCAAAGGTTTATAACAACAATAAAAAATGTGACTGGGGAAAAAAAAAGCTCAAAAGCTTATATAGATTTCATAGTGCCAATAAAATTGACAACTACAACAGGGGGTTAAAAAAAGGGGGGGGGCAAAAGAATCTACAGAAAAAGTCAAAACAAGGAATATTAAATGTTTTTCTTGAGTTACTGCTGTCAAGAGTCCTTTCCCTCGCTGGGAGTCACAGTCCACCTCACCTCTCTAGGATGCCCTCCAACACTGTGCTGATCTCTGGACCTGTTGTGGGGCAGCTCAGGAACTAATCTGGTCCTACATCTGTGTGTTCTTGCCTCCAATGTCCACAGCTATCAGAACTAATGCATTTTCTTTTGTGGGAGCTCTCAATGTGCTTTTATACATTCCATAGACACAGAGTCTGCCTAGTCGATCATGCAGATTTAATCTGCAGCTTGTACAGCTGGTGGGAAGGTTTTGGGTCTTCTTCCTTAGCCACACTGCCCCTGGGTTTCAACTGTGGTTTTATTTGGACCTCTGCCTGTGGGTCGTCCACTGGGGTTTGCTCCCGAGGCTGCCCTGGAGGACTTGGGTTTGCCTCATGAGGGTCAGGTGTGGAGGCGGTGTAGCTGCCTGGGCCCCAGGGGTTCTGGCAACACCAGGTACTCAGGGATGTTGGCGGCTAGGGCAGCAGGAAATATAGCACTCTAGACAGGTAGGACAACCAGTATTGGCCAATAGGCTCCAGAATGCTTGCCTGGAGAACCCCTCTGACAGAGAAGCCTGGCAGGCCACAGTCTACAGGGTCGCAAGAGTTGGACACAACTGAAGCGACCCTGTGCACATAGACACAAGGCTTGTTTGGCCTGTGGCAGTTCTGCCCCAGTAAGAGTTGAGCGTGAAGGTGGCACAGCTGCTTGGCTTGTGGGGACCCTGTGGCCCCAAGTGTGCAGAGACTTTACTGCCTCCACCACAGGAGTTACAGCCCTCTCAGAGTCTTTTTTCAAGCCTCTTCCAGCAGGCAATCAGAAGCCCTCTCTGGCCAGTCTTTCTCCATACCTCCACCTGTTCAGGCACGCAGACGGCTCCCTTGCCTGGGGTCCTACTCTGTTGTTCGGTGCGTCAGGCACCTAGAGGGGCCCCCCTGGCTGGGGTCCTACTTTGTAGTTCAGAGTGGCAGGCCCTCTCTGGGCCAGCCTCTCTATTGTTCAGCTGCTGATGCTGGCGTGTGGGGAGAGAGAGAGGCGATGGTGATGGCTCCACCCCCTACGTGTGACTCAGCAGTATCGCCTTGCTTCCATGGCTGCCCAACTTTCCTCTACAGGCATTTCCCATCACAGTCTCCTCCCTCACATTTCCCTCAATCTGTCTGTCCACAATCAACAGCAGCCCTTTCCCAGGGATGTCTCCGCAATCCCTAAATTCCAGCTCCCAGCTGCTTAGCCGTCCAGGGGACCTGCCTCCCTGTCCCCAGTAAGTAGGGCTGTGGCAAGGACTGTCTGATTTTCATTCCATTTAGGCTGCCACAGATCAGCTGTTTCACTCTTAGCCTTAAATTTTTTTGCTCTGACTCAAACAATTGCCCTGATGTGAGGAACAGACCCCTGAATGATCCTTTACAGAGATGAACTAGAAAATGGAGTTTTGGATATTCACTATATACATAATCTCACTCATAATCTTCATAACTAGATAACTTAATAACTGGCAATAACTTAACAACTGGTGAAAGAAATATTTCACATTTGATATTTTGCTGATGAGGAAACTGAACATATATAACTCCCAATGTGATGGATTTCAGATATGGATCTAACAGCAATTAAAAAAAAAATCCTCTTTTTTCCATGCTTTGTCAACTTTATCAATTAATACCAAGGTTCAGGTGCAAGTAAGTCAGGAATCTACATTTTTAAGTGCTAGGTTCTTTAAAATATCATCTACCTATGGTTCTCTAGACACATTATCACTCCCTAATGCAATGACATCCACTCAAACATTTCTGGAAGAATCTTTGTAGGGGTCAAGAAAAAAGGTTCACTCTTTCCTTATTGTGTTTATCTTGTCTTTATCTACTTATCAAACTGGTGAACTTTTTGTGCTTTCCTTTTCTAGTGTCTTGATTCCTGAACCCTTGATTCCTGATCATAAGAACATCACTGACACTTGGTACTCTGAGTCAAATTCCAGATTCTGCCATCAAATCCCTACTTTACATCTTTGGGCTTCTGGTCTTTTGGATGCAGTGAAGGATGAATGGAGAGAGTAGCACTGAAATATATACATTACCACATGTAAAATCATATAGTCAGTGTAAATTTGCTATATGATGTATGGGGCTCAAATTCAGTTTTCTGTGACAACTCAAAAGGGTAAGATAGGGTGAGAGGTGGAATGGAGGTTCAAGACAGAGAGGACGAATGTATTCTTATTTCTGATTCATGTTGAGGTATGGCAGAAACCAACACAATACTGTAAAGCAATTAACCTCCAATTAAAATAAATATATTAAAGTTAAAAAATCTTTTTTTCAAATTAAAAAATAATTCTGAGCTTGATCTGAATGAGTATCTTCCTTCCCAGTTTTAATATTCTGTGATTCTAGTTGTCATTTGTATTATTAACACTTGTGAATTGGATGTGGCTAGTTTATTTTGATAATAATACAAGTTTTATAATAATGATTATAATCAATATGTCCTGACCTGTTCTTGAACAGCAGAATTCTTCAGCTTTTTCATCAGTACCATTTTTCTAAGCTCTCAAAGTCTCTGAAGATATTGAAATAAATTTCCATCTTTATGTTCAGGACAACATCAAATGAAAAGATGCAGGACACTGCAGGTTGAACTAGTTCTATTTGGGGGTAAGACAAAACATTACAAGTCAACAACAAGAGATATCAACTACCTACTCTACTTGTTGGCAAAACAACAAGCCCACATAAATATATCCCTATTCACTAACAGAAGGTTGAAACTTTTTAAAAAATATAAGATCTCTTCCCAAAAATATTAGGAGAAAATCAGAGTAAGTACATCTCTAAACATATTTTATTTTTAAAAATAAAATATGGAAATACTATGAGTTATATCCTTGGTGCTATCAAATATATCAAAGAAGAAAAGACCTCTGAGACACAAGAGGTTAGACTCAAAAGGGGAAATCACAACTGGGAAGAGGACAAAAATGCAAAGATGAAAAAAAAAAAAAAAAACAGAAGAAGAAAGAAACAAACAAAAAATGCTAGGAAATGCAAAATACACTAGCTACAAAGATTATATTTGAAATCTTTGGAAACATGAGTCAATGATTTGATCTGATCCCCAAGAAAAGAAGTGCAAAAGAGCAAAACAGCTGAGGAGGCCTTACAAAAGCTATGAAAAGAAGAGAATCGAAAAGCAAAGGAGAAAATGAAAGATATATCCATTTGAATGCAGAGTTCCAAAGAATAGCAAGGAGAGCTAAGAAAGCCTTCCTCAGGAATCAGTGCAAAGAAATAGAGGAAAACAATAGAATGGGAAAGACTAGAGATCTCTTCCAGAAAATTAGAGATACCAAGGGAATATTTCAAGCAAAGATGGGCTCAATAAAGGACAGAAATGGTATGGACATAACAGAAGCAGAAGATATTAAGAAGAGGTGGCAAGAATACACAGAAAAAAAGTACAAAAAAGATCTTCACAAAAAAAAAAAAAAAAAAAAAAAAAAAAGATCTTCACGACCCAGATAATCATGATGGTGTGATCACTCACACTCACCTAGAGCCAGACATCCTGGAATGTGAAGTCAAGTGGGCCTTAAGAAGCATCATTATGAACAAAGCTAGTGGAGGTGATGGAATTCTAGTTGAGTTGTTTCAAATCCTAAAAGATGATGCTGTGAAAGTGCTGCACTCAATATGCCAGCACACCTGGAAAACTCAGCAGTGGCCACAGGACTGGAAAAGGTCAGTTTTCATTCCAATGCCAAAGAATGCTCAAACTACCACATAATTGCACTCATCTCACACACTAGTATAGTAATGCTCAAAATTCTCCAAGCCAGGCCTCAGCAATACGTGAACCGTGAACTTCCAGATGTTGAAGCTGGCTTTAGAAAAGGCGGAGGAACCAGAGATCAAATTGCCAACATCCACTAGATCATAGAAAAAGCAAGAGAGTTTCAGGAAAACATCTATTTCTGCTTTATTGACTATGCCAAAGCCTTTGATTGTGTGGATCACAATAAACTGTGGAAAATTCTGAAGGAGATGGGATACCAGACCACCTTACGTGCCTCTTGAGAAAACTGCAGGTCAGGAAGAAACAGTTAGAACTGGACATGGAACAACAGACTGGTTCCAAATAGGAAAAGGAGTACATCAAGGCTGTATATTGTCACCCTGCTTATTTAACTTATATGCAGAATACATCATGAGAAACGCTGGGCTGGAAGAAGCACAAGCTGGAATCAAGATTGCCGGGAGAAATATCAATAACCTCAGCTATGCAGATGACACCACTCTTATGGCAGAGAGTGGAGAAGAACTAAAGAACTTCTTGATGAAAGTGAAAGAGAAGAGTGAAAAAGTTGGCTTAAAGCTTAACATTCAGAAAACTAAGATCATGGCATCTGGTCCCATTACTTCATGGCAAATAGATGGAGAAACAATGGAAACAGTGGCTGACTTTATTTTTGAGGGCTCCAAAATCACTGCAGATGGTGATTGCAGTCATGAAATTAAAAGACACTTACTCCTTGGAAGGAAAGTTATGACCAACCTAGACAGCATATTAAAAAGCAGAGACATTACTTTGCCAACAGAGGTCCATCTAGTCAAGGCTATGGTTTTTCCAGTGGTCATGTATGGATGTGAGAGCTGGACTGTGAAGAAAGCTGAGTACCGAAGAATTGATGCTTTTGAACTGTGGTGTTGGAGAAGACTCTTGAGAGTCCCTTGGACTGCAAGGATATCTAACCAGTCCATCCTAAAGGAAATCAGTCCTTGGTGTTCATTGGAAGGACTGATGTTGAAACTCCAATACTTTGGCCACCTGATGCGAAGAGCTGACTCATTTGAAAAGACCCTAATGCTGGGAAAAATTGAGGGCAGGAGGAGAAGGGGACAACAGAGGATGAGATAGTTGGATGGCATCACTGACTCAATGGACATGGGTTTGGGTAGACTCCAGCAGTTGGTGAGGGATAGGAATGCCTGGTTCATGGGGTTGCAAAGAGTTGGACATGACTGAGCAACTGAACTGATCTGAATTGAACTTGAGAGACTTGAGAGACTCACTAAGCATGTAGTGGAAGATTAAAAGTGATTTTTATGAAAGACTGAGTAAGATCATTAAAGACCAGAGTATGGTAATCTAACTTAACACAGTTGCTGACAGAATTGCAAACAATTCAAAAGGAATGAGAGCAGTGAAACTGATTCTATAGGGAATAACAAAAACACAAACTCATTAAGCCAAAAACTGAGATTACAAATTAATAAGTAACAAATTCCTGTACTAGCAAAATACTGATATATTTAATTAGCTAAGAAAACTACTACTAGAATTTAAAATATTTTCCCATCAAAATAACCATAGAATAAGACAAAATATAATCTGTTTAGTAACAGATGGAAGCTACAAAGGAATTTCTAAAAATTTCAGAACCTGAGTTCACCATTTTGATTATGAGGGTAGACACATTTTCTCTTTTTATAAGCAATTAAGAAAAGGGGGAACAAACTAATGTCAGATCACAACAAAGCTGAATTCATAACAGGGGTTTAATAATCATCAGTCTTGAGATGATACATCAAAACTTAAAGTAGTATAACATTTAGAAGAAAAACCTAGAGAAATAAAATTAAAGAGATAATGTGGGAAAGACTAAAAAAAAGTTTAAGTAGTAGACTAAAAGGAACAAGAGAGCCAATATTTTAATTATTAAACAAATATGTAATTTATATAAAGTATATGTTATTTATACAGTATGTATAGGACTACAAAAATATATCTCTAAATTTGCTCATAAATGCCATCAGTTCAGTTCAGTTGCTCAGTTGTGTCCGACTCTTTGTGACCCCATTGACTACAGCTTGTCAGGCTTTGCTGTCCATCACCAACTCCCAGAGCTTTCTCAAACTCATGTCTATCAAGTTGGCGATACCATCCAACCATCTCATCCTCTGTCGTCCCTTTCTTCTCCAGCCTTCAATCTTTCCCATCATCAGGGTCTTTTCCAAGGAGTCAGTTCTTCGCATCAGGTGGCCAAAGTATTGGAGTTTCAGCTTCAGCATCGTCCTTCCAATGAATATTCAGGACTGGTTTCCATTAGGATTGACTGATTGGCTCTCCTTGCAATCCAAGGGACTCTCAAGAGTCTTCTCCAACACCACAGTTCAAAAGCATCAATTCTTCATGCATAAATGCCATAATAAGTTGAATAAATTAAAGTATCTTCAATATTTCTAAATATAGTAATTGAAGGCTGTAAAAGCATGATTCTTCTTGCATGATTCATAGGCTTTAATTATAATAGAAAGTACAATGAGAATTTAAAGAAACAAAAATTATGATTCTGAAGTCCATTTTGCATAATTAAAAGAGCAAAGGAACTAATACAATGTACAATGTTGAAAATAAAAATAAATAAAAGAATACTTGAATTGTCAGATCAAATAATATTTGAAAACTATAGTAATTAAAGACATGCAACTGGTAAAATAAATAACAGATCAGTGTAGAAGAACATATAGTTCTGGAAAGAAATCTGCATACAAACTGAGCACGTGTTAAAGGCATATACATATGCCAATATGTAATTTTTAGCTGCTTTAGAAATTATATGGGAAAGAATGGCTACCTATGAGTTTAAAAAAAAAATCAAGTCAACAGTTCGTCTTAGAATTAAGACAAGCAAAAAGTAAGACTTTTGGGGACAGAACATAAAACACTGTAGAACAAAAACAATTTAATATGTTAACTGATGATGAGAAAGTCAAGATCTTTCAACACATAATAGCAAAGAAAAAACATGAAAAATAGTGATAATTTTGACCTGACCTTAAAATGCCTGTATTTATGTATTTATTTTATATTTTTAGGAATTTATAAAGATTTACAAATATCAATGTTTTATTAACATTAAATACCCAGAATTAATAATAGCTAATACTTCTTTACAATTATTTCCAACTTTTTTATCCAAAGAGATTATATATTATAGATATTATGGATATAACTAAATCCATCTTTTACTAACACCTGTATTCCTATTCTTCTATCCTCAGGATCAGCAAATATCATACATTTAATATTTATCTTTTCAATCCATTTATACACATAGGTATGCATTCACAAACAATCTGAATATTGTCTCTGGTGTAATGTTTAACTGCCACAAGTTAAAAGATGTATATAGATCATGTGACATCTTGCAGCATTATGTTTCTGAAATGTAGCCATGTTCTCTCTGCTGTACAATATTTCATCCTTAGATCATGCCCTATCATATGAATTTCTTTATTCATCTGTCTACTTGTAAACACTTAGGTTACTCTTTTGCTTTATTAAAGAAAAAATGCTTCTTTGTGGGTATCTTTTTTTCCTTCTAGTTTTATTGAGATAAAATTGATACAGTACTGTGTAAGTTTAAGGTGTACAACCTAATGATTCTACTTCCTTAGATAATGGAATGATTACCATAAAAGTTTAATGAACATTCATCTCATATGGATATAAAATTTAAAAAATGCTTCCTTGTGATGAGAATTCTTAGGATTTAATCTGTCAAGAACTTTCATACAGAGTATATGGTGGTGGTGTAGTCGCTAAGTCATGTCCGACCCTTGCAACCCCATGAACTGTAGCCTGCCAGGCTCTATCCGTGGGATTCTCCAGGCAAAAATACTGGAGTGGGTTGCCATTTCCTTCTCCAAGGGATCTTCCTGACCCAGGAATTGAACCTGGGTCTCCTGCATTGCAGGCAGTTTCCTTACTGACTGAGCTACAAAGGAAGTTATATAGTGTATATAGCACTGTTAATTATACTAAACATGTTAACATTATATCCCTAGTACCTGCTTATCTTAAATTAGAAGCCTGTACCATTTTACTACTTTCATGCAATTCCCCCTCTTCCATACCCCTCCACCCCCAGTTCTGGTAACCACACATCTGATCACCTATTCTATCAGTTTGTTTTTTTAAAGTATAATAACTACAATAATATGTTAGTTCCTAGTGCACAAAATAGTTGTGATTTGATATGACAGAGGATGAGATGGTTGGATGGCATCACCGACTCAATGGACATGAGTTTGAGTAAACTCCAGGAGTTGGTGATGGACAGGGAGGCCTGGAGTGCTGCAGTCCATGGGGTCGCAGAGTCGGACAAGACTGAGAGACTGAACTGAACTCTACAATAATATGTTAGTTCCTAGTGCACAAAATAGTGGTGATTTGATATTTCTATATATTACAAAATGATGACCACTATAAGATTATTTACCACAGTCACATCCTACTAAATGGTGAAAAGCTGAAAGCATTTCTTCTAAGATCAGAATCAAGACAAAGATGCCCACTCTTACTAACTTTAACATAATATCAAAAGACCTAGCCACAGATATCAGATAAGAAAAAGAAACAGAAAGAATCCAAATTGGAAAAGAAGTAAAACTGACATTGATTGCAGATGACATAATACTATATATATATATACATATATATACACACACACACACACATATATATATATCCTAGAGACACCAACAAACAACTACTAGAACTAATAAATGAATTCAGTAAAATTTCAGCATACAAAATTAATATATAGAAATTTGCTGCATTTGTGTATACTAACAAAGAACTATCAGAAAGTGAAACTAAGAAATCAATCCCATGTAGAACTGCATCAAAAAGAATAAAATATCTAGGAGTAAGTCTAAGTAAGGAGGTATAAAAATAAAAACTGTACTTGAAAAACTTTAGGACACTAATAAAAGAAATTGAAAGCTACATGAATCAAGTGGAAAAATATACTGGACTCATGGACTAGTGAAATTAATACTGTTCAACGGACCATACCAAAGACAATCTGCAGATTTAATGCAATTCCTATCAAAATACCAATGGCATTTTTCACAGAACTAGAGCAAGAAATGTATGGAAACAAGAAAGATCACAAATAACCAAAATAATCTTGAAAAGGAAGAACAGAGGAGGATGGATCATGCTCCCAGACTTCACACTATACTTCAAAGCTATAGTCATCAATACAGTATGGTACTTACATGAACATAGACACATAGATCAATGGAACAGAAAAAAGGGTACAGAAATGAATCCATAGTTATATAACCCATTATTCTACAGCAAAGGAGGCAGGAATATACCATGAAGAAAAGACAGCCTCTTCAATAAATAGTGTTGACAACTGGACAGTTACATGTAAAAACTAATCAAGCTGAACTGTGCTTTCATACCATATTCAAAAATAAACTCAAAACTGGATCAAAGACCTAAATGTTTGAACTATAAACTTCTTTGGAAAACATTGTCAGTATGTCCTTTGACATTGGTCTTAGAAATATTCTTATAGATAAGTCTCGTTAGACAAGAGAAACAAAAGCAAAAATAAACAAGTGAGACTACATTAAAGCAAAAAGTTTTTTGTAGCCAAGCAAACTATCAACAAAATGAAAAGGCCACCTACTGAATGGGGAATATATTTAGAAATGATGTGCTATATGATAAGGGGTTAATATTCAAAATATACTGATTACTCATAAAATTCAACATCAAAAAAACAACCTAAATAAAAATGGACAGAGGACCTGAATAGATATTTTTCAGAGAAGATATATAGACAGCTAACAGAATTATATAAAGATGTTCAACATCACTATCATCAGGAAAATGCAAATGAAGACCACAATGAGACATCACCTCACAGCCACTAGAATAGCTATAATCAGAGAAGAAATATCAAGTGTTGGTAAGGATGTGGCAAAAAAGGAATCCGCATGCACTGCTGGAATGTATACTGGTAAAACTACTGTGAAAAAGTGTGGAGGTTACCTTAAACATTAAAATAGAAATATCATATGACACACAAATTCCACTTCTGTTACCTACACAAAGAAAATGAAAACATGAATTTGAAAAGATATACTCATCCCTGTGTTCATTGTAGCATCATTTAAAAGAGCCAAAACATGGAGGCAACCTAAGTGCCTATAGGTAGATGAATGAGTAAAGAAATGACTATATATATATATATATACACACACACACACATACACACATACATATTATATACATTATACACATGTATTTATAATACAGACACTTACAGTGGAATATTACTCAGCCATAAAAAGAATAGAATGTTGCCATGCAGATGACATAATACTACACATAGAAAAAACTAAAGATGCCACCAGAAAATTATTAGATTTTATCAATAAATGTAGTAAAGTCACATGATACAAAATTACTACAAAGAAATCTTTACATTCCTTTGTAAGGAATGTATGCTACTGACATGAACATAGACACATAGATCAATGGAACAGAAAAGAAAGTACAGAAATGAATCCATAGTTATATAACCCATTATTCTACAGCAAAGGAGGCAAGAATATACCATGAAGACAGCCTCTTCAATAAATAATAAGTAATCTGGATTATTTATCTCATTCATCATTGCAGCAAAAAGAATAAAATACCTAGAAATAAACCAATCTAAAGAGACAAAAGGCCTGCATGCAGAAAACTTCAAGACTCTGATGAAAGAAATAAAAGACAATACAAACAGATGGAGAGACTACCATGTTCTTGGACTGGAAGAATCAGTATTGTGAAAATGACACTACCCAGAGCAAATTACAGTTGCAATGCAATCCCTATTAAATTACAAGTGACATTTTCCCAGAATTTGAACAAATATTTTAAAAATTTATATGCAAACACAAAATACCTCAAATAGCCAAAGCAATCTTAAGAAAGAAAAATAGAGCTGGATAAATCAGGCTCCCTGATGTCAGACTCTATTACAAAGCTATAGTAATTAAAAGAGTGTGGTACTGCCAGGCTGGATGAAGCACAAGCTGGAATCAAGATTGCTGGGAGAAATATCAATAACTTCAGATATGCAGATAACACCACCCTTATGCCAGAAAGGGAAGAAGAACTAAAGAGCCTCTTGATGAAATTGAAAGAGGAGAGTGAAAAAGTTGGCTTAAAACTCAACATTCAGAAAATTAAGATCATGGCATCCAGTCCCATCACTTCATGGCAAATAGATGGATAAACAATGGAAATAGTGATATACTTTAGTTTTTTGGGCTCCAAAATCACTGCAGATTGTGATTGCAGTCATGAAATTAAAAGACACTTGCTCCTTGGAAGAAAAGCTATGACAAACCTAGACAGCATATCAAAAAACAGAGAACTGCCAACAAAGGTCTATCTAGTCAAAGCTATGGTTTTTCCAGTAGTCATGTATGGATGTGAGAGTTGGACTGTGAAGAAAGCTGAGTACTGAAGAATTGATGCTTTTGAACTGTGGTGTTGGAGAAGACTCTTGAGAGTCCCTTGGACTGCAAGGAGATCCAACCAGTCCACCCTAAAGGAATTCGGTCCTGAATATTCATTAGAAGGACTGATGCTGAAGCTGAAACTCCAATACTTGGGCCACCTGATGCGAAGAGCTGACTCATTGAAAAGACCCTGATGCTGGGAAAGATTGAAGGTGGGAGGAGAAGGGGACGACAGAGGACGAGATGGTTGGTTGGATGGCATCACTGATTCAATGGACATGAGTTGGAGCAAACTCTAGGAGTTGGTGATGGACAGGGAAGCCTGGCGTGCTGCAGTCCATGAGGTCACAAATAGTCAGACATGACTAAGCAACTGAACCGAACTGCTACAAAAACAGAAATATAGACCAACAGAACAAGATAGAAAGCCCAGAGATAAGCCCAATCACCTATGGGTGCCTTATCTTTGACAAAAGAAGCAAGAATACACAATGGAGAAAAGACAGCCTCTCCAATAAGTAGTGCTGGGAAAACTGGGCAGCTGTTCATGAAAGAATGAAATCAGAACACCGTCTAACACCATACAGGAAAGTAAAGTTTCAATGTATTAAAAACCTAACTATAAGGCCAGAAACTATAAAACTGTTAGAGGAAAACATAGGCAGACCATTCTTTGATATACATCACAGCAAAATCGTCTTTGACCCACCTCTTAGAGTAATGGAAATAAAAACTCAAACAAACAAATGGGACCTAATTAAACATAAAAGCTTTTGCACAGCAAAGGAAACTATAACCAAGATGAAAAAATAGCCCTCAGAATTGGGTAAAGTGTGGATCTTCCCAACCCAGGGGTTGCACCTAGATTTCTCACAGTGTAGGCAGATTCTGTACCAGCTGAGCCATCAGGGAAGCCCAATTGCAAATGAAGCAACTGACAGAAGATTAATCTATAAAACATGTAGATATTTTTACAAAAGCAGCTCAAAAGCAGCTTATGTAGTTCTATACCAGAAAAACAAACAACCCAATAAAAACATGGGCAGAATACCTAAACAGACCTTTCTCCAAAGATGACATACAGATGGCCAATGGATATAGGAAAAGATGCTCATTAGTAGAAAAATGCAGATCAAAACTTTTATGAGGTATCACTTCACACTGACCAGAATGGCCATTATAAAAAAATCTACAAATAATAAATTCTACAGAGGATGTGGAGAAAATGGAATCCACTGTTGGAAGGAATGTAAATTGATATAGCCACTATAGAGAACGGTATGGAGATCCTTAAAAAAACTAGGAATAAAACTAATATCACCCAGCAATCCCACTATTGGGCATATACACTAAGAAAAAAAACAATTCAAAAAGACACATATACCCCAATGTTCACTGCAGCACTATGTACAATATTCAGGACATGGAAGCAAACTAGATGTCCATCAACAGACAATTAGTTAAAGAAGTTGTAATTACATACATGGAAATATTACTTAGCCATAAAAAGCAACAATGTGAGTCAGTTGAACTGAGATTGATGAACCTTGAATCTTTCATACAGAGTGAAGTCAGAAAGAGAAAAACAAACAGCATATATTAACACATATATATGGAATCTAGAAAAATGGTACTGATGAACCTATTTGTAGGACAAGAATAGAGACACAAATGTAGAGAATGAACTTGAGTACACAGTGGTGGGAGGAGAAGGTGGGATGAATTGAGAGAGTATACAGACTTAGGTCTATACACTACTGCTATGTGTAAAATAGATAGCCAGTGGGAAGTTGCTACATAACACAGGGAGCCCAGTTCACACACACACACACACACACACACACACACACACACACACACACACACACACTTGTGGTTGATTCACATTGTTATATAGTTAAAAAATATATAACATTATAAAGCAATTATCCTACAATTTAAAAGAAATTCTGCCATTTGTGACAACACTGATGGACCTAAAAGCCATTATGCAAAGTGAAAAAATTCAGAGAAAGACAAATACCATACATCTCACCTATAAGTAGAATCTGAAAAACAAAATGAATGAACAAACAAAACAGAGTTATAGATACAGAGAACAAACAGTTATTTGCCAGAGGGGAGGCATGTGGGGAAATGAGAGAAACAGGTGAGTGAAATTTCTACAAGAGATACAAACTTCCAATGATAAAATAAGGGAATCACAGGAATGAAAAGCACTGCCTGGGGTATGTCATCAATAATAATGTGATATCTTTGTGTGGGGACAGATGGTAATTAGACTTAAAATGTCTATATATATTTAACTTTACAGTGAAACAATAAATTGATGCTAACATTTACTGAGAGCTTATAGTGAGCGTGAGAAGATTAGGGTTGATTCTAATGAAAGTGGGCATGAGCCCTGAAGAAAAAAGAATGATAATCCAATATAACATTATAGTTGCTAAAAGGATAGCAACCAGCTTAAAAGAATGAAAGCTTTCTGAAGAGATTTGCATTAATGTTTTTTTCATTTTACATCTCTTAATTTACATTAAGAGAATTACATCTAATTCTCATGATAACTCAATGATATAGATGCTATTACTGTCCCTTCTATGGATGAAGTAATTAAAGAAGAGAGAGTTTAAGAAATTACACAGGCAAACACAGTAAATAAAAGCATAGCCATGGTTAGAACCCAGGTGTTCTGACTCCAGAGCACATTGTTTTAACTAGTACATCATTATTTTACAATGAAAATGCAAATTTCTTAAATAATATTTTTGCTACTAATATGATAGGGAAATATTTAATTTTATGTACACAACTCAAATGGGGCTTTCCTGGTAGCTCAGCTGGTAAAGAATCCACCTGCAATGAAGGAGACCCAGGTTCAATTCCTGGGTTGGGAAGATCCCCTGGAGGAGGCCATGGCAACCCACTCCAGTATTCTTGTCTGGAGAATCCCCATAGACAAGGGAACTTGGCAGGTTATAGACACAAATGAGCAATTAGGCACACACACAGCACACACAACTCAAATACATACAACAGAGACATCACTCATAATGCAAGATATAGAGAATTTTTAAAATCAAATATGAATTTTTAAAAATAATACAGTTGAGTAAAATTGGTATTTTCATATAGTGTCAAATTTCTGGGAATTATCTAGAAAGTGATTTAACTGTATGAATTAGGAGTTCTAAAAAAAGAAAAAACTGTTAAATTTGGACTTTGATCCAAGCATTTCAAATCTAGAGGGTATCCTAAGAAAATACTCACAGATACAGAATATAAAATGCTCCATTATTTGTCACATTGGTAATTTGAGTAAATACAGTTTTGATACCATGTTTCAAACAACATCACAGTTCCCTATAGAGCTTCTATCCAGAATCACAGATTCAGAATTTTAAAAAGGCCCACTGGTGACTTGTTGCAGAATTAGTGTCAAATACAGTACCTATTAGAATTATTATATCCTCTAAAACAATATTTTGAATATATTCAATATTTCATAAGATATTTACAAATGATTTTTAAATACTTGTACTTAAAATCTATTAATTTTACACTTAAAAATATGAAGAACAAAGTATATTAGCTCATGTTGAACAAATATGTCATAAAAATTCACTCTGATCTACACTTCACTAGGAAAATAAAAGTTTACATATGAGTATAGGTATTTATTTCAAGGTTCAGTTAATTTCACTATTAATTTCATGGTTAAGTAACATGCATTCTGTTAAAGGTAGTGTTTTTATTTACTAATCCTCACATCTCTACCCACTAACAATCTTGTAGAAAGTTGGCATTCAAAAATGAATTAACTAATAAATTAATGAGAATGGCAAGTGAAATAATGAACAAATATAAAAACAACTATAGTCAGTCTTCCATATTCATTGGGTTCTCTCTCCACAGATTCAACCAATCCAGATCAAAATAATTACCATAACTTTTATAAAGATCCAAGAAGTAAAACTTGAATTTGCCATGCAGGTAGCTATTTATATAGTATTTAGATTTTACTTACAACTATTTACATGGTTTTTACATTGTATTAGGTATTATTAAGTAACCAAGATGATTTAAAGCAAAAGAGATGATGTACATAAATTATAGGTAAATACTAGGCTGTTTTATATGAGAGACTTGAATATCTGTGGATTTTGGTATAATGGGAGGGCCCAGGGACCAATCTCTCATGGATACTGAGAGATGACTGTATGGAACTTATATGTGAATATATCCTTAGAATGTTTACTTTTTTTCATTTATTTTGTAATATAAATTTCTCTCATGATTTAGAGACACCTATTTTTAAGTAGCATTTTCCTTTATGCATGCTAAGTCACTTCAGTTGTGTCTGACTCTTTGTGACCCCATGGACTGTAGCCTGCCAGGCTTCTCTGTCCATGGGATTCTCCAGGCAAGAACACTGGAGTGGGTTGCCATGCCCTTCTCCAGGGGATCTTCCAGACCCAGGGATTGAACCCAGGTCTCTTACGTCTCCTGCATTGGCAGGTGGGTTCTTAACCACTAGAGCCACCTGGGGAGTCCCAGGATTTTCCTTATTCTTACACTTAAAATATTAATATTCTAAAATATATACTATTTCTCTGTTGGATTCTTAATTGTCTTATGCTCTTTTTCTAAGATTTGTAAACTTGAGTTTATGGTCAGACAGCACGTGTGCATGCTCAGTCATGTCCAGCTCTTTGCGACCACATGGACCGGAGCCTGTCAGGCTCCTTTATCCATAAATTTTCCAGCCAAGAATACTGGAGTGGGTTTCCATTTCCTATTCCAGGGGATCTTCGATTGAGGGATCGAACCAGTGTCTCTTGCATCTCCTGTGTGGGCAGATGGATTCTTTACCACTGGACCATGTGGGAAGTCCCTCATGGTCAGAAGTCTCTGTCAAGTATTAGAATTGCAAATAGGGCACACTTGCTTTGTATGAAAAGAACAAGAGCTGCCAGTGTCTGAAAAGTTAATTAGACAAAACAGACAATTAATTACATCTTACTAATGTGTAAAAGACCTGTGACAAATTGCATTAATTGCATGCTCTTACACATCTGAAGAGGTCAGACTACTTTAAAAGTATGTTGTTAATGGAAGACAAATGTATCTTTATGTGCTTGATAAGAATATTATAAACTGCATTATTTATGACTGCACTGGAATTCTTAATAATTTTAAGCTTTAAATTAACCTGCCCATTAAACAGAGGAGCTCATACTAAGTTCCTAAAATAGGCTAAAAAAGCTGGCTCCAGTGTAAGATAAGTTTGAAGGCTTAGCATTTCCTCAAAATGACTTTATACCCTTATTTTTAAGTGACTGAGCCCTGGAGATGTGAAATTTTTCTTCCTGTGCCCTTAGAAAGGGGAGAATTCTTCTACTAACAGAATTCATCTCAAGGAAACACATGATTCATTTTTAAAAGCCCCTAGTTTGCTTAAACTGAGGATACATTCAACTGAATACTCTCTAGCTCTCAAGCTTTATTTTCAAACAAAAAAGATGGAAAGACAAAAATACAAAGCAGTGGGTGTCTGTGACTTGCAGGGCTAAGGGAAATTTAGGAGATACGCAAGACTAGAGACAAAGAAATAGTAGTGGTAAAGGAATATGTTAGAAAAGTGGACGAAACACCCAATAGAAACTTAGACAAAAAAAGAAGTAGATGGAAACAATTTAAAATGAAGAATGAGTCAGAGTGGCTCTCACAGGCTAATACTTAATTACACAAAGGCGCTTTAGTTTCTTTCATTGAGTACCTGTCAAGGGGAGGGAACACTAGCAAGTCAAGAGGAAATTGTTTCTATTTCAGTTAACAAAACCGGATGCTCAACCAGGGCTCTCAGAAGGGCTTTGCAAATAATGTAGATTATTTTTCTTCTATTTCCCAGAACCAAAGGCCTTCTAAAATGAACCTGACTGTCACCACACTTTAGATGTTTATGGTTGGTGAGTTCAGTTCATCAAAACAGTGTGCTAATGAAACCACCATGCCAAATTTCACTCAGTCAGCAGTCTGAAAACTGCACACAGCTTTATAGTGAAAGAGGGGAAAAGGATAAAGCAGAAATTCACACCTTCAGTTCTCTGTACACCCACTCCAGCATCTCTGAGCTGTTTTAATGGGCAGGTACATCAGAGTACACCAGAGCCCTTGTCCCTGTATGAACAAATTCAAGTATGTGATTGAAACATCTGAACATTATTCATTTCAATATAAGGCACACATAATTCATTTAATTTCTCTTGGTTTTCCCTCTTTCCTGAGCACCGCTTCCATTTTACCTCCTCCTTTCATTCTTTCTGGAGCTATTTCTCAGCTCTTCCTCAATAGCATATTGGTCACCTTCCAATCTGGCGGGGGGGGGGGGGGGGGCGGGGGATCATCTTCTGGTATCATATCTTTTTGCCTTTTCATAATATTCATAGGGTTCCCAAGGCAAGAATACTGGAGTGGCTTGCCATTCCTTCATCCAGTGGAGCACATTTTATCAGAACTCTTCACTATGACTCATCCGTCTTGGGTGGTCCTACATGGCATGGCCCATAGCTTCATTAGATTACACAAGCCACTTCACAACAACAAGGCTGTGATTCATGAAGGGGTCCAAGACACTCAGCTGTAGGTGTGTGGTGATAAAAGTGAAGTCTGATGCTGTAAACAACAATATTGCATAGGAAACTGGAATATTAAGTCTATTATTCTAGATAAATTGGATGTGCTCAAGCAGGAGATGGCAAGAGTGAACACTGATACCTTAGGAATCAGTGAACTAAATTGTGTGGAATGGGCAATTTAATTCAGATGATAATTATATCTATTATTGTGGGCAAGAATTCCTCAGAAGAAATGGACTAGCCCTCAAAGTCAACAAAAGAGTCTGAATGAAGTACTTGGATGCAATATCAAAAACAGCAGAATGATCTTGGCTTGTTTCCAAGGCAAATTATTCAACATTACAGTAAAACAAGTCTATATCCAACTGCTAATGCCAAAGAAGCTAAAGTTGAACAGGTCTATCAAGACCTACAAGACCTTCTAGAAGTAACACCAAAAAAAGATGTCCTTTTCATAACAGGGGACTGGAACGCAAAAGTAGGAAGTCAGGCAAGTCAAACTTGCCTAGAATAACAGGCAAGTCAAACTTGCCTAGAATAATGGGCAAGTTTGGCCTTAGAGAACAAAATGAAGCAGGGCAAAGGCTAACAGATTTCTGTCGAGAGAACACACTGGCCATAGCAACCACCTTCTTCCAGCAACACAGGAGACAACTCTACATATGGACATCACCGGATGGTCAATACCAAAATCAGGTTGATTATATTTGCAGACAAAGATGGAAAAGCTCTATATAATCAGAAAAATATGACCTGAAGGCGACCGTGGCTCAGATTATGAGCTCTTTATTGAAAAATTCAGGCTTAAATGGAAGAAAGTAGGGAAAACCACTAGGTCATTCAGATATGACCTAAATTAAATCTTTTATGATTATACAGTAGAGGAGATGAATAGATTCAAGGGATTTGATCTGATAAGTGCCTGAAGAACTACAGATGGAAGTTCGTAACATTGGACCTCTGGGATTGCTTAGTCACTTGGTCATTTCCAACTCTTGTGACCCCATTGACTGTAGTCCACAAGACTTCTCTGTCCATGGAATTCTCCAGGCAAGAATACTGGAGTGGGTGGTCATTTTCTTCTCCAGGGGATCTTCCCAACCCAGGAATTGAAACTGGGTCTCCTGAATTGCAGGAGATTGTTTTTTACCATCTGAGCCACCAGGGAAGCCCTAACATTGTACAGTTGGTGGGAACCAAAACAAACCCAAAGATAAAGAAATGCAAGAAGGCAAAGTGATTCTCTGAGGTGGCTTTACAAATAGATGAGAAAAGAAGAGAAGCAAAATGCAAGGGAGGAAAGGAAAGATATACCCAACTGAATACAGAGTTCCAGAGAATAGCAAGGAGAGATAAGAAAGACTTCTTAAGTGAACAAGGCAAAGAAATAGAGGGAAACAATAAAATGGGAGAAACCGGAGATCTCTTCAAAAAAATTGGAGATATCAAGGGAATATGTCATGCAAGGATGGACACAAGAAAGGATAGAAATAGCAAGGACTTAACAGAAGCAGAAGAGACTAGGAAGAGGTGGCAAGAATACACAGAAGAACTACATTAAAAAGGTTTTGATGACCCAGATAACCACAATGGTATGTTCACTCACCTAGAGCCAGACATCCTGTAGTGTGAAGTCAACTGAGCCTTGGGAAGCATTACAATGAACAGAGCTAATGGAGGTGATGGAATTGCAGTGAGCTACTTCAAATCCTAAAAGGTGATGCTGTTAAAGTGCCACACTCAACATGCCAGCAAATTTGGAAAACTCAGCAATGGCTACAGGACTGGGAAAAGTCAATTTTCAGTCCAATCTTAAAGAGGGGCAATGCCAATGTATGTTGAAAATACATGCTAGCATGTAATTTCACAGGCTAGCAAGGTAATGTTCAAAATCATTCAGGCTAGGCTTCAGCAGTGTGTGAACTGAGAACTTCCAGATGGACAAACTGGATTCAGAAAAGGCAGAGGAACCAGAGATTATATTGGCAACACACTTTGGATTGTAGAGAGTGCAAAGGAATTCCTGAAAAATATCTAATTTTGCTTCATTGACCAAGAGTTTAAAGCCTTTGTGTGAAAAGTGAAAGTGTTATTCTCCCAGTCAGTTCAGTCGCTCAGTCGTGTCCGACTCTTTGTGATCCCATGTACTATAGCAGGCCAGGCTTCCCTGTCCATCACCAACTCCCATAGCTTGCTCAAACTCACATCCATTGAGTCCGTGATGCCATCAAACCATCTAATCCTCTGTAATCCCCTTCTCCTCCTGCCCTCAATCTTTCCCAGCATCAGAGTCTTTTCTAATGAATCAGTTTTACTCATCAGGTAGCCAAAGTATTGGAGTCTATCAGTTGTGTCCAACTGTTTGCAACCCCATGGACTGTAGCCCTCCAGGCTCTTCTGTCCATGGGATTTTCCATGCAAGAATACTGGAGCCGGTTATCACTGCCTTCTCTAGTGGATCTTCCTGACCCAGGGATCAAACCCAGGTTTCCCACATTGCAGGCAGACTCTTTACCATCTGAGCCAACAGGGAAGTTGACTATGTGGATCACAACAAGCTGTGGAAAATTCTTAAGAAGTTGGGTATACTAAACCACCTTACCTGCCTCCTAGGAAACCTGTGTGCAAGTCAAGAAGCAACAGTTAGAACCAGACATGCAACAACAGTTTGAAATTGGGAAAGGAGTATGTCAAGGCTGTATACTCTCATCGTACTTAGTTAACTTCTATGCAGAAATGCCAGGCTGGATGAATCCCAAGCCGGAATAAAGATTGCCAGGAGAAATATCAATGACCTTAGATATGCAGCTGATACCACTCTAATGGCAGTAAGCAAAGAGATGCTAAAGAGGCTCTTGATGAGGGTAAAAGAGGAGAGTGAAAAAGATGGCTTGAAATTCAACATTCAAAAAACTAGAGCATGGCATCTAGTCCCATCACTTCATGGCAATAAGAGGGTGGGGAAAGTGCAAACAATGGCTGATTTTATGTTTCTGGGCTCCAAAATCACTGCAGATAGTGATAGAAGCCATGAAATTAAATGACACTTGCTCCTTGGATGGAAAGCTATGACAAACCTAGACAGAGTATTAAAAAGCAGAGATATTACTTTGTCAACAAAGGTCCGTATAGACAAAGCTATGGCTTTTTCTGGTAGTCAGGTACAGATGTGAGAGTTGAACCATAAAGAAGGCTGAGCACTGAAGAACTGATGTTTTCAAACTGTGGTGCTGGTGAAGACTCTTGAGAGTCTCTTGAACTGCAACCAGATCAAACCAATCAATCCTAAAGGAAATCAACTCTGAATATTCATTAGAAGGACTAATGCTGAAGCTCCAATACTAATACTTGGCCACTAGTATACTTGGCCAAAGAACTAATACTTTGGCCAGTTGATTTGAAGAGCTGACTCTCTTGAAAGGACCCTAATGCTGGGAATGATTGAGGGTAAGAAGAGAAGAGGATGACAGGATGAGATGGTTAGATAGCATCATCAACTCACTGGACATGAACTTGAGTAAACTCCAGGACTTAGAGAAGGACAGCAAAGCCTGGCATGCTGCAGTCCATGGGGTTACAAAGATCTGGACATGACCTAGCAACTAAACAACAACAATCTCTTTCCTATCTGCTGTCCATAGGTTAGACTCATATGTCAAATGACAAAGATTTACAAAGTATCTTCAACAAAGTACTGTTTTAGCTAATGTGTATAAAAGGGCTATATATATGTGTGTGTATATATATAAAAAAGGCTATTTATAATAGGGATTCAAATAATAAGAGGTGAACCAAAACCTAATCATGGGAAAATCAATTCCTCAAAATTTTAATCTTAAGATACTGGCAGAGTATGGTGAGATTATTTAAAGAATAAGTACAGGGGGCGGTCCTAAGATGGCAGAGGAATAGGACGAGGAGACCACTTTCTTCCCCCACAAATTCATTGAAAGATCATTTGAACGCTAAGCAAATTCCACAAAAGAACTTCTGAATGCTGGCGGAGGACACCAGGCACCCAAAAAAGGCAGCCCATTCTCTTCGAAAGGAAGTAGGGCAAAATATAAAAGATAAAAAGAGAGACAAAAGAGTTAGGGATGGACACCTATCCCAGGGAGGGAGTCGTGAATGAGGAGAAGTTTCCAAACACCAGGAAACCCTCTCACTGGCAGGTCTGTGGGGAGTTTTGGAATCTTGGAGGGCAACATAACCAGGAGGAAAAAAAAAAAAGAACCCACAGATAACACACCTAGCAGTGACTCCCAGCGGAGAGGTAGCCCAGACACCCACGTCTGCCAGCAGTGAGCGGGGGGCTGGACAGGAAGGCGCGGGCTGCATGCATAGGGTAGGGACCGGGCCTGAATGTCCTGAGGACAATCTGAGGGAGCTAAAGTGAAATAGCAACCCAAACTGTGGGAATAGCCAGAGAGGAAAAAAAAAAAGAGAGAGAGAGAGAGACAGAGAACTTTCCTGCGTAAAGCTCTGAAGCACAGCCTGGCCTGCTCACAGAACAAAGGACTGAGTGAATACCAGAGCAGAGCTAGCCAGCTGTGGACCGGCCCCTCCCCCTGCTGGAGGCAGAGAGGCAGGCAGGCGACAGCCAGAGCTGGAAGGCGAGGGGCAATCTCGGCCCCAGAGACAGCATCTTCCACCAAACTGTGAGCAGGCTCCCAGTTACTAACGAAGTCTTCCTGGGATCCTGGACGGTTGACATCTGCCAGGAGGGTCACAGTCAGAGATCAGCTCCCCAGAGGAGACATATGGCACACCTGAGACAGCACTCTTGTGGTGCACCCAGGAAACCAAGGGGCTGGGATGGGAGAGGTGATAAGATGTACTGCCCAGTTGGGAGAGTGCACTCGTCAAGCACCTGGTTGCCTGAGCTGCTCAGACCTGTGAATGGCACAAAACGCAGGTCCAACCGAGTCTGTGCCTTTGTGGAGTCCCCAAGAACCTGAACCTGAGCGGCTTAGACCTGGGAAGTGCACGCAACCCAGGGCCCACATTAGACAGTTCCCCTGCAGAGCAACCTGAAGCCTGAGCAGTGCAGACTGGGAATGCACACATGCCATGAGCAGACGCAAACCCAGTGCGGCACAGACACTGTGAGCACTCCCCACACACGCCAGTGATATTTATTTGCAATGCTCCTCCTTCCCCACAGCACAACTGAACAAGTGAGCCTAAATAAGTGACCACCTTAACTCCCTTGTGTCAGGGCGGAAGTTAGACACTGAAGAGACTTGCAAACAGAGGAAGCCAAAATAAACAAAGAGGGAACTGCTCTGGAAATGACAGGTGCAACAGAGTAAAACCCTGTGGTTAGCACTAACTACACTGGAAGGGGTCTACAGACATTGAGAAGAAGTATAAGCTGGAACAGGAACTATCTGAAACTGAACTGACCTCACACTGCCCTCAACAGCTCCAGAGAAATTCCTACATATATTTTACTATTATCATTAAGTAATTTTTTAATTTTTAAGTTCTTTATTACTTAATTTTCATTTTTATAACCTATTGTTATCTTGCAAGAAAAAGACCCTATTTTAAAGCAAATTTAATATATATGTATGTAATTTTTGTGATTTTGTTTTGTTTTTTTAATATGGTATTTTTGAGAATCTAACCTCTATTCTAGATTTTTAATGTTTGCTTTATGGTTTTTGTCATCGATTTTGTACCTTTAAGAATCCAATCTTCAGTACCCATTTTTACTTAGGAGTGTGATTACTGGCTTGATTGCTCTCTCCCACTTTTGACTCTCCTTTCTCTCCCCCAGGTCACTCTACCTCATCCCTCCCCCTTCTCTTCTCTACCCAACTCTGTGAATCTTTTTGGGTGTTCTGGGCTGTGTAGAACACTTCAGTTCAATTCAGTTCAGTTCAGTAGCTCAGTTGTGTCGAACTCTTTCAGACCCCATGAACCGCAGCACGCCAGGCCTCCCTGTCCATCACCAACTCCCAAGGTCAACCCAAACCCATGTCCATTGAGTCAGTGATGCCATCCAACCATCTCATCCTCTGTCTTCCCCTTCTCCTCCCGCCTTCAATCTTTCCCAGCATCAGGGGCTTTTCTTTTTTTTATTTTTAATTTTTTTTTAATTTTTTATGAGTTGGAGGCTAATTACTTCACAACATTTCAGTGGGTTTTGTTATACATTGATATGAATCAGCCATAGATTTACACGTATTCCCCATCCCGATCCCCCCTCCCACCTCCCTCTCCACCCGATTCCTCTGGGTCTTCCCAGTGCACCAGGCCCGAGCACTTGTCTCATGCATCCCACCTGGGAAATGAGTCAGCTCTTCACATCAGGTGGCCAAAGTATTGGAGTCTCAGCTTCAGCATCAGTCCTTCCAATGAATATTCAGGACCAATTTCCTTTAGGATGGACTGGTTAGATATCCTTGCAGTCCAAGGGACTCTCAAGAGTCTTCTCCAACACCACAGTTCAAAAGCATCAATTCTTAGGCACTCAGGTTTCTTTATAGTCCAGCTCTCGCATCCATACATGACCACTGGAAAAACCAAAGCCTTGACTAAACGGACCTTTGTTGGCAAAGTAATGTCTCTGCTTTTTAATATGCTGTCTAGGTTGGTTATAACTTTCCTTCCAAGGAGTGTGTGTCTTTTAATTTCATGGCTGCAATCACTCTCTGCAGTGATTTTGGAGCCCAGAAAAGTAAAGTCAGCCACTATTTCCTCATTTACTTGCCATGAAGTGATGCGACCAGATGCCATGATCTTAGTTTTCTGAATGTTGAGCTTTAAGCCAACTTCTTCAGTCTCCTCTTTCACTTCCATCAAGAGGCTTTATAGTTCTTCTTCACTTCCTGCCATAAGGGTGGTGTCATCTGAATTTCTGAGGTTATTGATAGTTCTCCCAGAAATCCTGATTCCAGCTTGTGCTTCATCCAATCTAGCGTTTTGCATGATGTACTCTGCATATAAGTTAAATAAGCAGGGTGACAATATACAGCCTTGACAAACTCCTTTTCCTATTTGGAACCAGTCTGTTGTTCCATATCCAGTTCTAACTGTTGCTTCCTTACCTGCATGCATGTTTCTCAAGAGGCAGGTCAAATGGTCTGATATTCCCATCTCCTTCAGAATTTTCCACAGTTTATTGTGATCCACACAGTCAAAGGCTTTGGTATAGTCAATAAAGCAGAAGTAGATGTTTTTCTGGAACTCTCTTGCTTTTTTGATGATTCAGCAGATGTTGGCAATTTGATCTCTGGTTCCTCTGCCTTTTCTAAAATCAGCTTGAACATCTGGAAATTCACAGTTCATGTATTGCTGAGAACACTTAGGGAACTGATTACTGGCTAAATCTGTCTCTCTCCTTTGACTCCCCCTCTTCTCCTCCTGGTCACCTCTATCTCCTTCCTCCCTATTCTCTTCTTTACTTAACTCCATGTACCTGTCTGAGTGTTCCAGGCTGTGGAGAGCACACAGGGAATTGATTACTGGTTAGATTGCTCTCTCCCCTTTTGATTCCCCCTCTTCTCCTCCTAGTCACCTCTATCTCCCTCCTCCCTCTTCCCTTCTCCATGTAACTCTGTGAACCTCTCTGGGTGTCCCTCACTGTGTAGAATCTTTTCACCATTAACCTAGATGTTTTATCATTGGTGCTGTATGGATGGAGAAGTCTTGAGACTACTGTAAGAATAAGACTGAAAGCCAGAGGTAAGAGGCTGAAATCCAAAACTTGAGAACACCAGAAAACTCCTGACTGCAGAGAACATTAATTGACAAGAGCTCATCCAAAAGCCTCCATACCTACACTGAAACCAAGCTCCACCCAAGAGCCAAGTTTCAGAGCAAGACATACCAACCTAATTCTCCAACAACACAGGAACATAACCCTGAGCATTAAAATATACATGGCCAAAAGTCACACCAAATCCATAGACACCTCAAAACTCACTACTGGACACTTCATTGCACTCCAGAGAGAGGAGATCCAGCTCTATCCCCCAGAACACCGACACAAGCTTCCCTAACCAGGAAACCTTACAAGCCACTCTTCCAACCCCACCCATAGGGAGGAACATCCACAATAAACAGGAACCACAAACTACCAGCATACAGAAAGGCCACCCCAAACACAGCAATCTAAACAAGATGAAAAGGCAGAGAAATAGCAAGTAAAGGAACATAATAAATGCCCATCAAACCAAACAAAAGAGGGGGAGATAGGGAGTCTACCTGAAAAAGAATTCAGAATAATGATAGTAAAAATGATCCAAAATCTTGAAAACAAAATGGAGTTACAGATAAACAATCTGGAGACAAGGATTGAGAAGATGCAAGGAATGTTTAACAAGGACCTAAAAGAAATAAAAAAGAGTCAATCAATAATGAGTAATGCAATAACTGAGATCAAAAACACTCTGGCGGGAACCAACAGTAGAATAACTGAGGCAGAAGATAGGATAAGTGAGGTGGAAGATAGAATGGTGGAAATAAATGAAGCGTAGAGGAAAAAAGAAGAAAGAATTAAAAGAAATGAGGACAACCTCAGAGACCTCTGGGACAATGCTAAATGCCCCAAAATTTGAAGCATAGGAGTTCCAGAAGAAGAAGACAAAAAGAAAGGCTATGAGAAAATACTTGAGGAGATAATAGTTGAAAACTTCCCTAAAATGGGGAAAGAAATAGCCACCCAAGTCCAAGAAACCCAGAGAGTCCTAAACAGGATAAACCCAAGGCAAAACATCCCAAAACACATATTAATCAAATTAATGAAGATAAAACACAAAGAACAACTATTAAAAGCAGAAAGGGAGAAACAATAAATAACACACAAGAGGGTTCCCATAAGGATAACAGCTGACTTTTCAATAGAAACTCTTCAGGCCAGAAAGGAATGGCAGGACATACTTAAAGCAATGAAAGAGAAAAACCTACAACCTAAATTACTGTACCCAGCAAGGATCTCATTCAAATAAGAAGGAAAAATCAAAAGGTTTATAGACAAGCAAAAACTGAGAGAATTCAGCACCACCAAATCAGCTCTTCAACTAATGCTAAATGATCTTCTCCAGACAGGAAACACAGAAAAGGTTTATAAACTCGAAACCAAAACAATAAAGTAAATGGCAACGGGACCATACCTATCAATAATTACCTTAAATGTAAATGGGCTGAATGTCCCAACCAAAAGACAGAGACTGGCTGAAAGGATACAAAAACAAGACCCTTATATATGCTGTCTACAAGCGACCCACCTCAAAACAAGCGACACACACAGACTGAAAGTGAAGGGCTGGAAAAAGATATTTCATGCAAATGGAGACCAAAAGAAAGCAGGAGTAGCAATACTCATATCAGATAAAATAGACTTTGAAATAAAGGCTGTGAAAAGAGACAAAGAAGGACACTACATAACGATCAAAGGATCAATCCAAGAAGAAGATATAACAATTATAAATATATACGCACCCAACATAGGAGCATCACAATCTGTAAGGCAAATGCTAACAAGTATGAAAAGGGGAATTAACAGTAACACAATAATAGTGGGAGGCTTTAATACCCCACTTACACTTATGGAGAGATCAACTAAACAGAAAGTTAGCAAGGAAACACAATCTTTAAATGATACAATGGACCACTTAGATCTAATTGATATCTATAGGACATTTCACCCCAACAATGTATTTCACCTTTTTCTCAAGTGCATACGGAACCTTCTCCAGGATAGATCATATCGTGGGCCATATATCTAGCCTTGGTAAATTCAAAAATTTGAAATCATTCCAAGCATCTTTTTTTTTTTTTTATCACAATGCAGTAAGATTAGACGTCAACTACAGGGAAAAAAAAAAAAAAAACTATTAAAAATACAAACACATGGAGGCTAAACAACACACTTCTGAATAATCAAGAAATCACAGAAGAAATCAAAATATTCATAGAAATGAATGAGAATGAAAACGCAACAACCTCAAACCTATGGGATTCATTAAAAGCAGTGCTATGGGGAAGATTCATAGCAATACAAGCTTACCTCAAGAAACAAGAGAAAAATCAAATAAATAACCGAACTCTACACCTAAGGCAACTAGAAAAAGGAGAAGTGAAGAACCCCAGGGTTAGTAGAAGGAAAGAAATCATAAAAATTAGGGCAGAAATAAATGAAAAAGAAACAAAGGAGACCACAGCAAAAATCAACAAAGCTAAATTCTGGTTCGTTGAGAAGATAAATAAATAGACAAGCCATTAGCCAGACTCATCAAGAAAAAAGGGAGAAGAATCAAATCGACAAAATTAAAAATGAAAATGTAGAAATCACAACAGACAACACAGAAATACAAAGGATCAAAAGAGACTACTGTTAGCAATCATATGCCAATAAAATGGACAACTTGGAAGAAATGGACAGATTCTTAGAAAAGTATAACCTTCCAAAACTGAACCAGGAAGAAATAGAAAGTCTTAACAGACCCATAACAAGCATGGAAATTGAAGCTGTTAACAGAAGTCTTCCAACAAACAAGAGCCCAGGACCAGATGGCTTCACAGCTGAATTCTACCAAAAATTTAGAGAAGAGCTAACATCTATACTACTCAATCTCTTCCAGAAAATTGCACAGGAAGGTAAACTGCCAAACTCATTCTACGAGGCCACATCACCCTAATACCAAAACCAGACAGAGATGCCACAAAAAACAAACAAACAAAAAAAAAAAAAACACAAAAAACTATAGACCAATATACTGATGAACACATATGCAAAAATCCTTAACAAAATTCTAGCAAACAGAATCCAACAACACATTAAAAAGATCACACGGTCTGACCAAGTGGGCTTTATCCCAGGAATGCAAGGATACTTCAACATTCACAAATCAATCAATGTGATACACCACTTTGAAAGATAAACACCATATGATTATCTCCATAGATGCACAGAAAGCCTTTGATAAAATTCAACATCCATTTATGATAAAAACCCTCCAGAAAGCAGGCATAGAAGGAACATACCTCAACATAATAAAAGCCATATATGATAAATCCACAGCAAACATTATCCTCAATGGTGAAAAATTGAAAGCATTTCCCCTAAAGTCAGGAACAAGATAACGGTGCCCACTCTCACCACTGCCATTCAACACAGTTTTGGAAGTTTTAGCCACAACAATCAGAGAAGAAAAAGGAATAAAAGGAATCCAGATTGGAAAAGAAGAAGTAAAACTCTCACTGTTTTCAGATGACATGATCCTCTACATAGAAAACCCTAAAGACTCCACCAGAAAATTACTAAAGCTAAACAATGAATATTGTAAAGTTGCAGGATATAAAATTAACACACAGAAATCCCTTGCATTCCTATACACTAACTATGAGAAAACAGAAAGAAATTAAGGAAACAATTTCATTCACCATTGAGACAAAAAGAATAAAATACTTAGGAATAAATCTACCTAAAGAAACAAAAACCTATATATAGAAAACCACAAAAAACTGATGAAAGAAATCAAAGAGGACACAAATAGACAGAGAAATATACCATATTCATGGACTGGAAGAATCAATACAGTGAAAATGAGTATAGCACTCAAAGCAATCTATAGATTCAATGCAATCCCTATCAAGCTACCAACGGTATTTTTCACAGAACTAGAACAAATAATTTCACAATTTTTATGGAAATATAAAAAACCTTGAATAGCCAAAGCAATCTTGAGAAAGAAGAATGGAATTGGAGGAATCAACCTGCCTGACTTCAGACTATACTACAAAGCAACAGTCATCAAGACAGTATAGTACTGGCACAAAGACAGAAAAATAGATCAATGGAGCAAAATAGAAAGCCCAGAGATAAATCCACACACCTATGGACACCTTATCTTTGACAAAGGAGAAAAGAATATATAATGGATAAAAGACAATCTCTTTAACAAGTGGTGCTGGGAAAACTGGTCAACCACTTGTAAAAGAATGAAACTAGAACACTTTCTAACACCATACACAAAAGTAAACTCAAAATGGATAAAGATCTAAATGTAAGACCAGAAACTATAAAACTCCTACAGGAAAACATAGGCAAAACACTTTCTGACATAAATCACAGCAGGATCCTCTATGACCCACCTCCCAGAGTAATGGAAATAAAAGCAAAAATAAACAAATGGGACCTAATGAAACTTAAAAGCTTTTGCACAACGAAGGAAACTAGAAGCAAGGTGAAAAGACAGCCTTCAGAATGGGAGAAAGTAATAGCAAACAAAGCAAATGACAAAGAATTAATCTCAAATATATACAAGCAGCTCCTTCAGCTCAATGCCAGAAAAATAAACGATCCAATCAAAAAATGGGCCAAAGGTCTAAACAGACATTTCTCCAAAGAAGACATACAGATGACTAACAAACACATGAAAAGATGCTCAACATCACTCATTATCAGAGAAATGCAAATCAAACCCACAATGAGGTACCATCTCACGCTGGTCAGAATGGCTGCTATCAAAAAGTCTACAAACAATAAATGCTGGAGAGGGTGCAAAGAAAAGGGAACCCTCTCACACTGTTGATGGGAATGCAAACTAATACAGCCACTATGGAGAACAGTGTGGAGATTCCTTAAAAAACTGGAAATAGAACTGCCATATAACCCAGCAATCCCACTGCTGGGCATACACACCAAGGAAACCAGAATTGAAAAAGACATGTGTACCCTAATGTTCATCACAGCACTGGTTACAATAGCCAGGACATGGAGGCAACCTAGATGTCCATCAGCAGACAAATGGATAAGGAAGCTGTGGTACATATACACAATGGAATGTTACTCAGCTATTAAAAAGAATGCATTTGAATCAGTTCTAATGAGATGGATGACACGGGAGTCTATTATACAGAGTGAAGTAAGTCAGAAAGAAAAACACCAATACAGTATATTAACGCATATATATGAATTTAGAAAGACGGTAATGATGACCCTACATGCAAAATAGCAAAAGAGACACATATGTAAAGAACAGACTTTTGGACTCTGTGGGAGAAGGCAAGGGTGGGATGATTTGAGAGAATAGCATTGAAACATGTATATTATCGTATGTGAAACAGATTGCCAGCCCAGGTTCAATGCATGAGATAGGGTGCTCAGGGCTGGTGCACTGGGATGACCCTGAGGGATGGGATGGGGAAGGAGGTGGGAGGGGCGTTCAGGATGGGGAACACATGTACACCCATGGCTGATTCACATTAATGCATGGCAAAACCCACTACAATATTATAAAGTAATTAGCCTCCAATTAAAATAAATAAATTTTATAAAAAAGGAATAAGTACACAATTTACTTATGGGATTAGAAATGTAAGTTTTAAAGGGAAAGTGTATCACATTCATGGGCATGGCCATTCCAGTATTTTAGTTGAACAACTTTAGGATTACCAAGATATCTATCACTGTATTAATAAGAGCATAGTTGCAATTAGTTGTCCACATATATGGAGAACAATGCTGTAAATGGTCCAACCATAGTCATTGTTCCTTGAGGAATTCTTCATATATCTTGAACTAAGCACATTGTAAAGGAGGCAGTCATAAAGATCATCCCCAAGAAAAAGAAATACAAAAAGGCAAAATAGTTGTTTGAGGAGGTCTTACAAATAGCTGAGAAAAGCAGCTAAAGGCAAAGGAGAAAAGGAAAGATACACCCATCTGAATGCTGAGTTCCAAAGAATAGCAAGGAGAGATAAGAAAGCCTTCCTCAGTGATCAGTGTGAAGAAATAGAGGAAAACAATAGAATGGGAAAGACGAGGGATCCCTTCAAGAAAATTAAAGATTCCAAGGGAACATTTTATGCAAAGATGGGCACAATAAAGGACAGAAATGGTATTGACCTAACAGAAGCAGAAGATTTTAAGAAGAGGTGGCAAGAATACACAGAACTATACAAAAAAGATCTTAATGACCCAGATAACCACGATGGTGTGATCATTCACCTACAGCCAGACATCATGGAGTGTGAAGTCAAGTGGGGCTTAGGAAGCATCACTACAAATAAAGCTAGTGGAAGTGATGGCATTCCAGTTGAGCTATTTCAAATTCTAAAAGATAATGCAGTGAAAGTGATGAACTCAACATGCCAACAAATTTGGAAAACTCAGCAGTGGCCACAGGACTGGAAAAGTCCAGTTTTCATTGCAATCCCAAAGAAAGGCAATGCCAAAGAATGTTCAAATTACCACACAATTACACTCATCTGAGAGCAAAGAGCATTTGTGAACGAAGTAATGCTCAAAAGTCTCCAAATGAGGCATCAACAGTATGTGAACCAAGAACTTCCAGATGTACAAGCTGGATTTAGAAAAAGCAGAGGACCCAGATACTGAATTGCCAACATCCGATGGATCATAGGAAAAGCAAGATAGTTCCAAAAGTACATATACTTCTGCTTTATTGACTATGCCAAAGTCTTTGACTGTGAGGATCACAACAAACTGTGCAAAATTCTTAAATGGATAGGAATACTAGACCACCTGACCTGCCACCTGATAAATCTGTATGCAGGTCAAGAATCAACAGTTAGAACTGGACGTGAAACAACAGACTGATTCCAAACCGGGAAAGGAGTATGTCAAGGCTGATATTGTTATCCTGCTTATTTAACTTATATACAGAATACATCATGCAAAATGATGGATTGGATGAAGCACAAGCTGGAATCAAGATTGCTGGGAGAAGTATCATTAACCTCAGATATGCAGATGACACCACTCTAATGGCAGAAAGCAAAGAAGAACTGAAGAGTCTCTTCATGAAAGTGAAAGAGGAGAGTGAAAAAGCTGGCTTAAAACTCGACATTCAAAAAAGTAATATCATGGCATCCAGTCCCATCATTTCATGGCATATAGATGGGGAAACAATGGAAACAGTGAGAGACTTTATCTTCTTGGTCTCCAAAATCATTGAGGATGGTAACTGCAGGCATGAAATTAAAAGAGACTTGCTCCTTGAAAGAAAAGCTATGACCAAACTAGATAGCATACTATAAAGCAGAGACATTACTTTCCTGACAAAGGTCCATTTAGTCAAAGCTATGGTTTTTCCAGTAGTCATGTATGGATGTGAGAGTTGGCCATAAAGAAAGCTGAGCACCAAAGAATTGATGCTTTTGAACTGTGGTGTTGGAGAAGACTCTTGAGAGTCCCTGGACTGCAAGAGGATCAAACCAGTCCATCCTAAAGGAAATCAGTCCTGAGTATTCATTAGAAGGACTGATGGCTGAAGCTGAAACTCTAATACTTTGGCCACCTGACGTGAAGAACTGACTCCTTGGAAAAGACCCTGATGCTGGAAAAGATTGATGGCAGGAGGAAAAGGGAATGACAGAGACTGAGATGGTTGGATGGCATCACTGACTTGATGGACATGAGTTTGAGCAAGCTCTGGGAGTTGGTGATAGACAGGGAGGCCTGGTATGCTGCAGTCCATGGGGTCACAAAGAGTTGGACATGACTGAGAGCCTGAACTGAACCGAAGCACATAGAAGTTTTCAACACAACCATATGTTTCAGCACTCATATCTTATAAATGTCCTTTCTGGTGAAAATTTGTCATCATTGCTAGTTGATTTTCAGCCTATTTCAGGTAAAAATTTGGGTTTCAGAAAGATTTAAGGTATGCACATGTGAGATACATTCATGTATGAAATGTTGGTGGGAGATCATGTACAAGCTTTCACGTTGACAAATATGTAGTTTATGTCACTTTTATCCTTTTTTTCTGGAGATGGGAAAGTTGAAATCAAGACTGGACAAACGCCAGTAATAACAGTCAGAGAAGGGGATTTTAAAGATGTCACTTGCCAGAATATAAAGCCAGGGATTCAAGTACCAAGAGATGAAATAAGTCAAACTATTAAGTGGTAACATGGTTAGCATGGACATGGGCATGTAACTAAAATCCGTGTTGTCTCTGATCAACATTTATGCACACATTGTACCAAAAAAAATCATATTTCCACTAAATTCAAGGAGCAATAGATACAGCAGATATTAGTAGTAATACTTTTAAAAGTTCAATTATAAATTTATATTATGAAAAATAACCACACTATATACATTAATAAAAATAGAAATGACATTAGTAGTTTTATTTCTCTGGTACTATCTCTGTAAACACTTGGTCATACTTTGTTTTTTTTTTTTTTTTTTAATTAGTTGGAGGCTATTTACTTTACAATATTGTAGTGGGTTTTGCCATACACTGACATGAATCAGCCATGGATTTACATGTGTTCCCTATCCTGAACCCCCCCTCCCACCTCCCTCCCCTTCCCATCCCTCTGGGTCATCCCAGTGCACCAGCCCCGAGCACTCGTCTCATGCATCCAACCTGGACTGGTGATCTGTTTCACACTTGATAATATACATGTTTCAATGCTATTCTCTCAGATCATCCCACCCTCAACTCCTCCAACACAGTATACTAATGCATATATGTGAAATTTAGAAAGATGGTAACGATAACCCTATTTGCAAGACAGAAAAAGAGACACAGATGTATAGAACAGACTTTTGGACTCTTTGAGTTTGTTTTAACCTCATACCTTCTGTTCCTACCATGTGTATTAGTTTTCTTTTGATGTTGTAAACAAACTGTCGCACATGAGTAGCTTAAAAATGGGACAAATTTTTGTCTCACATATCTGGCAGTAAAAATCTAAAAATGATCTTAAGGTTTCATTCCTTCTGGTGCCTTTCTAATAGTTTCCTGTTAAATCTCCTCTATATAACTCATTGATTTACCCATTCTTTTGTTCATATTTTTATTGCCTCATTCAACAAATACATAATGTTCATCAAATAAGAATCAGTTATGGTGATTCCATAGGTATACTTACTCTCCTCATGGGAACTGATTTTAATGGACACTCACAACAATAACAACAAAAATTAACAAGTCTTTCCTAGGATGCAAAAAAGCTAAAAAGAGGGCTGCTTCCACACTGACAGCAATATAGTATCAGATAACCTACAAAATCACATTATCTTGAACCTATCAGACAGTTATGGCTGCAGGGCAACCAACTAAGCTAATATTAAAGAAAAGCAGAGACATCTAAGGAGACATAGGATGTTAATATTTGCCTACCTGGAACAAATACAGGACACTCTGGAGGCCAAAATTTTTAATAAATTGTTCAATGTTGAGTATGGCTAAACATGAAAATACAGAAGTATTGGAATGTTTACAATCTCACAGGTTCTTCCACAAAGACCTCAGTATGAACTCATGACAAAACATGGGGGCAAGAGACTCAAGAAATCCTTTTTTGGTGCATTGCTAGGAAAAAGATAATATCTTTTAGTCTCTATCTCCTCTATGAAACAAAAACCTTAAATCAGAAAGACTGGACAGCAAATCATATCACCTTTGGGGCAAGGGTGAAAACCCATTCCAGTTGGGGGAAAAGAATGGAAAATAATTCTCTATAAGCATGCTGGTGGCTCAGCAGTAAAGAAAACATCTGTAAAGCAGGAGACACGGGTTCCACCTCTGGTTGGGGAAGATCCCCTGGAGGAAGAAATGTCAACACATTCCAGTATTCTTATGTGGAGAATCCCATGGACAGAGGAGCCTGGCAAGCTACAGTCCATTGGGTCCAAACAGTTGTACACGACTGAGTGACTAAACAACAACCACCACCCTTGGAGGAGGGGCAGGAATACTTCTTGAGGCCAGATAATCAGAAGTGTCCCGCCACAGGTGGAGATGGGCAAAAGCACAAAAAAGGCTCCACAACCAAAAATCAGGAACATACTACCTACCTAAGATAGAAGCTGACCCCAAACAACTGGGAACCCCTCTCCTGCCCTCCACAAGCATGATAATAATCTGAGTTATAAGTCATAGCTGTTCACTGCTGGAGGAAGGTTAAGAGCACAGAGAAAGACCCTCTCTGAAGTGAAGTCAAAGGGGAAGGTTTAAAGCTATAGATGCAACAGACATTGAGAAAAATCTGCCACACCCATCTCATCCCAAACACAAGAAACAAACAGTAGATGAATGTTTCTACTCAGAAAGGCCTCAGAACCCTTGGAGCATCATGAATAACGTGAGGTGGGAGGCAGAATCCTAGGTTTGTCCCTCCACATCCTGAAGTAAGAGGGATTTTCAGGTTAACTTTGAATGAGCAATCTGCCAGGATTTGCAAGGAAAGGTAGGCATGTTCAGCTTCTAGAAATGACCCCCAGTTAATGGACAGCAAGAAAGTGAGGACCTTAGTTCTACACGCATGAGAGACTGTATTCTGCCAACAACCAGCATGATCATGGAAGGTGACAGAACCTGAAATGAAATTGCAGCCCTAGCTAAAAATTTGATTTCAGCCTTGATGACTCTGAGAAGACACTGTATTTGGACTTCTGACCAAAGGAACTGTTAGATTATAAATGTGTCTTTTCTGTTTTCTTTTTATCTCTATTTTTATCACCTTCAGTTGAATAAGCTCTAATCAGTTACTTAAGGGAATAAAAATCCTTGGTTTCAATAAGTGGTTATTTATGTTTTTAGGTAACATTCACATAATAGGAAATTAACCATTTTAAGGTACACAACTTAGTGACATTTATTTACAATATTATGCAGCCATCACCTCTTTTTAGTTCCAAAATGGGTGTCATTTTAAGTTTGTGGTAACCTGTTACACAGTGGCTGAGTGGTAAAGAACCCACCTGTCAATGCAGAAGACATGAGGAGGATCCCTGGGTCAGGAAGATTCTCTGGAGAGGAAATGGCAACCCTGTCCAGTATTACTGCCTGGAAAATCCCATCGACAGAGGAGCCTGGTGGGCTACAGTCTATGGGGTTGCAAAATAGTCAGACACAACTTAGCAACTAAACAATGACAACAACCTGTTATGCAGCAACAGAAAACTAACACAGATTTGGGGGCCCAATATTCACTGTTGGAGGGAAGATAGGTCAACTCAAAGAAATGTAGGTGGCATGAATTAGTGCAAACATAAAACTTAAGAAAATTAATTTCTATAGAACAAAACTATCTGAAACAAATGGGAAAGCAATTTATTGTACACTGATAACATTCATGAGAGTAAAACATAAGATGAGAGTATTACAAAGGATGGGAGAGAGGTACTGGGAGTATGTTATGTTAGGTTGTTACCATGCAAGCTTCCTATTGCTGGGTAACAGGTTGTCAGCTAACTTGTTTCAGTCCACTTTTAATTATATGTGTGTGTGTATTTATATACACTCTAAGGCAAAATCTTTTTCTTGAAAGTTATGAATAACAATGATGGAAAAAATAAAATCATAAAAACTCATAATCCAAAAGAAGGCAGAAATATGGGGTGAACAACAGATTAAATAGAACATAGCTAGCAAAATGGACATATCAATATCAAATTATTATAAATGCTTTGAACATACCAAATAGAAGACAGAGACCCAAACAGATACTATCTATAACTAAGCTACTTTAAATTGAATGGAAATTTAAAACATAATCTACAAATATAATCAAAATAAAGCTGAAATGGCTATATTAATAGAAAAAAATCAACTTTGTAACAAAGAATATGACCAGAATAGAGAGAAACATTATGTAATAAGAAGGGGTCAGTGCATCAAGAAGACATAATACTTCTAAAGTTTTAAGCACAGAGGAGCGGAGATTTAAAAATGCATAAAATAATAATAATAAAAGTAGTTTAATAGTAGTTTTTACTGCTCCATCAGGGCATTCTTAATTGAAACTGGTTTTTTGTTTTGTCTGCAAGTGCATGAAGAACACCATGATTACTAGCAGCTTCATGCTGCCGCCTTGATTCATGCTAGTAATACCAGTTTTGTTACAAATATTTCACTATCATTGTAAAAGGCAACAAAGTGCAAAAGCAGATAACAGTGCTATTATACAAGATAATTTAGATATCACAGATCACCTTTTTGTTTGGACACCAGAAAGTGAAGAGGAACTAAAAAGTCTCGTGATGAAAGTGAAAGAGGAGAGTGAAAAAGTTGGCTTAAAGCTCAACATTCAGAAAACTAAGATCATGGCATCTGGTCCCATCACTTCATGGCAAATAGATGAGGAAACAGTAGAAACAGTGACAGACTTTATTTTGGGGGGCTCCAAAATCACTGCAGATGGTGATTGCAGCCATGAAATTAAAAGATGCTTACTTCTTGGAAGGAAAGTTATGACCAACCTAGACAGCATATTAAAAAGCAGAGACATTACTTTGCCAACAAAGGTCTGTCTGGTCAAGGCTATGGTTTTTCCAGTGGTCATGTATGGATGTGAGAGTAGCACTGTGAAGAAAGCTGAGCGCCAAAAAAGTGATGCTTTTGAACTGTGGTGTTGGAGAGGACTCTTGAGAGTCCCGTGGTCTGCAAGGAGATCCAACCAGTCCATCCTAAAGGAAGATCAGTCCTGGGTGTTCATTGGAAGGACTGATGCTGAAGCTGAAACTCCAATACTTTGGCCACCTCATGCGAAGACTTGACTCATTGGAAAAGACCCTGATGCTAGGAGGGATTGGGGGCAGGAGGAGAAGGGGACGACAGAGGATGAGATGGTTGGATGGCATCACCGACTGGATGGACATGGGTTTGGGTAGACTCTGGGAGTTGGTGATGGACAGGGAGGCCTGGCGTGCTGTGATTCATGGGGTTGCAAAGAGTTGGACATGACTGAGCGACTGAACTGAACTGAACTGAACTGAGGAGTCCACTGGAGTACATTTAGAGCTGCTTTACTTCAAATATATACTGGTAAAATTAAAGTTTAGAGGTATACTTATTATAACTGCTAGGGTAAAGGGACAGTGGTGGTTAATTTTGTGAGGTAAGGCTCTATTTAGTATATTTGGAAGGATGATGTTGAAGCTCCAATACTTTGGCCACCTGATGTGAAGAACTGACTCACTGGAAAAGACCCTGATGCTGGGAAAGATTGAAGGCAGGAGGAGAAGGGGACAACAGAGGATGAGATGGTTGGATGGCATCACCGGCTCAATGGACATGAGTTTGAGCCAGCTCTGGGAGATGGTGAAGGACAGGGAAGCCTGTCATGCTGCAGTCCATGGGGTTGCAGAGTCAGACATGACTGAGCAACTGAACAACGTTATATTTCCTTAGTTACCTTCTTACCTAAAATTTTTTTATAATTAGTCATTGACAATATTTGACTCCAAAAAAGAAGTGCAGACTCTTTAACTAAAAGGGATAGCACATTTTTTAATTCTAAAGGTGAAATTGAGGAGGACAGTTTATCCCCTCTACCCCATCTCTTAATCCCATCCTAAATTGGAATGAAGATTTAGCTGCTACACACAGCATTCTTCACACAAAGAGAAGACTTGAATTATAACTACCCAGGGAATTCAGTGAAGTCAGTCAGTTACAAATAAATATAATAAAGCGATCAACCAAATATACTAAGTATAAAAAGAAAATGAAACATAAAAGTAACCCTTTGACAATCCAATACAAATATAAAATTCTTAGCAATAAACTTAATATGAATATGCAAAACCTCTCTGAGGAAAACTACATGAATTTATAGGTGCACGTAAGAGGAAATTTGACAATAGGTAGAGGCATAACATTCCACTAGGTAGAAAGAATAAACAATTGTAAGCAATGTAAATCTTGCTCTAATTGACTCATATTTAACTGAAGCAGAATAAAAAAACAGAATGAAATTGCCCTTTTGAATCTGACAATATGATTTTAAGTTTCTCCAATAGAATATGTGAAAATAGCCAGAAGAGTGACCCATTTTGACAAAACAAAATGTTCTGATATGAAGATATGTATGTCAAAGATATACTCACTGAAACTTAGGCAACTGGGGCAAGGTTAGCTATGATCCTGTCCCACAGAACTCAGAAAAAAGAAACAGACCCACAGTATATAGTAAATGCTGTCATGATGACGATCATGAAAATAATAGTGATCACATGCTGAGTATTTATTATATGCTGTATACTTAATACATATTCTTAATATATATTAAGTGCTTAATATATATTCTAAGTGCTTAATATATATTAACTAATTTAGTTCATCCTGAAAATATGTGAGGTAGGTATCATCATTGCCCCAGTTTAGAAATAAATTTTCTGAGTTTAGCAAATCAAGGACAATTGAATAACCAATCTGGGAAAACTGACTTACTGTTCAGTTCAGTTCAATTCAGTCGCTCAAGTCGTGTCCGACTCTGCAACCCCATGGACTCCAGCACAACAGGCTTCCCTATCTGTCACCAACTCCTGGAGTTTACTCAAACTCATGTCCATTGAGTTGGTGATGCCATCCAACCATGTCATTCTCTGTCGTCCTCTTCCTCTCTGCCTTCAATCTTTCCCAGCATCAGAGTCTTTTCTAATGAATCAGCTCCTCAGACTTGCTGTTAGGAAATAGAGTCAGAGTTGTTGTTGTTTTTTTTAATGTTATTGCTGTTGTTCAGTTTAAAGTAAGTTAAATTACAGAGTTTAATTACATTTTTATTTCTACCTTAATACCCAACATGGTGGAGTTTTAGGGATATATACAACCTCATTTCCTACTAGAGGGATGACAGAAAATAGACTTAAACATATCTACATTCTATAAGTCAGTGATTATGTTCCTAGAAAAATTTCACTATGAATTATAAAAATGAGCAAGGTTGTACATATAAAAGATATTCTTAAGTGTTTTTAAAAGTATAACAAATTTGATATAATGAAACCCTGCACAGAGGCTTGTTGGGATAGAAGTTACAGTATATTGATATAGTAAAGTAATAGGCAGACATTATAATGATGCTATAGGTGTTGTATTTATGGGCACAGAAAGGTACTGTATGATATGTTAAATGAAAATTGCTTATAAATGGTATGAATAGCTATATTCCCTATTTATTACTGGAATAAATGTGCACACACACATGTCTTCTCCAACAGTGATGCTTAAACTTTGCTACAAGTTCAGATCAACTAGGGAGATTATAAAATTCAATGACCCAGGCTCAGTTCAGACCAATTCAATCAGATTTTCTGGAGCTGAGATAAAAGTATCAAAAATATTTTAATGCCTTTAAGATGATTCTAGGCTTCCCAAGTGTCATCAGTAAAGAACCCTCCTGCCAATGCAGGTGACGCAAGAGTCACAGGTGTGCTCCCTGGGTCAGGAAGATCTCTTGCAGTAGGAAATGGCAACCTATTCCAATATTTTTGACTGGAAAACTCCATGGACAGAGGAATCTGATGGGGTCGCAAAGAGTCAGACACAACTGCGTGACTAACACAAAAGATGATTCCAATATACAGCCAAGTTAGAGATCTATGGATACAGACCATCTGCTAAGTTGTCACCTATGAATGCCTTTGTCAGAGAGAATTATGATGATTCTATCCTCTTATATACATGTTTTCAATTTTAATATATGAATAATGTGAACGTTGATAATGGTGCAGGGTATTACTATGTGTAATAAGGAGTCTGATTCCATTTTTTTTTTTTTTTGTATATTTGACTATTGCCAGCTTTGAGCCTCATCCTTCCATCTTCCCCTGGTACACTACACCTGATCAGGCTAATAAGGAGACTTGTGTTGCCTTCCTATGGCAGAGGTAAGAGATTCAACCAAGCAAGATTCTTCTCCAGGCCTATCTAATAAAGATGATAAAAACTTCAGCCAGTCACCTTTGTTTTCTGAAGCCATTTCAGATCTGCTTGAGAGACCACCTATACTCTCCAGAGTCTTCATTACATAAGTAATAAACTTTTTCACACCATTTACCTGTGTGCGGCGTTGTCTCAACATGAACCAAACTTTGGGTGAGGTCCATTCCTCTTTTTAGGGGACTACATAACAGCACAGTAAAACAGTCAACTTTGAAAACTGTCATAGCAAAGCTTCATGAGACCATACGTCTTCATGTACCGTCAAATACTCTCTTTACTGAATAGCTCTGTGTGCTAAGTTGCTTCAGTCATGTCCAACCTTTTGGAACTCCATGGACTGTAGCCAAGCAGGCTCCTCTGTTCATGGGATTTTCCAAGAAAAAATACTGGAATGGATGGCCACACCCTCCTCCAAGGTATCTTCCTGACCCAGGGATGGAACCAGAGTCTCTTTAAGTCTCCTGCATGGGCAGGTGAGTTCTTTACCAGTAGCACCAAATAGGAAGCCTTATGGCCTTTATTGTCCTTTGCAGCTGAAGATTAAAAAGCTCTATACAGTCAGCAAAAATAAGACCGGGAGCTGACTGTGGCTTAGAACATGAACTCCTTATTGCCAAATTCAGACTTAAGTTGAAGCAAGTAGGGAAAACCACTAGACCATTCAGGTATGACCTAAACCAATTCCCTTATGATTATACAGTGGAAGTGACAAATAGATTCAAGGGATTAGATCTGATAGACAGAGTCCCTGAAGAAGTATGGATGGAGGATCATGACTGTACAGGAGGCGGTGATCAAGACCATCAGCAAGAAAAAGAAATGCAAAAAGGCAGAATGGCTGTCTGAGGAGGCCTTATTAATACCTTAGAAAAAAAGAGAAGCAAAAGGCAAAGGAGAAAAGGAAATATACTCATCTGAATGCAGAGTTCCAAATAGCAAGGAGAGATAAGAAAGCCTTCCTCAGTGATCAGAGTGAAGAAATAGAGGAAAACAATAGAATGGGAAATACTAGAGATCACTTCAAGAAAATTAAACATACCAAAAAAACATTTCATGCAAAGATGGGCACAATAAAGGACAGAAATGGTATGGACCTAACAGAAGCAGAAGATATTAAGAAAAGGTGGCAAGAATACACAGAAGAACTATGCAAAAAAGATCTTAATGACCCAGACAACCACAATGGTATGATCACTTACCTAGAGCCAGACATTCTGGATTGTGAAGTCAAGTGGGACTTAGAAGGCATCACTATGAACAAAACTAGTGGAGGTGATGGATTACCAGCTGAACTATTTCAATTCCTAAAAGATGATGCTGGGAAAGTGCTGCACTCAATATGCCAGCAAGTTTGGAAAACTCAGCCGTGACCACAGGACTGGAAAATGTTATCATTCATTCCAATGCCAAAGAAGGGCAACATCAAAGAATGTGCAAACTACAGCACAGTTGCACTCATTTCACATACTAGCAAGGTCATTCTCAAAATCCTCCAAGCTAGGCTTCAGCAGTATCAGAACTGTGAACTTCCAGATGTACAAGTTGCATTTAGAAAAGGCAGAGGACCCAGATATCAAACTGCCAACATCCCTTGGATCATAGAAAAAGCAAGAGAATTCCAGAAAAATATACATCTGCTTCAATGACTATGCAAAAGCTTTTGACTGTGTGGATCATGGCAAACTGGAAAATTCTTAAACAGATGGGAACACCAGACCACCTTACCTGCCTCCTCAGAAACCTGTATGCAGGTAAAGAAGCAATAGTTAGAAATGGACATAGAACAAAATTGGGAAAGGAGTACTTCAAGGCTGTATATTGTCACTTTGTTTATTTAACTTATATGCAGAGTACATCATGTGAAATGCTTTGCTGGAGGAAGAGCAAGCTGGAATTAAGGTTGCCGGGAGAAATATCAATAACCTCAGATATGCAGATGACACCACCCTAATGGCAGAAAGCAAAGAGGAACTGAAGAGCCACTTGGTGAAAGTGAAAGAGAAGAGTTAAAAAGTTGGCTTAAAACTCAATGTTCAAAAAACTAAGATCATGGAATCTGGTGCCATCATGCCATGGCAAATAGATGGGGAAACAATGGGAACAGTGACAGATTTTATTTTCCTGAGTTAGAAAATCACTGTGGATGGTAACTGCAGCCATGTAATTAACAGATGCTTGCTCCTTGGAAGAAAAGCTATGACTAACCTAGACAGTGTATTAAAAAGCAGAGATATTACTTTCCTGACAAAGGTCCATATTTGCAAAGCTATGGTTTTTCCAGTCATGTATGGGTATGAGAGCTGGACCATAAAGAAGGCTGAGCACTGAAGAATTGATGCTTTTGAACTGTGGTGTTGGAGAAGACTCTTGAGAGTATCTTGGACTGCAAGGAGATCAAACCAGTCCACCCTAAAAGAAATTAACCCTGAATATTCATCAGAAGGACTGATGCTGAAGTTGAAGCTCCAATACTTTGACCATCTGATGCAAAGAGCCTACTCATTGGAAAAGACCCTCATGCTGGGAAATACAGAAGACAGGAGAGAAAGGGGGATGATGGAGGATGAGATGGTTGGATGGCATCACTGACTCAACAAACATGACTCTGACCAAGCTCAAGGAGACAGTGAAGGACAGGAAAGCCTGGCATGTTACAGTTCATGGGGTCACAAAGAATTGGACAGGACTGGACAAGGAGCAACAACAACAGCAGTTAAAGATTCCTGCTTTGTCCTCTGAAAAGAGTCTAAGTGTTTTCTTTATTATCTGACCAGACTTAATTCCCAGGGGATTTTCCTATTCATTCCTTATCATCAGGCTTAGGGTGGGGTGAGCATATACTCTGCCTATTCTGGAATAGCTGCTGTCTTTGCTGTATTCTTTTGATGAAACATCTCAGAGCTATTCCTTGATTAAAATTCCTCTTAAGTTTTGATAGAACAACAAGAAATTGACTGAAACTTCCACAACTCACTGTCAAAGACTTTGAGTTGATTACATATTTTTTATCTCCTTCTCTAGAAGGCTCTGCCTTCAAATGGGTATATCCTTTTCTCCTTTGCTCTTCATTTCTCTTCTTTTCACAGCTATTTGTAAGGTCTTCTCAGACAGCCATTTTGCTTTTTTCGCATTTCTTTTTCTTGGGGATGTTCTTGATTCCTGTCTCCTGTACAATGTCACGAATGTCCATCCATAGTTCATCAGGCACTCTGTCTATCAGATCTAGTCCCTCAAATCTATTTCTCACTTCCACTGTATAGTCATAAGGGATTTGATTTAGATCATACCTGACGGGTCTAGTGGTTTCCCCCACTTTCTTCAATTTAAGTCTGAATTTGGCAATAAAGAGTTCATGATCTGAGCCACAGTCAGCTCCCGGTCTTGTTTTTGCTGACTGTATAGAGCTTCTCCATCTTTGGCTGCAAAGAATATAATCAATCTGATGTTGGTGTTGACCATCTGGTGATGTCCATGTGTAGTCTTCTCTTGTGTTGTTGGAAGAGGGTGTTTGCTATGACCAGTACGTTCCCTTGGCAGAACTCTAATAGCCTTTGCTCAGCTTCATTCTGTACTCCAAGCCCAAATTTGCCTTTGACCTTTGTCAACAAAGGTCCATCTAGTCAAGGCTATGGTTTTTGCAGTAGTCACGTATGGATGTGAGAGTTGGACTATAAAGAAAACTGAGTGCCGAAAAATTGATGCTTTTGAACTGTGGTGTTGGAGAAGACTCTTGAGAGTCCCTTGGACTGCAAGGAGATCCAACCAGTCCATCCTAAAGGAGATCAGTCCTGGGTGTTCATTGGAAGAATTGATGTTGAAGCTGAAACTCCAATACTTTGGCCACCTGATGCGAAGAGCTGACTCCTTTGAAAAGACCCTGATGCTGAGAGGGATTGGGGGCAGGAGGAGAAGGGGATGACAGAGGATGAGATGGTTTAATGCAATCACTGACTTGATGGATATGAGTTTGAACAAGTTCCGGGATTTGGTGATGGACAGGGAAGACTGGTGTGCTGCGGTTCATGGGGTTGCAAAGAGTCTGACATGACTGAGCGACTGAAACGAACTAAACTGAACTAGAAGGCTCACTTTTACTCTGATTTTGACCAAATTTCTTTTTGTTTTAAGCAGTGGATCTTTAGCTATGGATCTTTTATATTCATCATGCTGTGCTCCTGGCAATGTTATTGAATTACAGAATCTTTTTATATTTTTTACCCATTATTTAACCTTACTTATAATCTTCTATATCTATACATATTTTAATAGAATGATAAAAAAATCTGTATTCTCCTTCTTACTCTTAATTACATCAAATAATTTCTAACTCCAAAAGTTCCAACTAATTATTTTAATAGTTTTATAATGACCTCTGAGTAAATAAATCATAATCTGTCTCAGAGGTTGGCAAACAATGGCCCACTGGCCAAATCCTGCTTTTGTGTAAGAAATTTTGGGGGGCTCATTTGTGTTTTCTGTGAATGCTTTTGCATTACAACAGCAGAGCTGAATAGTTGTGACAGAGACCATATGGCCAGCAAAGCATAAAATATTTGCTACCTGTTCCTTTATAGAAAAAGTTTGCTGAATTTGATCTCTGTTATTTTGGAAAAGCCAGTGATTTTAAGACTTTTCACAGGAAAAACTACAAAAACAAAAAGAAATTTAAAAGCACATTTAAAAATATTTGAAAGGGAAAAAAGCTAAACAATCGGATAAGCACTGTAGTGGCATGAAAAAAGTTAAGATTTTCAAAACATCTACTACATAATTTAGACTGCTATGTAAATACCTATATTTACTCACAAAACTTAAGAAAAAACACATGTCTTCCTTTTGCAATTTCAAAAATGAATTTTCTGATAAACTTTGGACATAACACAAATTATTTATTTTTGCAAAATCTTAAGCCAGATATATTCCAATGTTGCCCAAAGTAGTCTGATTTCTGACAGTCTTAGCTTCATTAAAGAATACTTTTTTTTTCCTTTAAGGTAACATTTTGGATCTCTTAGAAATATAAAAATGAACACATGTTAAGTATTTCATTTAACTCAATTAATGAACGAATTGAAAATATGTTATTGCTTACTAAAAGGAGAATTTTTAAAATAACTATAAAGTAAAGAAATGCTAAAATGAACTTAAAATAGATGCAAAAATTGGTATAGCACAGTCAATAATCAATGGAAGAAAGTGAAGAGGAACTAAAGAGCCTCTTAATGACAGTGGAAGAAGAGAGTGAAAAAGCTGGCTTAAACCATTCAAAAAACTAAGATCATGGCATCCAGTCCCACCACTTCATGGCAAATAGATGGGAAAAAATGCAAACAGTGGCAGATTTTACTTTCTTGGGCTCCCAAATCACTGTGGATGGTAACAGCAGCCATGAAATTAAAAGACGCTTGCTCCTTGGACGAAAAGCTATGACAAACCTAGACAGCATATTAAAAAGCAGAAAAATCACTTTGCTTACAAAGGGTCATATAATCAAAGCTATGGTTTTTCCAGTAGTCATACACAGATGTGAGAGTTGGACCCTAAAGAAGGCTGAAGGCCAAACATGTTTTCAAACTATGGTGTTGGAGAAGACTTGTGAGTCCTTGAGACTGCAAGGACATCAAACCAGTCAATTCTAAGGGAAATCAAACCTGAATATTCATTGGAAGGACTGATGCTGAAGCTGAAGCTCCAACACTTTGGCCACCTGATGCAAAGAGCTGAATCATTGGAAAAGACCCTACACTTGGAAAGATTGAAGGCAAAATTGGAAGAGGGTGGCAGAGGATGAGATAGTTGAATGGCATCACTGATGCTATGGACATACATTTGATCCAACTCTGGGAAATTGTGAAGAACAAGGAAGCCTGGGTTGCTGCAGTCCACGGGGTCACAAAGAGTTGAACATGACTTAGTGACTATACAGCTACTGGACACAACCAACTTACACTTCTGTGAACAGGCATCATTTGCATTATTACATGTTTTCTACAATTGATGAAGCTGCAAAGTAGCTCAAAAAACATGAAAGACAGGGATCACCTGTAGGGAGTAAACAGAAAGTACCCCTGCTAGTCCTTTTTGGCCCATTTCAAAATCACAATTTTTCCTGACATCTCAAATGGTCCATTTTTTTCTCACCTTATCTGTTTTATTACCAATATGGAACCCTGCATTTTTCATCTGTTCCTGCAACACTGTGGTACTTTGAAGAAATGTACAGCACTTTGGGGACTGATGCTAAGGTAGTTGTATAACTAAAACATAAAAAAGGAACCATTTAACATTTAGCATTATACATTACTATCCAAAGACCTCAGCTACTCCTCTCTCTAAAGCATATATTTCTAAAACTTCTACTGTCAAAGAGTCAGACACAACTGAGCAACTGAACTGAACTGTACTATTCTCAGTCATCTCTCTACTTCTATGGCCTAGAGGAATTCACTGTTCCTTACTATACTATGTAAAGAAATTGAGCATCCTCTTCATTTCATTCTTGGATCTGACTATGCCCAAGAGGACATAGATGGAAAAGTTTCCATAGATATGGATCACAGTGTTTTCCTGAATGAAAGAACTAAAGAACCAGACTCCCTAGAGGTACAGTATTGTCAGTTCTCTAGAGGACAAAAATGTCTTTAGTCAATTTTTGGTTTTGATTCGAAGGCAGTTTCTTTTTCTGAGGCAATAAGTATTATAGAGTAAGAAAAAAAGTAGGGTAAGGGGTATGGTCAGTCAGCAAAAACAAGACCGGGAGCTGACTGTGGCTCAGATCGTGATTCCTTATTGCCAAATTCAAACTTAAATTGAAGAAAGTAGGGAAAACCACTAGACCATTCAGGTATGACATAAATCAAATCCCTTATGATTATACAGAGGAAGTGATAGTTTCAAGAGATAGATCTGATAGACAGAGTGTCTGAAGAACTATGTATGGAGGTTCATGACATTGTACAGGAGGCAATGATCAAGAACATCCGCAAGATAAAGAAATGCAAAAAGGCAAAATGGTTGTCTGAGGAGGCCTTACAAATAGATGAGAGAAGAAGAGAAGTGAAAGGCAGAAGAGAAAAGGAAAGATACACCCATCTGAAAGCAGAGATTCAAAGAATAGCAAGGAGAGATAAGAAAGCCTTCCTCAGTGATCAGTGCAAAGAAATAAGGAAAACCATAGAATGGGAAAGACTAGAGATCTCTTCAAGAAAATTAGAGATACCAAGGGAAATTTCATGAAAAGATGGGCACAATAAAGGAAAGAAACAGTCTGGACCTAACAGAAGAAGAAGATATTAAGAAAAGGTGGCACGAATACACAGATCTATACAAAAAAGATTTTCATGACCCAGATAACCACAATGGTGTGATCACTCACCAGAGCCAGACATCCTGGATTGTGAAGTCAAGAGGGCCTTATGAAGCATCTCTATGAACAAAGCTAGTGGAGGTGATAGAATTCCAGTTGAGCTATTTCAATTCCTAAAAGATGATGCTGTGAAAGTGATGCACTCAATATGCCAGCAAATTTGGAAAACTCAGCAGTGGCCACAGAACTGGAAATGATCAGTTTTCATTCCAATCCCAAAGAAAGGCAATGCTAAAGAATGTTCAAACTACTGCACAATTTCACTCATCTCACACACTAGCAAAGAAATGCTCAAAATTCTCCAAGCCAGGCTTCAGTAATTTGTGAACCATGAACTTCCAGATGTTCAAGCTAGATTTAGAAAAGGCAGAGGGACCAGAGATCAAATTTCCAACATTCATTGGATCACTGAAAAAGCAAGAGAGTTCCAGAAAAACATCTACTTCTGCTTTACTGACTATGCCAAAGCCTTTGACTGCATGGATCACAAGAAACTGTGGAAAATTTTGAAAGAGATGGGAATACCAGACCACCTGATCTGCCTCCTAAGAAATCTGCATGCAGGTCAAGAATCAACAGTTAGAACTGGACATGGAACAACAAACTTGTTCCAAATTGGGAAAGGAGCACATCAAGGCTGTATATTGTCACCCTGCTTATTTAACTTATATGTAGAGTACATATAACTTATATGCAGAGTACATACATCATGGAAAATACTGGACTAGATGAACCACAAGCTGGAATAAGATTGCCAGGAGAAATATCAATAACCTCGGATATGCAGATGAACCACCCTTATGGCAGAAACCGAAGAACTAAAAGAGCCTCTTGATGAACATGAAAGAGGAGAGATAAAAAGTTGGCTTAAAACTCAACATTCAGAAAGCTAAGATTGTGGCATCTGCTCCCATCACTTCATTGCAAATAGATGAGGGGAAAATGGAAACAGTGACAGACTTTTGTTTTGGGGGGCCAAAATCACTGTAGATTGTGACTGCAGCCATGAAATTAAAAGGTGCTTACTCCTTGGAAGAAAAACTATGACCAACCTAGACAGTGTATTAAAAAGCAGAGACATTACTTTGCCAACAAAGGTCTGTCTAGTCAAAGTTATGCTTTTTCTAGTAGTCATGTATAGATGTGAGAGTTGGACTATAAAGAAAGCTGAATGCCAAAAAGTTGATGCTTTTGAACTGTGGTGTTGGAGAAGACTCTTGAGAGTCCCTTGGACTGCAAGGAGATCCAACCAGTCCATCCTAACGGAAATCATTCCTGAATATTCATTGGAAGGACTGATGCTGAAGCTGAAACTCCAATACTTTGGCCACCTGATGTGAAGAACTGACTCACTGGAAAAGACCCTGATGCTGGAAAACATTGAAGGCAGGAGGAGAAGGGGATGACAGAGGATGAGATGGTTGGATAGCATCACTGACTTGATGGACATGAGTTTGAGAAAGCTCTGGGAGTTGGTGATGGACAGGGAGGCTTGGCATGCTGAAGTCCACAGGGTTGCAAAGAGTAATCCCAGGCCTACAGAGAAGGCAGAAAAGACAGGTGGCAGGTGATGTGCCCTATAAAAGCAAGTGAGCTTCAAACCTGGGGCTTTTATGGAAAAGGGATGGCAGGTAAGAGTCTGAAGGTTAGAAATAAGAAGCAAGAAAGAAATCTGTCTCATCTCATGGCCCACTGGAAGCTTTCAGGGGAAACAGCGATTAAGTTTGAGAGTCAGATTTCAGTTAGAGCAAGAAAGTGAAAGTTATGTTTTCTGAATGTACTTATTATACAGTACCTTGAATGTATGTAAAATGTCTCAAAGCATAGATACTTCAGCCAGACAAATTTGATACTGAATTTTATTACCAAGTGCGCAAATTTAGAAAAGATGTTAAACTTTCTAAGCCTCATTTTTCTCTTCAAAAATGGGTGCAATATACTTATCTAATTTTTGTAAGAAGAGGTTGGAATAGGAAGAATCACATATCTAGTGTGGAGTCTGAAATATCACAATAGACAAATAAATAGTAACCCAAATAGACACTTTAAAAGTTTATATTAAATAAATTGATAAGATACTCTATCCAGGTTCTAAGGCAAAAAATTAACTAGCTTATTTATCAAAATGGCAACCCACTCCACTAGTCTTGCCAGGAAAATCCCATGGACAGAGGAGCTTGGCAGGCTATAACCCACGGGGTCACAGAGTTGGACACGACTGAGCACACACACATACATAGCATCAACTGAGCATATTCTATACATAGGTTGCAGAGAGAAATGGACCTAATTCGTTAACTTCCCCCTTTTAAAATATGCACATTTCCATGTCATTATGCTCCAAATTCAGCAATGGCTTTTAATTTTATTTAAAATAAAAGCTTACGTTTTAAAGAACCAATGTAAAGGATCTCTCTATGCAAATGTGATTTTAATACTGCTTGCTAACTTCACATCAAGATGAAATTGAGACTTTTACTTCAGGCCAAGATGAAATTACTTCAGGCCAAGATGAAATAACATGGACTGGATTTACCTCTGGCTTAAAACAGCAAAAACAAAACAAAACTAGCAGTGATTTTTCAGGTACTGGATGTCAAACAACAAAAAACAAGTACCCTTGAATGACAAGAAGCAAACCAGAGTGGCAGAGGTAGTGGAAGGGGCCCCAGCTGCCCCAGGTTCTGCCCTGAGAGTCTCCAGCAACAGGGCAGGGAGGGGCGCTAACTGGAGTCTGGCCGTCTCTCTGCACTAAAGGGATGGAGCTGAGGTGCAGAAAGAGCAAGGCAGCTAGAGTTCATAGATCAGAGGACAGGAGAAAGAAGGCTATGCAGAAAAACACCTCTGAGCTATGGAGAGGCTCTGTGGTGGTATATTCCGCTGAATACTGATCAGCACGAGTCTGTGAAGAAACTGCTGATTCCAACAAAAACCATGTGAAAGGGGAAGAAATGTCAATTCCTGGAACTCAGACTGGGCCTAGAATAGTGCTTGTTTCTAGCAGCCAGCATGGTGGAAAGAGAAAGAGAAAAAAATGTCACTGGAGGATGTTATACAGGTTGTTTGAGAGCTATGGTACTTACCATTTACTAGGAAAGGGCTTAGCTGAGATGGTGACAGGAAAGAAGCTCTAAAGAAGGGAAAGCGGAAATAAAAATGGCACTTTTAGAAAAAATTACTACTACCAGAAGTGATAAAATGAAACCAGTAAACGGTAGCCAATGGACAGTGATCTGGGTTTGAAGGAAGCTATTGATTCCGACCAGTGTGACAAATCATCAGCAAGTCTCCCTGCTTGGAAGCCAATATCTTCTCCCTCCAAAAATATCCCTTTTAAAGGGATAAGGGGCAGGAATGTGGCTGCCTACCTCTATGATGCAACATAAAATATCTAAAGCAGTGCATCGTAAACTCCTGTCTATTAAATAAAATTCATCCAGGAAATCTTGTTAAACTTCAGATAGTGATACAATTGGCCTAGGGTGAGGCCAACCATTCTGCATATCTAAGTTTCCTCCCAGAGCTTCTGTTGCTGGTACCCAGGCCATAATTTACGTAGTAAAGGTCTAAAAGTTTTCAAATGCTGTGTGCACCTTAATTGTCGGTGTTTAGTCACTTAGTCTTTTCTCACTCTTTTGCGACCCCACGGGCTATAGCCTATCAGGTTCCTCTGTCCACGGGATTTCCCAGGCAAATGACTGGAATGTGTTGCCATTTCCTTCTCCAGGGTATCTTCCCGATCCAGGGATCAAACTGGTGTCTGTGGCACTGGCAGGTGAGTTCTTTACCACTAAGCTACCAGGGAAGCCCACACTTTAATTAGGGGGTGCTAAAAATGGGGCAGTGGAGCCTAAGTTTTTGTGGCACCAAGGTACATATACTATTTCTGTTATATTAAATAGCAGTAGTTGTTGCTTAGTCACTAAGTCGTATCTGACTCTTTTGTGAACCCATGGATTGTAGCCTGCCAGGCTCCTCTGTCCATGGGATTTCCCAGGCAAGAATACTGGAGTGGGCTGCCACTTCCTTCTCCAGGGGATCTTCTTGACCCAGGGATTGAACCCACGTGTCTCCTGCATTGCAGGAGGGTTCATTACCTTCTGAACCAACACCAGGGAAGACCATAGTAAGTAGTACCTACTAAGGAAGGAAGCTGCCTAATGGAAACAATGTATAAAGAATATCAGAGGATGTAAAACACTTTTATATTAAAAAGGGATAAAATCTACATTAGCAATATAAATATTTTCAGGATAAAACATTTACAGGCTTAAATTAAGTTATTTATACCTGGTCTCATAGTGCAATGGTAAAGAATCTACCTGGCAACTCAAGAGGTGCTTGAGAAGCATGTTTGATCCCTGGGTCAGGAAGAGTTCCTAAAGTAAGAAATGGCAATCCATTCCAGTATTCTGCCTGGAAAATCCCATGGACAAAGGAACATGGTAGGCTACAGTCCATGGGGTTGCAAAGGGTTGGATACGACTTAGCATGCACACACTCATGCACTTACCTTACATATATAATGTAAACCAATTACATCATGATCTGAGAACCTCATAAGAACCACAGTAAGAATACTAAGGTTTTATATATCAAAAAGTAATGGTAGAATGTGAAAACTGTGAAAGCTAATCCTTTGACAATAATGTAAAGAGTTTATGTGCTTCAGCATTGTAAACTAAACCAATTCTAAAGAAAGCAGTAGAAATTACAGATAAATGCACATTGACCTAAAAAATTCCTTCTATTGCAATTCCTTAATTGCCATCATTTAATGACTAGGCTAAAGTTTTCTGAAGATACTAAGACAATTTCAAATCAAGTTAGATAAAGAGAATTCCTTTGAAATCATCTCAGATGACACGTAGCCAGGAGAAAACTGATCTTAGAGATCTACAAATGTCAACTGGCATCCAAGAAAGATGGTCTTGATTACATTCCCTGCATCCTTTGGCTATTATCTTAGAAAGCTGAAGGGAGCCAAGGAAGCTATAAACTGTAGAGTAGTATCATTTTCTTCAAGCCATTCTTCAATAATAGAACTGGAGCTGCACAATCACTAAAAGCAGAGGGGCTGGAGAGGAGCAGTGTATTGTTAAGGAGGGCACTGAACCAACAACAAGTGTTTTTAATCTTTCTGCATCCTCCTACACCTAGGAGCTAGACTGGTAAGATATTGAAACTCCGTGATTTTAGAACAAACCATGATGTCATTTGTCAAACTGGCCCAGGCGAAGTAAAATGTAGGCAGTTGGCTTCACAATGAGATTTGTGAAACAGTGACATACCTCTTATACATTCTGATTCCAGGCAAGGTACTACTTCAATGACTAAAGGTGGTGATTTTCTCTACACTCTGTCACTGCCCACTCCTTCACACCTCCCTGCCAGCTGGGCAATTTGCTGGAGATTTGGCATGGCCGCTGGAGTTCACTATTCAGAACTGCAGCTTATAAATATATAGATTCTATAAATAAATAGAAATTCTATAAATAAATTCTATAAATAAATAGAAATGTTATTTTCCCATTTACTTCCTATGGAAGGAAATAAAAAGACTAGCATTTCTAAACACTTATTCAAGCAATCATTTGGTTCTCTTTTATTTTCTTTGGGAAAGAGTCTTGATGACTCTGGCAGATACTCTGCCTTTTCCATTAAGTGCCTCTCACTGATAAGTAGAAAGAAAATGTTGCATCATATGGGAACCAAAAGACTTCCTTGTGAAGTTCTCCCACTGATTGTCTTTGTCTTTGGGCTTCTTAAAAGCAAAGCAAAGAATTGTCTATCAGATTATCCAGCCAAATAGCTGCCTCATTTTCAGATCATGTTGCAATATGACTTAAAACCCCAGAGGATGTACAAATCATATACTGTGAATTCAGTGTCATCAACAATTTATTATAGACAATTGCAAAAATATAGTTTAATAAAAGGCATTTTATTTGCTATACTATGGGAATAGTGAAATCTTTTTAGTTTGGATATAAAGTAAGGAAGGAAGGAAGTAAAGTCGCTCAGTCATGTCTGACTCTTTGTGACCCCATGGACTATAGCCTACCAGGCTCCTCTGTCCATGGGATTTTCCAGGAAAGAGTACTGGAGTGGTTTGCCATTTCCTTCTCCAGGGGATCTTCCTGACCCAGGGATCAAACCCAGGTCTCCAGCATTGCAAAGCAGACGCTTTACCATCTGAGCCACCAGGAAAGTAGGAGGGGAAAAATGTGTGTTCCCAGAGTTTGAGTTTTCTTTGTTCCTTCCTTTTCTTCATCCATCCCGTCTCCCTCCTACCACCCTTAACAGCCAAGGTGCCAGGACATTACTTTGATGGAGTTGATATCTAGATCTAGTTTTCTCATTTTAATGATATGTATGGTTTTCCAATACTCAGTATGAAATATTGATATGTCACCATAAAGGAATATCAAGCCCATTTTGTAATTTGAGGGTAATTTACAAAGTGTGTGGCTGTATGTTATACGACTTCTTTTGTCAAAGTTACCTGTCCTCAACTCAAATGAGAAAACACTTATTGGGAGCCAAGAATTTGCAAAGCCATTGTATATTAAATGACTGATGATACGCAAATTGACTAGAGATGGCCTCTGCCAACTCATGGAGGAGATAGCTACTTGCAAAAACTGTATGAGACAAACTCAGGAAAGCCGTGTAACTATTTGATTCATTTAAACATCTGCTGAGCTATTGCTATGGTAGGCACTATGAAAAGCAGTGACAAGAGACAGCTTTGACCTTAAGAAACCTGTAATCAAAATTTAGAAAGACAAGGAAGTACCTAGTTATGCTGTGGTAATTGCTATAAAGAACATCAGCATATGTACAGTGAATCTCCGAACTTCTCAACATCAAAGACGATAGGTACTAAACCTACACATATGTGCGATCACTTTAATGGCAGACATGAGTATCAGATTATAACACTGCTAAGCCTGAACAGAGCCTTTTCACCCACAGTATTACCATCTAAGCCATCACGGAAGCCCTTTGCTCCTATGCGCAATCTTTGATATTGCGTTCTTGCTCTTCTTCCAATCCCTGCCAAGTCAATTACCAGTTTCGATGGATGCATTTCATTGTAACACATTCTGCAAACATTTCTGTGCAGTTCTCTATTCCTCATCCAAATATAGTTCATTTTTTTCTTAATCTACTTCAACTGTGGCCTTCAAATTGTACCCTTTGATTTAATATTTTTAATTCTATAGCAAGTGTCTATAATACTCCATATGTAACTCAAAGTTTGTGAATCATAAGCTTATGATTTATATTTTTCATAAATTAGAATCTTAATTCTTCAATCTAATTAAGGGCCATGATAATTACTCTAACTGTACCAACATGCATAGCACTCTAAAGTTTATAAGGCACATTCATACCATGCTCATGACATTAATCTACAGAGACAGGTAAAATATATTATTTTTCTAAGAGAGATAATGACTCTTCTGAAGCAACAGGGCAATTGAGAATACTCCCAGTTTTAATTTAGGTATTCTGCCTTCAAATATGAATCTTCCAAGATATAATGATCAATACTACTTTACATAAATCAGATGTCCCCATAATGATAGTTTTCTTCAAGAATAATGGGTTACTTGGCCACATAAAAACAAAAACAAAAACAAAACCCTTTTACTTGAAATGCTTTTCTTCATTCTATATTATTCCATGTCTATTATTTCCTCAAGGACACCAACTTAGAAATCTTCTTTAGAACACTTAGAAACACTTCCTTAGAAAATCACTTCTGGGTAGAATTCATCTTACTTTTATTATTTTTAAAATTAATTAATTGTTCTCCATACTTATTTACTCAAATTTTACTATACTATCTTCACTTGCTGTATTAGTTTATAGTTTGTTTGACTTTGATATTTATAGTTTGACTTCAACTCTCTTGGACATACTATGTCTTTTGATATTTAAAAATATTATATAATACTTTATAAAGTTCTTTGCATATAGCAAATATTCATTGAATGCTTGTTGACTCATTACTGGTCTTTCCCATTGCATACTGTCTCTTCTGTCCCTATACATAGTTGCAGTAGGCAGATTAATGGCCTCCCAAAGATGTCCATGTTTAAACCCCAGAAACTGTGATTTACTTAGGTTAAATGCAAAGAGCAATTAAAGAATTGCAGAAAGAATTAAATGTGCTAATCAGCTGACCTTGTAATGCGGAGATTATTCTGGATTACCTGGGAGGCTTTACACATCACAGGAGTTCTTATAAATAATAGAGGGAAGCAGAAGAAAGAGAACCAGAGAGATGGTGGCATGAGAAGGAGTCACCCAATTTTACTGGATCTGTAGATTCGGGAAAGGACGGTGAATAAAAGCACAGGGAGCCCAGCTAGTTCTGTGATGACCTGGATGGGTGGACGGGGGTGGAGGGGGAGAGAGGCCCAACAAGGAGAGCATGTATGTGTACACATAGCTGGTTCACTTCATTGTACAGCAAAAACTAACAACACTGTAAAACAATTATACTCCAATAAAAAGGAAAAAAGAGCTTTTTTGGCCTCCAAAAACTGGAAAAGGAAAAAAAAAAAAGGATTTTCCTCTAGAATCTCTAGAAAGACGGGTAGCTCTGATTTTAACCTAAGGGAGACCAACTTCATCTTCTGACTTTCAGAACTATATGATGATAAGTTTGTGCTGTTTTAAGCCAGTTTGTGATAATGTGTTCCAGCAGTCACAGGAAATGAATATATAACTAACATACCATTTATTTGATAAAAATACTAAAGATGGGCTTTTACGGAAAATCTACTGAGATTTTCTGAATCCTATGAGAATATATTTTTACTCAGCTTAAATTTTGCACAAGTGTCTTCTGTGTGTGTTTGCAACCTGATTGTAAACAGCTGTAGTTAAATGTCAGTCAGTCATTTCAGTAGCTCAGTTGTGTCCGATTCTTTGCAACCCGATGGACTATAGCACACCAGGCCTCCCTGTCCTTCCCAGAGCTTGCTCAAACTTATGTCCATGGATGGTTTCTTATCCTCTGTCGTCCCCTTCTCCTCCTGCCTTCAATCTTTCCCAGCATCAGGGTCTTTTCCAGTGAGTCAGTTCTTCACGTCGGGTGGCCAAAGTACTGGAGCTTCAGCTTCAGCAACAGTCTTTCTAATGAATATTCAGGACTGATTTTCTTTAAGACTGACTGGTTGGATCTCCTTGCAGTCCAAGGGACTCTCAAGAGTCTTCTCCAACACCACAGTTTGAAAGCATCAGTTCTTTGGTGCTCAGCTTTCTTTATAGTCCAACTCTCACAACCATACATGAGTACATGAAAAACCACAGCTTTGACTAGACAAATCTTTGTCAGCAAAGTAATGTTTCTGCTTTTCAATATGCTGTCTAGGTTGGTCATAGCTTTTCTTCCAAGGAGCAAGTGTCTTTTAATTTCATGGATGCAGTCACCATCTGCCGTGATTTTGGAGCCCAAAAAACTAAAGTCTCTCACTGTTTCCACTGTTTCCCCATCTATTTGCCATGAAGTGATGGGGCCGGATGCCATGATCTTAGAACATGAATCCTCTTCGCATGAACCCTTCTACCCTTTTTGACTGCATCTCCCATCATTATTCTCCTTTCACTCAAGACACATGCCATTCTATGTACAGCTTTCTAAAAGAGCTAAGTGCTCCCCCAAATTCTGGCTCTTTCTCATTGCCCCCTTGCCGTCCACACACTTAGGTTTTAAACGTCAGTTTGGACATCACTTCCACAGCAACCTTGCTGTCCTGCATTTGAGGTAGGTCCTTTCCTCTGCGTTTCCTTTGCCTACTACATATTATTTGCTATAGTTCAGTTGCCTTTTAATATCTCAGTTTTCCCATCTTGAGCTCAGGAAGTATGCTTTGAGCCGTCCTTCCAACCCCAGCCTTGGCAGTGCTGTTCACAATAGTGACTCAATAAAATATTGGGCAGTGAACAGAAGAACTCTCACACCTCTCAAACATCTCTCTATAGCACATTTTCAAATTATGTTCTGCATTTGATTCATTCTCGTCCCCCAATGCCTCTTTAGCTGACATTTTAAATTTCTCCTTTTCACAGAGTTCCATGGTAACATTCTCGTTCCTTTCTTCCTATTATTGCCAATTCCTGAGACGTGAGGCACACCTGTGCCACAGCTTCAACTCATTTACGTTTTAATCCTCTGCATATCTGGCTTCTGAAAGCACCCTACTACGGAAATGATTCTCTTAATATCACCACCTGCCTACCTCAATTCAATAACCTTTTCTCAATTCGTGTTTTATTAAATCTCTCCAATTCTTTAGACTTTTGATCTTTAAGCCTCTTTATTATTCTTGTTCTGTTCTTTTCTGCTAGTTTCTCTTTCTCCAGAGCTGGCCCTTTGCCTCTTTATTCATAACTGTGGTTCTTACTCTAATTTGGTTCTGTGTCTCCCGGTCCCCTCCTTAAAGACTCACATGATCTGTCCTCTCAAAGGTTTTTACATCCCACTCCCTAGTTTCTCACCTTTGCTTCAGTCCCATATGTGTAAAGCCAAATGGCAATACAAATTTGTTTCCCTGACATTATTGGAAACTCAGCCTTTCCTAAACAAATATTATTTTCCCTGAATTCAGTTACCCTTCAGAATATACCCATGACTGTGAGGATAATGGCTTTAGTTGTAATTCCCTGTATTTGAAAATTTAGGAGCACCATGGATTCCTATTTTTACTTTACCCATTAGATTCAATTATTCATAGTTTCCTTATATCTATGATATAAATAATATTAATATTCACAATTCTTTTGCCCTTTAGTGATTGTGCACTCATCATTTCCTACCAAATTTTTTAGTCAGATATAATTTGAGTACAAATCCTGAGTCCTTCTCTGTCTGCTGTCTAGCCAAGGGGAAGATGTTTAACTTCTCTAAGCCTCAATTTTCTCAATTTGTAGAAACAGCACCATAAACACACCCAATAATACTAATAGCTTATATGCTCTGAGAGTGAATTACTGTAAATAAAACATTAAGCACAATTTCCAACAAAAGTAAAAAGCACTCATTAAATAGCAGATATTACTGTGTTCATCTCCCAGTAAATGATATTTTTTCACATGCTAACATCTCAGAAATCAGATTGTTTTATAATCATTAGTATGTCATAGATTATGTGTCAATTTTGTTTACTTGTGGTTCTAGAATAATCAATAATGCATTGGCAAAAGGATTCTTTGCCTCTGAGCCACTAGGAAAGCCCATATTCATTTGAAATTGCCTGCCTTCCTCCTTGAATCAGAAGAGGGCAGTATTATTGCTTCCTTCCTTCCATTATGATGTTTCACATATTTTGGACATTTTCCCAGAGTCTGTTGCGGTAGGTTCTCTTTAACATTCATTTCTGAGAGCCATATATAAAAGGGCTCAAGTCAAATGTTAGTGGGCCTGTCAAGCTCTGGCACCCAGTTAACGTATCCAATAGAACCATCACCTGGGAGTGGGCAGGAAGCTGGCAGAGGAGATGGAAAGAACACCTGTTCCCTTGAGTGATGTTTGTCCCCTAGTGAGCAGGGAAGAATGGGCATGTGTCCTGATTTCCACATTCTCTGAATGGCCATAGTAGGAGGATATTCAAGCTTTTAGAAAAATAAAATTTGAATATTATATATACAATAAAGTCTAGGCAATATATTTCTAGATGAAGTAAGCTATCAGATTAACCTAAACTATTCATAGGATTTATTGTAATAAAAACTTAATTTTGAGCAGCCAATTTAGGCTCTAAGTGATTTGGGTTAAAAGACTGCTGTCCACTGAAGAATAAATTTTGGAGTTTAAAGAATATAGATTGGATTGAATGGTGCGGAACTTATATTGAACAACTAGCCTATATTTATATGCAATAATTATTTATGCATCAGATATTTAGTAATGCAAAATGATAAAACATCAGAATGCTAGCCACTTAGATTTCTGTCAACCATGTCATGTATACTTAAAAGAGACTCTTTAAAAACATATTTTAAATATCTGTTATATTTTAAGTAAATGCATACATATTTCTTTATTCATGAAGATTGCCCAATCTTATTAGTGCAAAACTATGTAAATTATTGTTAAATAATTTAATATAAATACCTTTATAGTTGATTCCTTTTCTTATATTACATCTACCTTCCCTTTTTTAAAATTTTATTAGTTTTTTAATTTATTTATTGTAATTGGGGGCTAATTACAATATTGTAGTGATTTTTGCCATACATTCACATGAATGAGCCATGGGTGTACATGTGTCCCCCATCCTTAACACCCCTCCCACCTCCCTCCCCATCCCATCCCTCAGGGTCTTCCCAGTGCACCAGCCCTGAGCACCCTGTCTCATGCATCAAACCTGAAGTGGCGACCTGTTTCACATACGATAATATACATGCTTCAATGTTATTCTCTCAAATCATCACACCCTTGCCTTCTCCCACAAAGTCCAAAATACTGTTCTATACATCCATGTCTCTTTAACTGTCTTGCATATAGGGTCATCGTTACCATCTTTCTAAATTCTATATGTACACATTAATATACTGTATTGGTGTTTTTCTTTCTGACTTACTTCACTCTGTATAATAGGCTCCTGTTACATCCACCTCATTAGAACTGATTCAAATGCATTCTTTTTAATAGCTGAGTAATATTCCATTATGTATATGTTCCACAGCTTTTCTTATCCATTTGTCTGCCGATGGACATCTAGGTTGTTTCCATGTCCTGGCTATTGTAAACTGTGCTGCGATGAACATTGGGGTACACGTGTCTCTTTCAATTCTGGTTTCCTTGCTACCTTCCCTCTCTACCCTGGCAGAGTAGAAGGACATGTGCTTATCTTCTCCTGTGAGAACTCCAAAATTACAACCCGCTGCTGAACAACCATCAGCAGGAGAAATTTGGATCCCACCAAAAAAAGATATCCCACATCCAAAGGCAAAGGAGAAGCCCCAACAAGGCAGCAGGAGAGGAGAAATTGCATTTAGAATCAAACCCCATACCTACCAGAGATGCTCAGAGGGCTCAAACAAAACCTTGTACGCACCAGGAGAACCCACAGAGACAGAGCCAGACCTGCCTTTGAGTGTTTGAGTGTCTCCTGCAGAGGTATAGGTCAGCAGTGGATCACATGGACCACAGCCTATGCCATGCCATTTAGGGGCACACAAGACGGACAGGTCATGGTGGACAGTTCTGACAAAATGTGGTCCACGGGAGAAGGGAATTGCAAACCACTTCAGTATTCTTGCTTTGAGAACCCCATGCACAGTATGAAAAGGCAAAAGGATAGGACACTGAAAGATGAACTACCCAGGGTCAGTAGGTGCCCAATATGCTACTGGAGAACAGTGGAGAAATAACTCCAGAAAGAATGAAGAGATGGAGCCAAAGCAAAAACAATACCCAGTTGTAGGTATGACTGGTGATGGAAGTAAAGTCCAAAGCTGTATTGAACAATGTTGCATAGGAACCTGGAATGCTACGTCCATAGATCAAGGTAAATTGGAAGTAGTCAAACATGAGATGGCAAGAGTGAACATTGACATTTTAGGAAGCAGTGAACTAAAATGGACTGAAATGGGTGAATTTAACTCAGATGACAATTATATCTACTATTGTGGGCAAGAATCCCGTAGAAGAAATGGAGTAGCCATTATAGTCAACAACAGATTCCAAAATTCAGCAGTTGGATGCAATCTCAGAAATGACAGAATGATCTCTGTTCATTTCCAAGGCAAACCATTCAACGTTACAGTAATTCAAGCCTATGCCCCAACCACTAAGGCTGAAGAAGCTGAATTTGAATGTGTCTATGAAGATCTACAAGCCTTCTGAACTAACACCCAAAAAAGATGTCCTTTTCATTATAGGGGACTGGAATGCAAATGTAGGAAGTCAAGAGATACTTGGAATAACAGGCAAATTTGGCCTTGGAGTACAAAATGAAGCAGGGAAAAGGCTAATAGAGTTTTGCCAAGAGAATGTACTGGTCATAGAAAATACCCTCTTCTAAAACACAAGAGACGATTCTATACATGGACATCATGAGATGGTCAATACCAAAATCAGACTGATTATCTTCTTTGCAGCCAACTCTATACAGTCAGCAAAAAGAAAACCAGGAGCTGATGGTGGCTCAGATTATGAACTCCTTATTGCAAAATTCAGACATAAATTAAAGAAAGTAGGGAAAATCACTAGTCCATTCAGGTATGGCCTAAATCAAATCCCTTATGATTATACAGTAGAAGTGACAAATAGATTCAAGGGACTAGATCTGATAGATAGAGTGCCTGAAGAACTATGGATGGAGGTTCATGACATTGTACAGTAGGCAATGATCAAGACCATGCCCAAGAAAAAGAAATGTAAAAGACTAAATGGTTCTTTGAGGAGGCCTTACAAATAGCTGTGAAAAGAAGAGAAGTGAACGGCAAAAGAGAAAAGGAAAGATATACCCATTTGAATGCAGGGTTTCAAAGAATAGCAAGGAGAGATCAGTGCAAAGTGATCTCAGTGATCAGTGCAAAGAAATAGAGGAAAGTAACAGAATGGGAAAGACTAGAGCTATCTCAAGAAAATTAGAGATACCTATGGAACATTTCATGCAATGAGGGGCACAATAAAGGACAGAAATGATGTGGACCTAACAGAAGCAGAAGAAATTAAGAAGAGGTGGCAACAATATACAGAAGAACTATACAAAAAATATCTTCATGACCCAGATAACCATGATGCTGTGATCACTCACCTAGAGCCAGAAATCCTGGAATGTGAAGTCAAGTGGGCCTTATGAAGTATCACTACAAACAAAACTAGCGGAGGTGATGGAATTTCAATTGAGCTATTTCAAATCTTAAAATATGATGCTGTGAAAGTGCTGCACTCAATATACCAGCAAATTTGGAAAACTCAGCAGTGGCCACAGAACTGGGAAAGGTCATTTTTCATTGCAATCCCAAAGAAGGGCAATGCCAAAGAATGTTCAAACTACTGCACAATTGCACTCATCTCACACGTTAGCAAAGTAATGCTCAAAATTCTCCAAGCTAGGCTTCAATAGTAAGTGAGCCATGAACTTCCAGATGTTCAAGCTAGATTTAGAAAAGGCAGAGGAACCAGAGATCAAATTGCCAACATCTACTGGATCATCAAAAAAGCAAGAGTGTTCCAGAAAAACATCTACATCTGCTTTATTGACTATGTCAAAGCCTTTGACTGTGCAAATCACAATAAACTGGAAAATTCTTCAAGAGATGGGAATACCAGACCACCTGACCTGCATCCTGAGAAATCTGTATGCAGGTCAAGAAGCAACAGTGAGAACTAGACATGGAATAATAGACTGGTTCCAAATCAGGAAAGGAGTACATCAAGGCTGTATTTTGTCACCATGCTAATTTAACTACTAATTTAACTTACAACTGCTAATTTAACTTACAAGCAGAGTACATCAAGTGAAATGCTGGACTGGATGAAACACAAGCTGGAATCAAGACTGCCAGGAGAAATATCAGTAACCTCAGATATGCAGATGACACCACCCTTATGGCAGAAAGTGAAAAACTAAAGAGCCTCTTAATGAAAGTGAAAGTGAAAGGGGAGTGAAAAAGTTGGCTTAAAACTCAACTTTCAGAAAACTAAGATCATGGCATCTGGTTCCGTCATTTCATGGCAAATTGATGGGGAAACAGTGGAAACAGTGAGAGACTTTATTTTCTTGGGCTCCAAAATCACTGCAGATGGTAACTGCAGCCATGAGATTAAAAGATACTTCCTCTTTGGAAGAAAGGCTATGACCAACCTAGACAGCATATTAAAAAGCAGAGACATTACTTTGCCAACAGAGGTCCGTCTAGTCGAAGCTAAGGTTTTTTCAGTAGTCACGTGTATATGTGAGAACTGGACTATAAAAAAAGCCAAAGAATAGATGCTTTCGAACTGTGGTGTTGGAGAAAACTCTTGAGAGAACCTTGGACTGCAAGGATATCCAACCAGTCCATCCTAAAGGAAAGCAGTCCTGAATTTTTACTGGAAGGACTGATGTTGAAGCTGAAACTCCAAAACTTTGTCCACCTGATGCTAAGAGCTGACTCATTGGAAAACACCCTATGCTGGGAAAGATTTAAAGCGGGAGGAGAAGGGGACGACAGAGGATGAGATGGTTGGATGGCATCACCGACTCAATGGACAGAGTTTAAATGAGCTCTGGGAATTGGTGACAGACAGGGAAGCCTGGAGTGTTTCAGTCCATGGGGTGGCATAGATGGGGTGACATAACTGAGTGGCTAAACTGAACTGAACTGCACCCTGCTCCTGATAGGGTCTTACTCCTACTGGAACAAACTGTCAGAGTCCAGTCATTTCAACTAACTTAATCATTCTTATTTTTGTTTTCCCTCAATCACAAAAATTTCTTGAAAGTATCTTTAGGGATATTTTAAAATTCTTCTTCAAAAACTCAGTTGGATCTGTCCAAATTTATGCACTATACATGTTGCCAAAACTAATTCAACTTATAACTGATATAATTTGTCCTTCCTTTTTAACTCATTAACTGATTCTGGGCCTGCAATATACTTTTTATAGATTAAAGAGTCAACAATCATTGTTCTAATTTGCTCAAACAGGTAAGAGTTATATACTGATGTTTTTATGGGAAATATACTGCCATATTTACTCTGTGTTTGGTGTAGTCTAAAGATGAATCAAAACCCTTGTCACAAACACTGGAGAAAATAAAAACAGAGTCTTGGAAAAGTCTGTAAACAGGATGTGCTTTCTGCTATACTGGAAATATCAGTTAGTGAGATAGTAATAAAGGTAGGACATGTAAACTCTTTTCATAGCTACAGTTATTCCAGATTAACCAAGATAAGCCCAGTTAGGTACATACACTCATTGTTAACTAATGTCTCAAATACACCCAAAAAGGCAGAATCTTCTGCATAGGCAGATCCACAAATGGCTGTGACTCTTGCAAAGATTTTGTAAAAATTTTGGCTGTAGGGGTGGATTTTATAGATGTAATTATACATAAGGAGCCAAAATGATTATAGATCATACTGTAATGTTAAGATATAAATGTTTCTTTTGTCCATCTATCTCCCAAATATAAAAAGGAAGGAGAATCTCCTTCATTTTGTCTTTACTCTGGCATCAAACTCACATTCTAGTTTCTACATAATAAGGGATCACATCTCATAGACAATTACCTTTGTGTTTTTGGAAAACAGACCCATTATAGGTGAGGTTGTTTAGTGGTTTTGGTTTCTCATGAACCCTCTCTCCTTGGCTTGCAAATGGGCACCTACTCACTGTGTGCTCCAATGGCATACTCTATACAAACACATCCCAGTGTGTCTCCCTCTTTACATAAGGACACCAGTCATACTGGACTAAATCTCACTCACAGAATCTCATTTAACTTTTAGTTACCCATTTAAAGGACTTCCCGATGGCTCAGTGGATAAAGAATCCACCCGCAATGCAGGAGATGCAGGTTGCCACCCATTCCAGTATTCTTGCGGGAAATCCCATGGACAGAGGAGCCTGGTGGATTTTAGTCCGTGGCGTTGCAAAAGAGAAAGACACCACCAGCAACTAAGCAACAACAACAAATGGCTCCTCTTGGGCAGATGGCCCTCAAACGAATAAACAAGCAATCCGTAACATAACCCTTTATGTATAATTGTATCCTGATATCATCATTAAGAACAGCATACTTGAAATAATACATCCAACTGAAGAAAAGGAACACTAAGATTTATACAGTGGCCATGAGTCCATAACACTGCTGAAATCTTACTGTGCAGGTTAACATTTCCTGCCTTGGCAGGGAAATAAATCCTTTGGTTAGGCCCTCATTTCTTCCAATGTGGAGAAACTCCCTATCAGAATTCCCCCTATCCTTAGCTTTTCATTCCAGTTGATCCCTATCTAATCATCCTCTTTGGTCATATCTGAGATGGGCATTGGAGGCTAGTTGAGGGTGGCCCAATTTCAGAAGTTCAAGGATTTTAGTACAAATGTGAGCCAGGAGTCACTTTAGAAGTTGAAGAAAAAACCCATTTTTTAATGTACCTGTTTCTTCAATTACTAACTTCAGCTCTATCACCAATATCAGAAACCTGGCTGTACTCAATTTCCTCCCTTACCCTCAACTGAAAATAGTTATGGCAACAGAACCCTAACTGACCTTCCTATGTACTCCTTTAGTATGTTTTTCAAATTATCACCTGAGAATTACCTTCTAAATTTAAATCTGCTAATGTTGCTTCCCTTGACAACTTATCAATTGCTTCCCATGATCTGCTGAGTAAAATGCAAACTCTTTAGCATTATATGCAAATTTGTTTAGTTCTCAACTCTTCAACACTGTCTCTTTCTAGCCTGATTGATTTGCTTGATTTCCATATTCCAGACGAAGCACAATTTTGACTCTTTGAATACATGTGGCATTTATTTCATATCCCATGTGTTTTCACGCACAAGTCTACCTTGCCTATCCTCCCCACCCTGTTGCTGTTCATATATTCATATTTCAAGTCAAGTTCAAGACCTCTCTGATAGATACCCTTGAGATAGGGTTAACTACTCCCTTCCCTGGACGACAATAAATGTTGCACAGACCTTCAGTACTGCGCTTACCATATGAACAAGGTTTACCAGCCGCAGTGTGAAATCTGGAGAACTTGCTAGTTTATTCTTACATTTAACACACGGTCTGGCATGATTTTTGTGTTCAAAACATTAATTGGGGTAGTAAAGAACAATGGTAAGAAATTGTACCCCATATTAAGGTAAGCACTAGTTTAAATCCTGATTTTTCCATAACTAGCTTTGGAACCTTGTATAATCTAATTAATGTAATTTGTACACCTGCAAAATGGGAATGATGATAGAATTGATCATAGTTAAAATTTAGCAATGTGATCTCATTAAGAACTAAGCCTGGCCTCGAGTAGATGCCTTATAAACTTCAGATTGCATTATCTCTTAACTCTCTTGGATGGATTAAAGAATTGGCACAGTCTGATTCAGAAGGCTTCATATATAAGGTCATCTAGTATATCACTTAAGAGGTCCAGTTAAATACCATCAAGATCTCATTAAAACTGACAAAATTCTTCTACGTATTCCTAATAGTTGAGGCAGGTTATCACTATATTTATTGTTGTTGGACATGTAATCTGCAGAGGAGAATAGATTTTATCAAACTGAGTAGTAGTAAAGGCAAACAGTTTTATACTTGGTAGGATTTTCATAGTAATATGGGAGTTGGGTGGCTGAGGTGGCCACCATATTAGAAACTTACACTGTAATACTGACTTCATTTTTATCTTGTTTCTTTTAATGCATATTCATGAGTCATAAATATCTTACTTTTAACTATGAAAGACAGATTCTTTTAGAGCTGTAATGAGTATTGTGAGGGCCCCATAATGAGTAAATCATTACCATGTATCTTTAAAGGAGCCCAAGGAAAGAGGCTGCTGCTCTCTCAGGAGGCAGGGATTGTAAAGCATAAAGGCAAAATAATATTTTTCTTGTATAATTATCTCAGTGACCCTCAAACAGCTCATTAACTCTAGCCAAAATTTTTCTTTCTAATTTAAATGTAGTGGAGCTAAATTATTTCTGGAACCCTGGTCATAGCTATTAACCTGACTCTGACTGTTGTTTCAGAGCTCACTTCATTCCTGTTAAGTTAGCAAGCTGGAGCAAGCTATGTTAAGGAAGGAAGGAAAACAAATTTAGTGTTAGTTACTCAGTCATGTCTAACTGTTTATGACCCTATGGATTGAGGAGCCCACTAGGCTCCACTGTCCATGGAATTCCCCAGGAAAGATAATGGAGAGCGTTATGCTTCCCTTCTTCCAGGGCATCTTCCCAAGCCAGGGATCAAAGCCAGGTCTCCTGCACCGCAGACAGATCCTTTACCATCTAAGCCACCAGAGGAGCCCCACAAGCTATCTTAGCCCAAACAAAATTTAACTCAGAGGAGACAAGTAAATCTAACTTCATTTCTAGAACAAGATCCAAACCACCTTCTTACTGTATTTTTCCCATTAGTAGTTCTAAACAAAGAGTAGTCATGGAAATTAAAAGTCATCCCTTTTCTCCATCTTCACTACAGTCTCAGCACATATTAAGCATTAACATAGAAAGATTCCCTAGGCAACACTTGATGGAGTCTACTTTCCATCCCCATCTTCATAAGTATATGACTACTGGTCTAACACCAACAAAAGATAATGCTCCTAATGGAAAGATCAGAACCACTTGACCCTGGGCTAGGCTGACACAGGCTCTGTTGTTTTTCATTTGAGAAGGACTGACCTTCATTGAGATCTTTCCTTGAAATGGTTGGGTGAGTGACCATGTGATAGTGAAAAAGTACATTAACAAGAGTATGGTAATTTGTCTTTACTGACCTCTTAAGAAAAATCTTAACATTAAGTCATCAGTTTGATTCAGGGAAAACTCATGCATTATGTGTGATTTCCACATGTTTTGGCAAGTATTTTTAAAACAAATTATAGTATTTTACAATATACAAGAACCCAGTAATAATCACAAATTAAATTTTTAGATGAAGGTAAGTGTTTGTCAACTCCTAATTCACATCTATGGGCTTCCCTGGTGGCTCAGTGGTAAAGAATCCATCTGCCAATGCAAGAGACACAGTTTCAATCCTTGGGTCAGAAAGATCCCCTGGAGAAGGAAATGGCAATCCACTCCAGTATTCTTGCCTGGAAAATCCCATGGAGAGAGAAACCCGGTATGCTACAGTCTATGGGCACAAAGAGTAGGACATAATTTAGTGACTAAACAACAACAAATTCAAATCTATATAAAATATTTCCAAGGAAGAAACTGTTGATGTGTTCAGGCTGCCCAAGTTTCTGACAGCTCAGATCTGAAAATAAGTAGTTTGTAGTTGTTAGGAAACTTAAATGTGCGTGTGAACATGCCTGGGTCTGTGTATGATAGCAGTGATGGTAGTCATCTAAATTCTTTTTAACACCATGTTTGACAAGAGTGGTTGAATTACAACAAGTATGTCATGTAAGGAGAAAAGACTATCTCCATATCCTGTATCAGTTGTCCAGTTCAAAAGGGGATGTTAATATCCATTTATTTCACAAGCTTAATTTTATTGCATAGGCTTGACCTTATACCTCCCTTTCTAAATTCGTGAAGTGTCACTTATTATTGACACTTATTATTATCTGTGCCCAGTGCATATGAAGAGTCATCTACCTAACAGAGATGCCTAATTAGGAATACAAAAGAACAAGAGCAGAAACAAAGATGGAGAAGGTCCAAAAGTTTCAAAGAGGAGATACCTGAAACTGTACACAAAAACCGTAAGAAGTCAAACGTGGTTATATTCCCCAGGGGACTGCGGGTCGGTTTGGGGTAGATGGAACAGTACATAAACTTGAACACTCTTGAATTTATCTTTATGATCACTTGAAAATGTCAGCACATGTTATAGTCATAGAATTACAGCAGGTCAATCTCTCTCTGAGTGGCTTTGCATCTTCCTTAAAAAAGAGCTTAATTTCCTCAGGAATCAAAATGCATTCTCTCACATTAATTTCAGAAATTACACTAATTATATTATATTTAAAATAAATACAGATAGCACTTATTGAAAGTTTAATATGCCCTTTGTTAAACATTTAATATATTTGCCTTATTTAATCCTTGCTATCATTCTATCAGGTAGGGATTGTGATTATCCTCATTTCAGTCAAGAAAACTGAGCTTCAAGATTAAATAATTTGTGCCAGGTCAAAAATAGCTAATTAGTGACAGATATTAGATCCAATTCTGTGTTAACTCTATTATAAAATTCAGTATTGATAAACCAGGGGTAAATAAGCAACAAGTATATGCAAAGGTGACTCAGAGTTTGTATGATGACTTAACTGGCTCTAGAAAGATATCCAAACCCCTGAAATGAAACTGAAGTTTAATCACTATACATTAAACTCTATACAAAACTCTTTATACACCACACTGTGATTTCTGAATTTACTGAAAATGATGGTACATTTTCCAATTCTAAAAAAGAAAAGCAATCTTTTCAAATTTTGAAGCAAGATATACTAATTAAGTGCATAATTTTGTGCCTGGAATGGGTCTGAAATTCTTTACATTCTTGCCTTTAAATGACAATTAGATGTGTAGCAAAATGCAATATAATGTTGAAAAGAATTCCAATATCTTAGAAAATAGCTGAGGGTAATCACTAGCTGTTTTTTAACCATTGGCAATTGCTATGTCAATATTTGTACAAAGTCAAGAATCTGTATAAGATTTGAACAATAGAAACTATGTTTATTTGATTTTTTTTTTACCCTAAAACATGTTTGAGTAATTGGAAATGAGGCCTTAACCTACGGTGCTTTCACTTGGAGAAAACTTTGGTATGAATCCTGTTACAAGATCAAGTTAAATGTCTTGCATGTGTAATTACGAAGTAGTGGGGAATCCAGTTAAAGACTTCCAGTGGGAGGAAGTAATGCAAATCTATAAGGATAAGGTGCTTTCAAGAACAGATTGAAAAGTAAGGCACACATAGAAGTTAATTTAGACAGCAATATTTCTTCAACAATGACAAATTTCTTTGAGGGTATGGAAATATGGAATTCTTTATTTAAGAGTAGAAATTCGTTTTTGCAGGGGATTGGGGATTTCTAGCTCCAGTATATTTCATTAAATATTTCGTTGTTGTTGCGATTCAGTTCTGTCTGACACTTTGTGACCCCATTAACTTCAGCACACCAGGGTTCCTTGTCCTTCACTATCTCCTGGGGTTTGTTCAAACTCATGTTCATTGAGTCTGTGATGCCATCCAACCATTTCATCCTCTGTTGCCCCCTTCTCCTCCTGCCCTCAATCTTTCCCATCTGTCTTTCCCAACTTTTCCAATGAGTCAGCTCTTTGCATCAGGTGGCCAAAGCATTGGAGCTTCAGCTTCAGCATCAGTTCTTCCAGTGAACATTCAGGTTTGATTTCCTTTAGGATTGATTGTTTCAATCTCCTTGCTGTCCAAGGGGCTCTGAAGAGTCTTCTCTAGCATCACAGTTTGAAAGCATTAATTCTTTGGTGCTCAGCCCTCTTTATGGCCCAACTCTCACATCCACACATAACTACTGGAAAAACATAGTCTTGACTATAAGGACCTTTGTTGGCAAACTGATATCTCTGCTTTTTAATACACTAGAAATGTGTCTAAGTTTGTCATAGCTTTTCTTCCAAGGAACAATTGTCTGTTAATTTCATGACTGCAGTCATTGCAGTGATTTTGGAGCCCAAGAAAATAAAATCTGTCACTACTTCTATTTTTTTCCTGATCTATTTGCCATGAAGTGGTAGGACTAGATGCCATGATCTTAGTTTTTTAAATGTTGAGCTTTAAGCCAGCTTTTTCACTATCCTATTTTACCTTCATCAAGAGTCTCTTTGGTTCCTCGTCACTTTCTGCCATTAGAGTGGTATCATCTGCATATCTACGACTGTTGATATTTCTCCCTGCAATCTTTATTCCAGTTTGCAATTCATCTAGCCTGGCATTTTGTATGATGTACTCTGCATATAAGTTAAATAAGCAGGGTGACAGTATACAGCCTTGAAATACTCCTTTCCCAATTTTGAACCAGTCTGTTGTCCTAGGTTGTTCCAGTTCTAACTGTTGCTTCTTGTTAGAAGCCTGCATACAGGCTTCTCAGGAGGCAGATAAGATGGAATGGTATTTCCATCTCTTTAGGAAATTTCCACAGTTTGTTGTGATCCACATAATCAAAGGCTTTAGTGTAGTCAATGAAACAGAAGTAGTTTTTCTGGAACTCTCTTGCTTTTTCAATGATCCAACGGATGTTGGCAATTTGATCTCTGGTTCCTCTGCCTTTTCTAAAACCAGCTTGAACATCTGGAAATTCATGATTCACATATTTTTGAAGCCTGACTTGGAGAATTTTGAGTATTACTTTACTAGCATGTGAAATGAGTGAAATTGTGCAGTAGTTTGAGCATTCTTTGGCATTGCCTTTCTTTGGAATTGGCATGAAAGCTGACCTTTTCCAGTCCTGTGGCCACTGCTGAGTTTTCCAGATTTGCTGGCATTTTGAGTGCATCACTTGAGCAGCAGCATCTTTTATGATTTGAACTAGCTCAGCTGGATTCCATCACCTCCACTAGCTTTGTTTGCAGTGATGCTTTCTAAGGCCCACTTGCCTTCATACTCTCAGATGTCTGGCTCCCTGTGATAGCTAATTTTATGGGCCATAGGGTACCCAAATGTTTCATCAAACATTATTTGTGGTGTTACAAAATGCTTTTCGGAGTGTGATAAGGGTGTTTTTAGGTAATATTAACAAGTACATTTGTGAACTGAGTAAGGCAGACCCCTCTCTCTGATGATCCAATCCACTGAAAGACTAAACAGAACAGAAAGCTGACTCTCTCTCTCCCCCTGAGTAAGAGAATTCTCCTGCCTGATGGCCTTGAGCTGGGACATCATCTCTTCTCTGTCCTACAGCAAGGTCAGACCTTCAAACTTGACCTGGGGTCATTGGCCCAGAAGACTTTACACTTACATACCTCTATAAGAGCATGGGCCAATTCCTTATAATAAATCCCTCTCCCTCACTCCTATGGGTTCAGTTTCTCTAGAGAACCCAGATTAATATTCATCTTCTATTAAGCTTAATTTTGTATAATTTTAATTATGATTTATCTCATGTGCAAGTAATAGATCCCACTAAGCTCCTGTAAGGAAGTTGTAGAAATAATGTATTGCCATAGATGTGTAATGGGATAACATCAATTACAGAGAAATTAACAGAGAAATCTTTTAAAGACAGAGTTTAAGAATTATGAAAGACATAGGGATACAAATTTACAGATCTGAAGAACTTTTTTTTTTTTTTTTTACCATGCCACATGGCATTTAGGATCTTAGTTCCAGAACCAAGCTGGGCCATGGCAGTGAAAGAACCCAGTCCTAACCATTGAACCACCAGGGAACTCCCAAGAATCACTTCATTTTGGTTTGCTGAGTAAACGCTGCACAGTAAATTTGTGTCAGTTATCTATTGCAGCATTAAAAACCACCCAAGAACTTGGTTACATAAAGCAATATGAATTATTTATTTTACTCATTTATATGCAATTTGAGCAGGACTCTGTGAAATCAGCCCCTAGCTTGTCAGAGTACAACTGTAGACTGCAGAGTAGCTCTCTCACAACGTTGGCAAATTAGTACTGACTGATGGCTAAGGGCTTGACTTTCTCTTATATTGGCCTCCCCAGAGTCTTCTCCTCTCACAGGGAAGGACTAGGTCTCAGGAGCAATTGCAAAATACAGGAAACAGAATCCACCCATTTTTAAGCTCTGGCTCTAGAAACTAGTATGGGGCTTTCCAGGTGGTGCTAATGGTAAAGAACCTGCCCGCCAATGCAGGAGACATAAGAAACACAAGTTTGTCTCCTGGGTTGGGAAGATTCCCTGGAGAAGAAAATGGCAACTCACCCCAGTATTTATGCCTAGAGAATCCCAGGGACAGAGGATTCTGGTGGGCTACAGTCTGGAGTCACAAAGAATCAGACATGACTGAAGTGACTTAGCACTAGAAACTAGTAAAGAATCACTTCCAGCCTATACTTTTGGTTAAGCTGTCAAAGAGCCTAAACCTAACGATGAGGTATATAAAGCTCCTGATCAATGGGAGGAATGTCAAAGCATTTTGGAGTCGTGCTTTAAAACTGCCACAGTATACCTTCTGGCTGTAGATTATTTACATTCTCACCACATGTAAAATATACCTTCTTTAAAGACCCTAAAACACTTTACAGAATTGGTCTCAGGCTCAGAGCCTCAAGTTTCATTAACCAAAGTAGGTCCAGGCAAGACCAGGGTGCAGATGAGGCTCCGGGGGTTTGGCTTTTTATAGGCAGCTCCTTAAGTATGGTTCTGCAAATCTGAAGACCTGGGACATAAATAAGTTATTTCTTCTGTAACACATATGACACAGAGCAAGGGGATGATGTAAGATAACTGCCATAGACGTTCCCATTCAAAAGGGAGTAACAAGAGGCGCGGAGCAGTCACTAGTATATCACAACTGTGAACTTCAGTTGGGCCTGTTTTCATCCTTTAGACCAACGGTCTCCAACATTTTTGGCACCAGGAGCCAGTATCGTGGAAGATGATTTTTTGAACCAACTAGGGTTAGGGGACGGGGGCAGGGGGCAGGCGAGAGGATGGTTTCAGAATGATTCGAGCATATTATATTTACAGCATACTTTATTTCTGAACTAATGCCACTGCTTATCTGACAGGAGGTACAGGTCCGTAGACTGGAGGTTGGGGACTCCGCCTTTGGGGTGGGGGACTGGAGGCTGGGCCTTTGAAAGCATCTTCCTTCATGGATCACAGCCTTATATGGCAAAGGGGCTTGTGTAGCTCAATGAAGCTGTGACTCATGCGATGTAGGGCCACCTAAGAAGGACTGGTCATAGAGGAGAGTTCTGGCAAAACATGATCCACTGGAGGAGGAAATGGCAACCCACTGCAGTATTCTTGCCTAAAAAAACCCCATGGACAGTATGAAAAGGAAAAAAGATATGACACCAGAAGATAAGCATACCAGGTCGGAAGTTGTCCAATATGCTACTGGGGAAGATTGGAGGGAAGTTATTAATAGCTCCAGAAAGAATGAACTGCCTGGTCCCAAGCAGAAAGAACTCTCAGTTGTGGATGTGTCTGGTGGTGAAAAGCCAGAGATGGAAAAGCTCTACAGTCAGCAAAAACAAGACCAGGAGCTGACTGTGGCTCAAATCATGAACTCCTTATTGCAAAATTCAGACTTAAATTGAAGAAAGTAAGGAAAAGCGCCAGCCATTCAGGTGTGAATTAAATCAAATCCCCTATGATTATACAGTGGAGTTAACAAATAGATTTAAGGGATTAGATCTGATAGAGTGCCTGAAGAACTATGGATGGAAGTTCATAGCATTGTACAGGAGACCAAAACCATCTCCAAGAAAAGAAATGCAAAAAGGAAAAATGGTTGTCTGAGGAGGCCTTACAAATAGCTGAGAAAAGACGAGAATAGAAAGGCAAAGAAGAAAGGGAAAGATATATCCAACTCAATGCAGAGTTCCAAAGAATAGCAAGGAGAGATAAGAAAGCCTTCTTAAGTGAACAATGCAAAGAATTAGGAAAACAATAGAATGGGAAAGACTAGAGATCTCTTCAAGAAAACTGGAGACACCAAGGAAACATTTCATGGAAAGATGGGCACAATAAAGGACAAAAATGGCAAGGATATAACAGAAGCCAAAGAGATTAAGAAGAAGTGAAAAGAGTACACTGAAGAACTGTACAAAAAAGATCTTAATGACCCAGATAACCATGATGGTGTAATCACTCTCCTAGAGCCAAACATCCTGGATATGCAGAGGACACCACCCTAATGGCAGAAAGCAAAGAGGAACTAAAGAGCCACTTGATGAAGGTGACCAAGGAGAGTGAAAAAGCTGGCTTAAAATTCAACATTAAAAAAACTAAGATCATGGCATCTAGACCCATCACTTCATGGCAAATAGATGGGGAAACAATGGAAACAGCGAGAGACTTTATTTTGGATCATAAAGAAGGCTAAGCACTGAAGAACTGATGCTTCTGAACTGTGGTGTTGGAGAAGACTCTTGAGAGTCCCTTGGACTGCAAGGAGATCAAACCAGTTAATCCTAAAGGAAATCAATGCTGAATATTCATTGGAAGGACTGTTGCTGCCTTGAAAGTTCCAATACTTAGCCACTTGCTGTGAAGAGTTGAATCATTGGAAAAGACTCTGTTGCTGGGAAAGATTGAAAGCAAAAGCAGAAGGGGGTAACAGAAGATAAAATGGTTAGATAGCATCACTTACTCAATGGACTTGAATTTGAGCAAACTCTGGGAGATGGTGGAGGACAGAGGAGCCTGGCATGCTGCAGTCCATGGGGTCTCAAAGTCTGACAGAACTTAGCGACTGAACAAGACCAACAACAAATTAGGCCTCAGTATGGCTCTAGAAAAATTACTGTCTGTGTTTCTTGTCTGCATTCTCTGGGCTCATGGCTCTGCCCTGAATTCTTTTCAACCACTTTTTTGCCCATAAACATTTAGGGATCCATTTTATTCTTATCTGGAGTTGCTTTCACCAGAACAATTCTCTTAAATTTGAGTGGGTTTTCCATGTAATTATGTTCTACTAGTTAAAAGTCACACCTACAAGTCTTTTTGCAAAAAGTCCTTCTCTATCTTGGGTTCCTGAATGATGCCCTCTGAGACAACAAGGTCCTTTAAGACTTTTATAGAAACCCCACTGTTAAATGGGGAGGATTTGCAAAACATGCCCTTCCAATTCTTATAAGCCCTTCTGTCTGTTGGAAAGGGTTTCTGAGTTACCCATCTCAATTCTTTCCAATATATGAACCCTACAGTTTCACACAGAATTAGATTTTGTGTACCAAAGCATTTACTATTTTGAGGATTTTTTTTTTTTTTTTGTCATATGGAAAAGCCTAGAAAGTGTTTTATTTTTGAACTTATCAAATTCCGGCTCCTTTATACTTAACACAGCAGTCGCTCATCCTGCACTCTCTCTCCTCTTGCGTTTTTTCCCCCACAAATAGCAAGAAGCAGCTAGGTGGAATTTTCAACATTCTCCTAGCTCACTGAATTCATTAGGGTCATCTCCTGTGTTCGGCATTTACTGCAGGAGACAGGTCAACAACAGTTCCACCATGGCTTCATGAGTCTCCTTTCTTCCAGTTTCCACTAACATTTCCTTCATTTTCCTTTACACGTTCAGCAACAACCTCCTCAGTAGCCTTTGAGCTGTTTCACTAAGACTCTCTTCGTGGCTTTCCTGGCTTCTTCCTGCTGTCCAGCGCAAACCCATAACACATGTTGCTTTTTGTTATGGAATCACCCCCCACCTCAGGTAAAAATATCTCTATCAGTTATTTATTACCATGTAACAAAGGAACCCCAAATTTGGTGATGTGAAGTTATAATAATTTGTTATTTTGTTCAGAAATTTGCAAGTTGGGGCAGATTTAGCAGGGAATTTGTCTTTACTCTTGAATAAAAGGAGTGTCAAAGATTAGATTTAAAACCTCCAAAGTGCCCAGAGGTTAAAAAGAAAAAGAAACATGGAAAAGCTGTTTGCCTGAGAGCAATGGAAAGATATTTCTGAACAACATAATTGTTAGTATATTATTAAAATTTTGAGATGAGAAGTGATTCAGACTTGAGGAAAAATCTACTTGAAAAATTTATAAATCTTGGACTGTTTCAACTTATCATGTCCAAAAGTATTAAAAACAGCTAACTTATGATTGAATGAGGAAATATAATTTTTGAAAGACAGGGAATAATTGGCTTCAAGACAGAAACAAACTACAGGATAATTTTCCACTTCTCCTTTTAAAACTATAACCATACATGCCATTGTGCTATTCTAATTACCTTCTCATTGACATCATCCAATATCTTCACCACAATACCTTCACTGTTCCTATTTCCTCTTTTTACTAACCCCCATAAATTTCCCTTATCATTTATTGCTTGGTTGGATGACTTTTGAACTAAATAATCTTTGCTAATTCTTGGTATCTTTCATTTGGATTTCTATAGGACTTTAGCTATGTTTCTCTCTTTTATCAATATCATAAATCTCCCTTATGGTTGATTTTTTTTTTTCAAGTGAATCTACCCTGGAATGTGAAGTCAAGTGGGCCTTAGGAAGCATCACTACGAACAAAGCTAGTAGAGGTGATGGAATTCCAGTTGAGCTATTTCAAATCCTAAAAGATGATGCTGTGAAAGTGCTACACATTCAATATACCAGCAAATCTGGAAAATTCAGCAGTGGCCAGAGGACTGGAAAATGTCAGTTTTCATTCCAATCCCAAAGAAAGGCAATGCCAAAGAATGCTCAAACTACTGCACAATTGCACTCATCTCACACGCTAGTAAAGTAATGCTCAAAATTCTCTAATCCAGGCTTCAGCAATACGTGAACCATGAACTTCCAGATGTTCAAGCTGGTTTTAGAAAAGGCAGAGGAACCAAAGATCAAATTGCCAACATCCAAAGGATCATAGAAAAAGCAAGAGAGTTTCAGAAAACATCTATTTCTGCTTTATTGACTATGCCAAAGCCTTTGACTGTGTGGATCACAATAAACTGTGGAAAATTCTGAAAGGGATGCGAATACCAGACCACCTGACCTGCCTCTTGAGAAACCTGTATGCAGGTCAGGAAGCAACAGTTAGAACTGGACATGGAACAACAGACTGGTTTCAAATAGGAAAAGGAGTACATCAAGGCTGTATATTGTCACCCTGCTTATTTAACTTATATGCAGAGTACATCATGAGAAACACAGGACTGGATGAAACACAAGCTGGAATCAAGATTGCCGGGAGAAATATCAATAAACTCAGATATGCAGATGAGACCACCCTTATGGCAGAAAGTGAAGAAGAACTAAAGAGCCTCTTGATGAAAGTGAAAGAGGAGAGTGAAAAAGTTGGCTTAAAGCTCAACATTCAGAAAACTAACATCATGGCATCCAGTCCCATCACTTCATGGCAAATAGATGGAGAAACAGTGGAAACAGTGGCTGACTTTATTTTTGAGGGCTCCAAAATCACTGCAGATGGTGATTTCAGTCATGAAATTAAAAGATGCTTGCTCCTTGGAAGAAAGCCTATGACCAAACTAGGCAGCATATTAAAGAGCAGAGACATTACTTTGCCAACAAATATCCGTCTAGTCAGGGCTATGGTTTTTCCAGTAGACATGTATGGATGTAAGAGTGGGCTATAAAGAATGCTGAGCACCAAAGTTGCTTTTGAACTGTGGTGTTGGAGAAGACTCTTGAGAGTCCCTTGAATTGCAAGGAGATCCAACCAGTCCATCCTAAAGGAGATCAGTCTTGGGTGTTCATTGGAAGGACTGATGTTGAAGCTGAAACTCCAATACTTTGGCCACCTCATGGGAGGAGCTGACTCATGTGAAAAGACCCTGATGCTGGGAAAGATTGAAGGCGAGAGGAAAAGGGGACAACAGAGGATGAAATGGTTGGATGGCATCACTGACTCAATGGACATGAGTTTGGTTAGACTCCAGCAGTTGGTGATGGACAGGGAGGCCTGGCGTGCTGCAGTTCATGGGCTTGCAAAGAGTCTGACACAACTGAGTGACTGAACTGAACTGAACCCTAACTTTTAAAGACCTAGTTAAGCTTCAGAGTTTACTGAACATGTGAAAGTCACCTAGCTTTCCAATTCTGAAATAAATATACAAGTACTTCATTAGCAAAACTGAGTGTTATACAGCCCACAACAATCACTGCATTTCCTTTAGTGATTGAAAGTACTGATATTCAAGATCTAAATCATTCTTCTGAAGGTAACCAAAAAAGTACCAGAGGTGTGAGCTTTACAGTAAGAGACTAAGATAGTCTTATCTTACTCTAAAACTTTCCCAATTCTGATTTCATTTCTGGTTTGCCATTAAGTTTAAAGGTACGGTTGACTTGTGGGTTTAAACTGAAATGAGAAGGAGAAATAGTTTGGTATGAATATGCCAGAGGAGGAGAGGCTCGAAAAGCATAGTAAGCTTAAAAGTGAACTCCACTGTAAAGTTTTAAAGGATTAGAAAAACAAATGAAGGCAAGAATAGAAAAGGCAGGGCAGAAAAGGTTTTTGTGGGTATTTAGTCTCACAGCACAGTTGCTCAGTTATTTCCAACTCTCTTGCGACCCCATGGACTGTAGATCGCCAGGCTTCTCTGTCTATGGGATGTCCCAGGCAAGAACACTAGAGTGGGTTGCCATTCCCTTCTCCAGGGGATCTTTCTGACACAGAGATTGAACCCGCATTTCCTAAATTGGCAGGCGAATTCTTTACCACTGACTGAGCCACTAGGGAAGCATAAAAAATGTTTTATCCTCATCCAAAATGAGAGAAAGAGAGAGACAGACAGGGTATTGAATTGATTGTTGAGAAGAGTCAAGTTTTACCAAAATGAGAAATTGTATCTTATTTTTCACACATACTTCTCAGAAACAGCGTTTTATGATTAAAAAGGACCCTGTAGATTAAATGTTCTCTATTCTGTAAAATAATCACATAGGATTAGATTTCCAATGAGAAGTCTAACTATAATTGCCTATGGATGTGTAGGAATTTCGTTAGGAATTTCAAACACTGCCGAAGTAATTTTCAGACATTTTCGTTTCTGCTAATATAGTGGTTCTTGAAATAGATGAAAAACATAAAATATTTTCAAACTTTATAAGGATTTTCACTTTAATTTATTTACCACTAAGTATTGAACTAGCTTCCAGAAGTATCTTTTTCAGTGACTCATTCAGAATGGATTACCTTAGAAGCCTTTGATAGTTCAGAAATGTCCTTAATATTTGGATGTTATAATCCTGACTTTAGCAGATTTTTACCTGGAGCTAGAACAGACACAGTGTTGCCCTGTATCAACAATGGTTTTGACCCCACTAATAAAAATTATTAACTAACTCTGAAATACAGTATCTTTAAAAAATTGACTACATTATAAACATTCTTTTTAATTATTAGTTTAGTATCTCAGTTTTTAGTTTACAAAAGAAAACTTCTCCCAATGTCTAGTCTTTATTTTCTCACACATTTTCCCCTATAAATACATTAAAAATTCTCATCAGATAGAATTAAAACAAAAAGGGAATTTTTATTATCTTTTTAAAAGAGACTATGAAAGTTTCAGGCTATCACTTTACTAGGAATTCATTTATGAATTATGTGGATTCTTCACATAATTGCATTGTATTGGTTTGTATTGGATTGGATTATTTAACAAATTTTATTTACTCTTAATTACCACAATGGAAATACGTGGCTAAATGCAAATTTAACAAAGGTTTTAATAAAGGCATCAATAATGAGTAAAATGAAAACCCATCTTTCTTTCCACACATCTGCAAATAATTGCCTAAATCTTCCAAGATTTTCAAAATTACATCTATCTAACCAAATGGACAATGTTTACCTAAAATGTTAAATTTCACCGTTTATACATTACTTAATGTGTATGTACAGCAGCTATTGTTACACAGATGAACATCATGAATGTTCTTTTAACAAACTCAAACCAGAGAACACCCAGACTCAAGTAAGTCAATGAAATGAAGATGACATGGGATGACTTGGCTTTGTGGTCCCATCCCCACTCTCTCTGTTCCAAATTTGTGCAATTACTTTTTGACTCTGTCTGGATTCTGAGCTAGAATTGTTCTTTGCACATGCAGAAACTAAAAGACAAACAAAACAACTCAACATAAACCAATAAAAAATTTACTGTCAAAACTAAAAATTAACCAAAAAAAATCTAGGACTCCCTAGTGAATATTTTGGTTCCCAATTATTTTTCTTCTTTGACCAACTGCCTTCCTCTTTTGTTACTTTTTTCCTATGGATCTTGGTTATGAATATACATATGTAGTTTGAATTTTGTCTTATTCCAAATTAGGGTAATTACATGTTCTCTGTCTCTAAAATGCTTAGTCATTTCTAGATTCTATTTCCGTCTACTTTGTTGACTAACATATAAAAACTCACTTTTATCCATGAGTTCTCCTAACTGTGTGTGATTCTGATATGGAACATGCATTGAGAAACTAGCTTAGATTTATGCATCTTACACTTACTACTAAAATAGCACCTGTGGATTTTATCAGACTACAATCCTAATAACTCTGGGTTGTTGTCTCAGAGCCTAACTTTCTAAAAAGCTTCTAGAGGATTTCTATTTATGATCAGCTGGTTCATAAATAATACTATAAGTAGCAATAGTCTAAATGAAAATAGCTAACTACCTAATTATGTGATTATAATTAATACAATTAAGAATTTATGGAACAGAGCTTCCCTTGTGGCTCAGTTGGTAAGGAGTCTGCCCGCAATACCAGAGACCTTGTTCTATCCCTGGGTTGGGTAGTTCCCCTGGAGAAGGAAACAGCAACCCTCTTCAGTATTCTTGCCCGGGTAATCCCATAGACAGAGGAACCTGGTGGGTTACAGTCCATGGGATTGCAATTATATGATTATAATTAATACAATGAAGAATTTATGGAATAGGTATTGCTTAAATAAATGTCAGATGTGTTCTTTGGGCTATAATTAAACATTTTAGGAGACTTTTTGGATATGATCGCCTGACAACAGCATTACCCTTGATGTTATCCTCGGTAAGTACGTTGGGATAAATTATTCTGTTACATAATTATCATTCTCTATTTTCCCAATTGTTTGGGATTTCAAAATGTTTCTAAAATACAAAAAGAATATATTTAATTTGATTATTTGATCTGGTTAGTCCCAAAATAGAAGGCAGTAGCTTATGTGAGTGTATGTGTACAACTGAACTAGCCAGAGAGGACTTTGTGTCTTATTTGAACGACCTTCATTTTTGTAGCATCATCACATCTCAGCAGTGAGATGACAATCCTGTTCTGTGGTTATGCAGGTAAAGTAGAGACAAATTTGCTCATTTGGGGATGAGCCTCACTCTTACTGTTGCCTAAAATCATTTTAACTCTTTCAAGTATGAGAGAGCTCCAAGATATCAAAAGATTTAAAACATCTTGGAAATATCTGTAACTGTATGAGTGGATGCCAAAACTGTGAAAACATGGTTAAAATACAAGTACAGAAAATTAGAAGAATAACTGAATTAAGTATTAAACTTGAAATCTAGAGATACTTTTAAAAGAAAAAAAATCACACAATGAACAAACTTGTTCATTAGGATTAGGATTCATGGTCCACTGAATTTTAAAAATGTAGACTCTTGACTGTGTGTGTATGCTAAGTCGCTCAGCCGTGTCTGACTCTTTGTGATCCCATGGACTGTAGCCCATCAGGTTCCTCTATCCATGGGATTCTCCAGGCAAGAAAACTGGAGTGGGTTGCCATTTCCTCCTCCAGGGGATCTTCCCAACCCAGGGGAGACTCTTGACCACCCTCACTCAATCCTGTCCTCCTTTCTGCCTCTCTGAGAATACTTATTCTTACTGTTAATTCTCTTAACCCATTTTTAACTTCTTGCTTCTCCCTACTCCTTCCTACTTAATACCATTCAAATGATCTCTGCCTTACACTCTCTTTGTCTAAATAAAAGCTACGAAGCTTTATAGACTGTTTACTACATGCCAGACTTCCTAGGTGGCACAGTGGTAAAGAATCTGCCTGCCAATTCAGGAGATACAAGAGACTCAAGTTCGATCCCCAGTTCTTGAAAATCTGGGGAAGGGAATGGCTACCCACCCCAGTATTCTTGCCTGGAAAATTCCATGGACAGAGGAGCCTAGCAGGCTACAGATCATGAGGTCCTGAAGAGTAGGACACTATTGAGCAACTGGGCACACACACCTAGATAAAGCTCTGTGCCTTTTATATGTGGTAACCTATTTAATCTCTCCCCAAATCTTGTAAGGTATTAGTTGCTCAGTCATGTCCGATGCTTTGCGACCTCATGGACTGTGGCCCACCAGGCTCCTCTGCCCACAGAATTCTCCAGGCAAGAATTCTGGAGTGGGTAGCTAGTCCCTTCTCCAGCAGATTTTCCTGACCCAGGGATCAAACCTGAGTCTTCCACATTGCCAGCAAATTCTTTACTGCCTAAGCCACCAGGCAGGCTCTGCCCACCCTCCACCCCAATCATGAGATGTAGGTATTTTTCCTACATAACTAAAGGGGAAACTTAGACGCAAAGGGGTTAAATGACTTTCTTGAGGTAATACTGCTTCTCAGGGACAAATTAGGATGCAAGCCCAGGCAGACACTTCACCTGTAAAAGTGACTCCATTACAGCGCATCCTCACAGCACTGCCTGGATCACTGTATTCATAATCAAGCAGCTCCCCAGACAGAACATTCCTTCACTTTCTGTCTCTCTCAAGGCCCAGTCTGCTACCAGGCAGTTAAAATGAAGGAAGATATCAGTTTAAAAAAAGATTACACTTACCTAGTGTTTACTCTATGTTAGGTTCCAGTCAAAATACATTACATGTATTAACTCAGTCCTCACAATAAGCCCTTCTGGGAAGCATTACTTTTATCTGCACCAGGGGTGAGTGAACTGAGGCAGTGATGGTTGAAGAGCCCCTATCCCCACCCCAAGTTCACGGTCAGCAGTACAGTAGTGTGTAAACATAGGCTGTCAAGCTCCAGAGTTAGTGCTTTCAGTTGCCTCACTTTGCCTGCCTTGAGGATAATGAGGATATATTCACTCTCTTGTCTTGTGGGTCAACCTAACCCTTTTCAGAGGGAAAAGATCACAAGCTCCCCCAATGCCACTTAGTGATTTATGAACGCACAATTTCATCTTTGAATTTAGACTTATTTCTCACAAGTAGACCATAGGGAATTATACGATGCCTGTCTGCATGCTATGTTGCTTCTTTAACATTCTGACCACATCTTGAGTAAGGAAATATGGATTTAAGGTAAATAAATTCTCTGCAATCTTTGTCAGTCAACCTTGAGACTGACTTGCTGAATAAATATGTAAAATCACCATTTTTATAAGCAATGTAAAAAGTGACTGTTAACAGTTTGGAGAAGTCAAACAAGCACTGCAGCAGTAGTGACTGCACATATGGGTTTGGTTTGGAATTAACACCACTTCAGGTCAACCTCGCACATTCACCACAGCAACGCCCCTAAGAGAACAGGCTGCTTTCTGTGCTGACAGACTGCCCTGCTTAGTACATGTGCCCTTAAACCATGTGTTTGTATCTGACTTCACTTTACACTTTACAAAGGTCATTTTAACTGAATCAGATGCAATTAACCAAAGATGGTCTATTTAATTCCATTCTTTTTGTTACATTAGTATGCGAGTTTAAATACAGTATAAATGATATTAGTGTATAGTCACACTTCTAAGTGTAAAAAGTCTATCATTTCCTTGACTTCAAAATAAAATCAGGTGTTATTTATCATAAATCTTAATAAAAATAAATTTTAATGGAGAAGTCTGAAATTGAACACAGTTAATTTCAATTATACTTAGAACATGATAATTTTTTCTAAGTAAACAGATATATGTATAATAATATCTTTAATGAACTAGAATCACTTATCTTCAGGATATCAAAATCTGTGTTTGAAAGAAAAATGTTTCATAAAATTATTTTAACTGCATATTTTCCATTTATAATGACATAATCATATACACCTAAAGCTCAACATTCAAAAAACTTAGATTATGGCATTCAGTCCCATCACTTCATGAAAAGCAGATGGGAAAACAATGGAAACAGTGACAGACTTTATTTTCTTGGGCGATAAAATCACTGCAGATGGTGACTGCAGCCATGAAATTAAAATACGCTTGCTCCTTGGAAGGAAAGTTATGACAAACCTAGACAGCATATTAAAAAGTATAGACATTATTTTGCCAAGAAAGGTCTGTATAGTCAAAACTATAATTTTTCCAGTAGTAATGTATGGATGTGAGAGTTGGACCATAAAGAAAGTTGAGCACTGAAGAATTGATGCTTTTGAACTGTGGTGTTGGAGAAGACTCATGAGAGTCTCTTGGAATGTAAGGACATCAAACCAGTCAACCCTAAAGGAAATCAATCATGAATATTCATTGGAAGGACTGATGCTGAAGCTCCAAAACTTTGGCCACCTGATGTGAAGAGCCGACTCATTAGAAAAGACCCTGATGCTGGGAAAGATTGAAGGCTGGAGGAGAAGGGGACAGAGGATGAGATGGTTGGATGGCATCACCAACTCAATGGACATGACTTTGAACAAGCTCTGGGAGATGGTGAATGACAGGGAATCCTCACATGCTGCAGTCCACAGGGTCACAAAAGTCAGAGCTTAGTGACTGAATAACAACAACAAATCATATACATATTAAAATGGGTCAATGAACCTACAAGAGAATCCCCATAATGTTATCAGTTGATTTTTCAGTGAAATTTTGCAGGACAGAAGGGAGTAGCAGGATATATTTAAATTGATGAAAGGGAAAAACCTACAGCCAAGAACTCTACCCAGCAAGGCTCTCATTCAGATTCAAGGGAAAAATTAAAAGCTTTAAAGAAGCAAAACATATGAGAATTCAGAATCACCAAACCACCTTTACAACAAATGTTAAAGGAACTTCTCTAGGCAAGACACAAAAAAGGAATGGAAGAAAAAAGACAGAAAAACAAGTTCCAAACAATCAAGAAAATTGCAGTAGGAAAATATGTATCAATAATTACCTTAAAAATAAATGGATTAAATGCTTCAACCAAAAGACACAGACTAACTGAATGAGTATAAAACCAAGAGCCATATATAACCATTTACAAGAGGCCCTCTTCAAACCTAGGGGCACATATAGACTAAAAGTTAGGGGGTGGAAAAACATATTTCTTGCAAATAGACATCAAAAGAAAGCTGGAAGAGCAATATTCATATCAGACAAAACTGACTTTAAAATAAAAACTGTCACAGGAGACAAGGAAGGACACTACTAATGATAATGGGATCAACCCAAGAAGATATAACAATTATAAATATTTATACATCCAACATGAGAGCACCTATGTCAAATGCTAAAAGTAGAAAAGGGGAAATCAACAGTAACACAATAACAGTGGGAGACTTTAACACCCTACTTCTACCAATGGACAGATCATCCAGACAGGGAATAAGGAAATACAGGTCTTAAATGACACATTAGACCAGATAGACTCAATTGATAATTATAGGACATTCCATCCAAAAGCAGAATACACTGTCTTCTTAAGTCCACAAAGAATATTCTTCAAGAAAAATCACTTATTGGGTCACAAATCAAGCCTCAGTAAATTTAAGAAAACTGAAATTATATCAAACATCTTTTACAATCACAGCATCATGAAATTAGAAATAAATTACATAAAAAAAAACTAAAAAACACAAACACATAGAGGTTAAATAGTATGTTACTAAATAACCAAAGGATCACTGAAAGCAAATAGAAAATCAAAAAATACCTAGAGACAAATAACAATGAAAATATGACCGAAAACCTACGGGATGCTGCAATAGCAGTTCTAAAACGGAAGTTTATGGCAATACAGTCTTACCCCAAAAATACAAGACAAATGTCAAATAAACAACCTAAACTTACACCTAAAGCAACTGGAGAAAGAAGAACAAATGAAACCCAAAGTTAGTAGAAGGAAAGAAATCATAAAGATCATAGCAGAAATAAATGAAAGAGAGACAGAGAAAACAATAGCAAGGATCAATGAAACTAAAGGCTGTTTCTTTGAAAAGATAAAATTGATAAGCCTTTAGCTAGTCTCATCAAGAAAAAAAAAAAGAGAGGATGCAAATCAATAAAATTAGAAATGAAAAAGGAGTTACAACTATAGAAATACAAAGGGCCCTAAGTGGTTACTACAAGCAACTGTATGCCACTAAAATGGACAATCTTGAAGAAATTTAAAAAGGCACAATCTCCTAAAGCTGAACCAGGAAGAAATAGAAAATATGAACTGAACAAGCACAAGTAATGAAATTGAAACTCTAATTTAAAATATTCCGAGAAATCAAAGTCCAGGACCAGATGGCTTCACAGGCAAATTTTGTCAAACATTTAGAAAAGAGTTAGCACCCATATTCTCAAATTTTTCCAAAAAACTGCAGAGGAAGGAACTCATTCCAAGCCCCAAGCTCATTTTATGAAGCCACTATCATCCTGATAACAAAATCAAAGAAATCACTCATACAAAAAAGAAAATTATAGGCCCAAATCACTGACAAATATAGACACTAAGATCTTAAACAAAATACTAGCAAACAAAAACAAACTAAACTCAACAACAAACTAAAAGGTCCACATGCCATGATTATGTGGAATTTATCCCAGAGATGCAAGTATTTTTCAATATGTGCAAATCAGTGTGATATACCACATCAACAAATTTAATACTAAAATCCATATGATCAGTTCAATAGATACAGAAAAAACTTTTGATAAAATTCAATGTCCATTTATGAGAAAAACTCTTCAGAAAGTGGGCACAGAGGCAATGTGACAAATCCACAGCAAACCTCATTCTCAGTGGTGAAAACCTAAAAACATTTCTTCTAAGATCAGGAACAAGATAAAGATGTTTGTTCTCACCACTATTTTCAACACCATTTTCTAAGTCCTAGCCATGACAATTAGAGAAGAAATAAAAGTAATCCAAATTGGAAAAGAAGTAAAACTGTCAGGTTGCAGATGACATGATGCGATACATAGAAAACCCTAAATATGTCACATAAAACTACGAGAGCTCATCATGAGTTTGGTGAAGCTGTGTGGTACAAAATTAATACACAGAAATCTCTTGCATTCTATATTCTATACACTAACAAGGAAAGATTAGAAAAAAGAATTCAATAAAACAATCCAATTTACCATCACAATGAAAAGAATAAAATATCTAGGGATAAACCTATCTATGGGGGCAAAAGACCTGTACACAAAAAATTATAAGATACTGAAGGAATAAATCAAAGATAACACAAAAAGATGGAGATATACACAACATTCTTGGATTGGAAGAATCAGTATTCTGAAAATGATTATACTACTGAAAGCAATTTACAGACTAAATGCAATTCCTATCAAATTACAAATGGCATTTTTCAGATTTCAAACCAAAATTCTAACCATTTATATGGAAACAAAGATCTCTAATAGACAAAGCAATCTTGAAAAACAGCTGGAGAAATCAGGCTCCCTAACTTGAGACTAGACTACAAAGCTACAATAATCAAACCAGTATGGCACTGGCACAAAAACAGAAAATATAGATCAATAAAACAGGATAGAAAGTCCAGGGATAAACCCACATACTCATGGTCACCTAATCTATGACAAAGGAGGCAAGAATCTACAGAGGAGATACAAGAATCTTTTCAATAAGTGTTGCCAGAAAAACTGAATAGATAACATGCAAAATTATGAAAGTAGAATTCTCTAACACCGTATATAAATATAAATTCAAAATAAAAGGAGCCAAAGGTAAGGTCTGATACTATAAAACTCTTAAACATAGGCAGAACACTCTCTGAATAAATCACAGCAAGATCTTTTTTGATCTAGCTTCTAGAGTAATGAAAAGAAAAAGAAACAAATAAGATCTAATTAAAAGGGTTGTGTTTGCAGAGCAAAGGAAACAACAAATACAACCTTCAGAATGGGAGAGAACATTTGCAAATGAAACAACTGACAAAAGATTAATCACCAAAATATACAAATGGCTCATGCAGGTCTGTAACAACAATAACAACAACAACAAAAGCTCAAAAAATGGGTGGAAGATCTAAATAGACATTTCTCCAAAGAAGACATACAGATGGCCAAAAAGTACATGAAAAGATGCTCAATATCTCTAATTATTATTTGTTGTTGCTTAGTCACTAAGTCATGTCTGACTCTGACTTTCACTGTACTACAATAAAGGGTAACCTCACACTGGTCATAATGGCCATCATCAAAAAAATCTACAAACAATAAATGCTTAAGAGGGTGTGGAGAAAATGTGACACTCCTACACTATTGATGGGAATGTAAATTGGTACAGCCACCATGGAAACTGGTATGGATATTCTTTAAAAAGCTAAAAGTAGAACTACCATATGATCAGCAATCCCACTCCTTTGTATATAGAGAATATCATAATTCAAAAAGATACATGCACTTCCAGTATTACAGAAGCACTATTTACAATAGCCAGGGCATGGAAGCAACCTAAATGTCTACTGACAGAGGAATCAATAAAGAAGAAGTGATATACACACACACATACACACATACACACACACACACTGGAATATTACTCAACCATAGGAAAAAATCATATACCTCCATTTGCAACAACATGTATAGATCTAGAGATGGTCATATTGAGTGAAGGAAGTCAGACACAGAAAGACAAATATCATATGTCACTTCTATGTGGAATTGAAAAAGGGGTGCAAATGAACTTATTTACAAAACAGAAGTAGAGTCACCACCACACATAAGCTCCATAATAACCAGAATGCTCTCTGCTGTCCTAGTTAAAGTCCATGTTAGAGGTTCATGGGTTTATTCTTAAGCAAGATACTTCATTACTCCAAGCCACATCTATAAATGGGGAATAACAACAGCATCTTTCCCTTCTGGCTGTTAAATCTATTACAAGCAATATATGGGAATTCTTTAGCATATGTAAAAAGAGCTCCTCAAATTTTAAATGTAAGTTTTTAAAAAGTAAAGAGAAATATCAGGAACTTGAAAGTCATGACCTCTAACCTGTGTTTTGGGAAGGAAACATCTAGAGCCTTCATTATCGGTATTAGGGTGGTTTTGGCTGCTATTATAAATGATGGATTAAATTATCATAATAGCTTTAAGCTATTTAAAATCATTTTAATTCCATTTATATTATTTCCTAGGTATGCTTTCAATTTAAGACTATTTTGAAAAGAGGAGTTTACTGATGCAATCTGGCTATTATTCATTTAAATATTATCTTCCCACTAAACTTAATTTTGATGATCTGAATTGGTTCTTTATAGGCAGTCTAGAGGAGACAAAAACTAATCTAGAGGATCAATAAAATGAGATTTATTTTATACTGGATTTGAGTTACAATGAGGTGCTCTGATGCTATCAAAACTTAATTATTTTTTAATATGAAGTAATAGATAACAGTTTATGGAGGTTGTCAGTATAATGATGTGAATTACACTATAGTACTTTGGACACTGTACTCATCGTAGGGGCCCGACTGACAATAAACTGATGTTACAGTTTGTAACACAAGTCACATTGGACTTCCCATGCTGACTCTCAATGATTCTTTTGTTCTCTGTAAAGGAGTCAGGTCCTTAAAACTGCTTCCTATAGATGTCCTGTATAATGTGAAGTGTTAGAAATGGAATTAACTAAAATTATGGATTACATGGAGGACGTACCATGATTTAATCCACAAGAATCTGCAAATAATAACACTCATGAAAACAACTTCCATTCGATAAACATTAACATTTTCCATGTGAAAATCATGTTCCTATAAAACTTCAAAGTACATAGCAAATGTTCATGTTACTCTTTATAATCCTCTAGTAAACAAAGATTATTCTCATGTATATAATATTAGATTCTAGAAAATAAGTTATTAAAACATTGAGTGGTTAAGAGAGCAAATAAATGGAGTCTGGACAGAAGTCAAATGGAGAAAAATAAAGAGATTCCAATTACCTAGCCCAGTGAGTCAAATAAATACTGCATGATAGATTCTTAATATAATCTTACATATTATCAGAATATCTTATTAATAGCAACACTTAAAATATTAGGCATCCTAGAACAAAAATACCAGCTTCAAGTTAGTTAGAGAACACAAGAAGCCATAAGACAATTTTTTTCTCTATTTTTCCCCTGTGACTCTGCTTAAGTTTGAAATATACTGATCTACTTTTTTTTTAAATTCTAATTGCCATATAGGATGCCTTCTATAATATGGAAAAGCCTTTATCATTTCAAATGTAAAATATTTCACAGACTGTCATTTTTTCTTTTTATACTGCACATCTAAATTTGCCAACCACTTTCAAAGTAAGGGGAAAATATTTAAATATTATTTTCAAAATGTGACTTTTTTTGACTAACTTTTTGACTTTGAGTCATTTCATTTGACATTTTAATGAGATTCTTTCAATTTAATGAATCCTTGGAGCCATGCCAAAATATGTTATTTGGTTTCAGTAAACAACTAAGAAAACTATCTGAAATTTTTAGTTGATTGTTTAAAGGATGTTAAAAATCCTATTTCAATATGAACACAGTTTCTAAACAAAACCATATGTTGCTGGCAGATCTTGGATAGCATTTCAAATCTGTTGGCTATCTATAAACATTCCATTCTAGAAAAGAATGTTAAGTTCTTCCATTTAAAACATTCAACTTAGAAAAATTATTTCTTTTTATAACTAGAATACTTATCAGATCATACAAAGAGTAGAATAAAAGGGAAAGAAAGTAAAGAAGGATGAAAGAATGAGAATGTCAAGTACAGGCATTAATGAGCAAAAGATGAAGAGTAATGCAAAGAAGGGAATTAAAGATGAAGTTGTCTGAACTTCACTCTCTGTCATAGGCTACAATATGCAAAGGACTGGTTGTCCGTGTTAGAGGCTGGAGCCAAAGGAACTAAAGAATTTGGAGTGACAAATCAATTAAGTAAAACCAATTATGATATGCTAGGAAGAACAAAAACATGATCTCTGCCCACGAAACTAGAGTTAGGATCCAGTGAGGATGTTGGTTCAATAGTTTTAAATAAGATAGAGACAGAATAAACTGGGAAGTGGATTTGGAACCAGGGAAGTAGACACAAGGCAACTATTACAAAAAGCTCTAGGAGGTCTATGGTTCTCTCTCATGTTCTAATATTTGAGTATTTTAGGCAAGGAGAAAGAGTAAGCACGAGACTGGGATGCAAAACATGATGGAGTGGGCAGTGGTGCACAGCACATGCTAGTCTTCCCAAAGATGATGACTTTCTTCCCTAATATTATAAAGAAAAACAGAGAAAAGAAACATTTATAAGATGTGAAAGCAACTATACTAGATGGGAAAACAGTGGTGGTGGGAGTTTCAGAATATGGTGATCATATCACACTTAACTCACATTGAATCTAAAGCCAGCTAAAACAGCTGAATACTTGTATATCTTACTTTGGCCATGTACTGTTGATGAATTGGATCTGGATTTTGATGAGGAAAAATGAACACAGAATTTCTCTTAGATTTCTTGTCCAAGCAACTTAGTGAACAGAATTGACAATTTCTAAGATGGATTATTCCAGCAATTATCAAATTATCAAACACTTTAAGTGGGTCTGTAAAATAAAAATCATTTTATTAATAATTCTCAGACATCAAACGCTTTTTAAATTCTCATTTTCAAAAAAAAAAAAATTCTCATTTTCTCATGAGTGGAATTTTTCAGAGATTACGCTGTATGAAAACATCATTGTTCTGTTGGGAAAGAGAATGAAAACATGTATTCTTATGTTCAAATGCTTAGTTTTAATTTCTAGTTCAGTGAGATAGCTTAACCCTTGTAAGAAAAACTTTCTGGAAAATCCTCCATTATTTAGTAAACTTCACAGCAAGAAATTTAATAATTTTAATGAAATAGGCAGAGTCTTTGAAAGTGACAAACTATAAAAACTCAGTTAAAGAGCAATAGATGACGAGCAGAGCCCGGTACCTTTCTATGTAAAACATCAAGTGCATAATTTAAAGTGTTCCTATAAATAATACTCCAGGCCCAGATTTATCTATTGTTAAATCATTTGTAAAGTTTAAGGAAAAATAATTTCAATCTTATATGAGTTCTTTAAAATAATAGAGAATGACTAGAGATTGTCTATACTATTCACTAATAGAAATGATTCCAACTCATTTTATGAAGGTTCTGTTGCTCTGATATTAAAAGACAGAAACATACTACAAAAATATATATAAAACTACAGAACACTATATATTACAAATGTGGACATAAAAATACTTAATTTTTATACATACATATATATGCGTGTGTGTGTGTCTGTGTGTGTATCGTTCTTACAGCGTTGGATTTTACTTCCATCACCAGTCACATCCACAACTGGGCATTGTTTTTTCTTTGGCTCAGTCTCTTCATTCTGGAGTTATTTCTCCACTCTTCTCCAGCAGCATATTGGGCACCTACTGACCTGGGGAGTTCATCTTTCAGTGTCCTATCTTTTTGCCTTTTCATACTGTTCATGGGGTTCTCAAGGCAAGAATACTGAAGTGGTTTGCCATTCCCTTCTCCAGAACACCACATTTTGTCAGAACTCTCCACCATGACCCATCTGTTTTCAGTGACCCTATACGGCATGGCTGATAGTTTCATTGAGTGAGACAAGTCTGTGGTCTATGTGATCAGTTTGATGAGTTTTATGTGATTGTGATTTTCATTCTCTCTGCCCTCTGATGGATAAGGATAAGAGGCTAATGGAAGCTTCCTGATGGGAGAGACTGACTGTGGGGGAACCTGGGTCTTGTTCTGATGGGTGGGGCCATGCTCAGTAAATCTTTAATCCAATTTCCTTTTGATGGGTGGGGCTATGTTCCCTCCCTGTTGTTTGACCTGATTGACCTGAGACCAAACTATCCTGAAAGTAATGAAGATAATGGCAACCTCCTTCAAAAGATCCTGTGCATGCACTGCCACACCCAGTGCCCCAGCCCTGCAGCAGGCCACCACCGACTCACGCCTCCGCCAGAGACTCCTGGACACTCACAGGCAAGTCTGGGTCAGTCTCCTCTGGGGTCCTTTCTCCTGGGTCCTGCTATGCACAAGGATTTCTTTGTGCCTTCCAAGAGTCTGTTCCCTAGCTCTGTGTAAGTTCTGGCAGCTCTATGGTGGGGTTAATGGCAACCTTCTCCAAGAGGGCCTATGCCATACCCAGGTCTGCTGCACCCAGAACCCCTGCCCCTGCAGCAGGCCACTGCTAGCCCGTACCTCTGCAGGAGACACTCAAACACTCAAAGGCGGGTCTGTCCCAGTCTCTGTGGGATCTCCAAGTGTGCACAAGCTTCTGTTTGAGCCCTCCAAGTGTCTCTGATGGGTATGGGCTTTGATTCTAGACACAGTTTTGGCCCTCCTACCATCTTTCTGTGGCTTCTCCTTTGTCCTTGAAAATGGGGTATCTTTTTTGGTGGGATCCAACATTCTCCTGAGGATGGTTGTTCAGCAATGAGTTGTAATTTTGGAGTTCCTGCAGGAAAAGATGGTCAAATAGGAGATGGCAAGAGTGAACATATACATTTGAGGAATCAGTGAACTAAAATGGACTGGAACAGGCAAATTTAATTCAGATGACCATTATTCCTACTACTGTGGGCAAGAATCCCTTGGAAGAAATGGAGTAGCCATCATAGTCAACAAAGAGTCAAAAATGAAGTTCTTGGGTGCAATCTCAAAAACGACAGAATAATCACTGTTTGTTTCCAAGGCAAATCATTCAATATCACAGTAATCCAAGTGTATGCTTCAACCACTAATGCTGAAGAAGCTGAAGTTGAATGGTTCTATGAAGACCTACAAGGCCTTCTAGAAAACAAAAAAGATGTCCTTTTCATTATAGGAGCCTGGAATGCAAAAGTCAGAAATAAAGAGATACCTGGAGTAACAGGAAATTTTGGCTGTGGATTATAGAACGAAGCAGGGCAAAGGCTGACAGAGTTTGGCCAACAGAATGCACTGGTCATAGCAAACACCCTCTTCCAACAACACAAGAGAAGACTCTACACTTGGAAATTACCAGATTGTCAATAACAAAATCAGATTGATTATATTCTTTGTAGCCAAAGATGGAGAAACTATATGGTCAGCATAAACAAGACTGGGAGCTGATTGTGGCTCAGATCATGAACTCCTTATTGCCAAATTCAGACTTAAATTGAAGAAAGTAGGGAAAACCACTGGACCATTCATGTATGACCTAAATCAAATCCCTTACGATTATACAGTGGAAGTGACAGATTCAAGTGATTAGATCTGATAGAATGCCTGAAGTACTATCGATGGAGGTTCATGACATTGTACAGGGGGCAGTGATCAAGATCATCCCCAAGAAAAAGAAATATAAAAAGGCAAAATGATTGTCTGCAGGGGGCCTTACAAATAGCTGAGAAAAGAGGAGAAGCTAAAGGCAAAGGAGAAAAGGAAAGTTGTACCCATTTGAATGCAGAGTTCCAAAGAAAAGAAAGGAGAGATGAGAAAGCCTTCCTCAGTGATCAGTGCAAAGAAAAAGAGGAAAACAACAGAATGGGAAAGACTGCAAATCTCTTCAAGAAAATTAAATATACCATGGGAACATTTCATGCAAAGATGGACACAATAAAGGAATGGTATGGACCTCACAGAAACAGAAGAAATTAAAAAGAGATGGCAAGAATACATAGAAGAACTATAAAAAAAAAAAAAAAAAAGATCTTCATGACCCAGATAACCCAGAGTGATTCTGTGATCACTCACATAGAGCCAGACATCCTGGAATGAAAAGTCAAGGGGGCCTTAGGAAGCACCTCTATGAACAAAGCTAGTGGAGGTGATGGAATTCCAACTGAGCTAGTTCAAATCCTAAAAGATGATGCTGTGAAAGTGCTGCACTCAATATGCCAGCAAATTTGGAAAACTCAGCAGTGGCCACAGGACTGTAAAAAGTCAGTTTCCATTCCAATCCCAAAGAAAGGCAATGCCAAAAGAATGTTCAAACTACCACACAATTGCATTCATCTCACACGCTAGCAAAGTAATGCTCAAAATTCTCCAAGCCAGGCTTCAACAGTACATGAACTGTCAACTTCCAGATGTTCAAGCTGGTTTTAGAAAAGGCAGAGGAACCAGAGATCAAATTGCCAACATCTGTTGGATCACTGAAAAAGCAAGGGAGTTCCAGAAAAAAAATATACTTCTGCTTTATTGATTGTGCCAAAGCCTTTGACTGTGTGGGTTACAACAAACTGGAAAATTCTTCAAGAGATGGGAATACCATACCACCTTATCTGCCTCCTGAGAAATCTATATGCAAGTCAAGAAGCAACAGTAAGAACTGGACATGGAACAACAGACTGGTTTCAAATCAGGAAAGGGGTACATCAAGGCTGTATATTGTCACCTTGCTTATTTAACTTATATGTGGAATACATCATGCAAAATGCCGGGCTGGATGAAACATAAGATGGAATCAAGATTGAGGTTATATCAATAACCTCAGATAAGCAGATGATACCACCCTTATGGCAGAAAGCGAAGAACTAAAAAGCCTCTTGATGAAAGTGAAAGAGCAGAATGAAAAAGCTGACTTAAAACTCAACATTCAGAAAACTAAGATCATGGCATCTGGTCCCATCACTTCATGGCAAATAGATAGGGAAACAATGGAAACAGTGAGAGACTTTACTTTTGGGGGCTCCAAAATCACTACAGATGGTGACTGAAGCTAAGAAATTAAAAGACACTTGCTCCTTGGAAGAAAAGCTGTGAGAAACCTACACAGCATATTAAAAAGCAGAGATGTTACTTTGCCAACAAAGGTCCGTCTAGTCAAAGCTATGGTTTTTCCAGTCATGTATGGATGTGAGAGTTGGTCTATAAAGAAAGGTGAGCACCAAAATATTTATGCTTTTGAACTGTGGTGTTGGAGAAGACTCTTGAGAGTCCCTTCGACTGCGGGAAGATCAAACCAGTCAATCCCAGAAGTAATCAGTACTGAATATTCATTGCTGGACTGATGCTGAAGCTGAAACTCCAAAACTTTGGCCACCTCATGCAAAGAACTGACTCACTGAAAAAGACCCTGATGCTGAGAAAGATCTAAGGTGGGAGAAGAGGATGACAGAGGATGAGATGATCAGATGGCATCACCTGCTCAATGGACATGAGCTTGAGCAAGCTCCAAGAGTTGGTGATGGACAGGGAAGTCTCACGTGCTACAGTCCATAGGGTTGCAAAGAGTTGGACATGACTCTGCAACTGAAGTGAACTGATATATACATATATCCAAGTGAGGTTTACTGCAGGAATAAAAGGATGGTTTAACATTTGGAAATCAATCAATCTAACATCATATCATATGCTCAGTCAATGCAAAAGAAAATAATTTTTACAAAATTCAATATGCTTTTGTAAAATTTTTTAGTAATTTGGATATAGAAGAGTACTTTCTCAACTACATAAAGGGTATCTACAAAAATCCCGTGGATGGCATCAGAGTTAATGGTAAAATACTAAATTCCTCCCCACTCCCATGATTAGAATAAAACTGAGGATGACCTTTATCATCACTCCTATTTGACACTGGGTTTGAAGTTCTACCCAGTGGAATAAGGCATACAAACTGGAAACAAAGTAAAACAACCTCTATTTGCAGAAGATATAATCACCTACAAACCCTAGAACTTTAAAATAGGTTTTTGTGAGAGCACGCTTTTTCTAAAAACATTTGTGAAAATCAGTTAGAGGCAATTCTTATATATTACTAAACAGCCAAATGCAATTATTGAATACTGAAGGAGTAGATAAGATTCATGGCAAATAATAGGCTGGCCAAAAGCTTAAAAGAAAACTCTGAGGAGTGAATGAGATGTTTTTAAGGGAAACTGAAAGGCTATGGCACAATCCTGGAAATATGGAATGCTACATCCACGCATACAGCTGCACATATACCCATGGCAGTGTGTATGCTAAGGAAAACCTGAGCAGACTCTAAGCACTCACCTCCAGCTCATCTTAAGACTGGATAAAAAGGAAGTGAAGGCTAAGATGAAACTGTAGATTCTGGGTGAGTATTGAAGGTATGCCTCCCTAAAGACCGGGAGGCTTATTCATTTGAGACAGCTAAGAATAATCTTCGTCTGTTGATTGGATGATAGCCAAACAAAGATTTAAGTGGCCAGTATCATAAAGTGACTTTACACAATTAGTTCAGAGATGTCCCTAAGCAAACAGCAATAATCCTAGTAAGGGAGAAATACTGCCATATTCTATTATTTAAAATGTCCAGTTTTCAACAAAAACTGTTAGATATGGAAAGAAACAGTAAATTGTGTCGTTCATAGGAAAAAAAGCAGTCAATAGAAACTGTTTCTAAGAAAATCCAGCTGTTGGACTTAACTAGACAGTGACGTTACATCCTTTATTTTAAATATGTTTTAAATATGTTCAAAGAATTAAAGGACTATGTTTAAAAACTGAAGGAAAATGTTAGTTTGATGTCTAACCAGAAAAAGAATATCAATAAAGGTGTATGAATTATAAGATAAAACCATATAGATGCAATAGAGCTGACAAGTACAGTAACTAAGATAAAAAATTTGCTAGAGGGTATCAGTAGCAGAGTTTAGCAGATAAAGAAAAAGTCAGCACACCTGAAGCCTGATCGGTTGGGTTTATTCAGTCTACGGAATAAGACAAAAAGAAAAGGAAAATAAACAGACCCTGAGAAAATTGTGAGATGCCATCAACTATACCAACATACATATAATGAGAGTTCTAGAAGGAGAGGAAAGAGAGAAGGGGGAAAACAATACTTGAAAGAATAATAGTCATTTTTTTTTCCAAATTTGTTAAAAGTATTTATTTACACATCTGATAAGAAGCTCAACAAAATCCAAGTAGGATAAAAATAAAATAAAATAAAATTCCTAAAGGCAAAAGCTAAAGATAACAAATGCTTAGGAGAAAGCATAGGTATAAATCTCAATAACCTTGAATTAGGTGACCATTCCTTAGATATGACACCCATAGCATCAACAACCAAAGAAAAATAAACTGGGCTTCATCAAAATTGAAAACTTTTCATGCCTCAAAAGCCACAATCAGAAAGTAATAGACAACCTACACAATGGGAGAAAATATTTTCAAATCATATATCTAATAAGGACCTAGTATTCAAAATAAATAAAGAACACTTATAACTCAACACCCTGGAGGAGGAAACGGCAGCCCACTCCAGTATTCTTGCTTGGAGAATTCCATGGACAGGGGAGCCTGGTGAGTTGCATTCTATGGGGTTGCAAAGAGTCAGACACGACTGAGCAACTAACACACACATAACTCAACAACAGATACATGATTTAATTTAGAAATGGGCAAAGGATTTGAATAAATATTTCTCCAAAGAATTATTAAGTATAAGTAGCCAATAAGCATATGAAAAGATCAATGTAACTGGTCACTAGGGAAGTACAAATTGAAACTACAGTGAGATAACACTTTACACTCACTAGGACAACTATAATCAAAAAGAGATGAGAACAAATGTTGACAAGATGTGAAAAAATTGGAAGGCAGATATATCACTGGTGGAAATTAAATGTGATAGCTACTTGATAAAAAGCATTGTGATAGTTCCTCAAGAAGTTAAAGACAAATACCACACGACTCAGCAATTCCTGAGAATAATCCAAGATAATGAAAACACAGGTACACATAAACACTTGTACATAACTATTCATAATGGCACTTATACACAAATATTCATTATTCAAATAGCCAAAAGGCAGAAGCAGTTCAAATACCCATCAAGCGATAAACTGATGAACAACTGATATATTGCCATAATATGTTGCCACAATATGCCATAATATGGCATATTATCTCGCCATATAGATTAATCTTCTCAACTAATCAGCTGGGTCACTTGGATACTCAAAAGTAAATAGAAACACAAATAAATGAAATTCAACAATAATCCATATTTCACAGCATAGGCAAAAATTATATGAAAATTAACTCATAGTGGAAACTGTATATAGCTGTGTAATCTAAAGTTGCAAAGCTTCTGGAAGAACAACTAGAAAAATCTTTGTGACTTAAGACAAAAAGCATGAAAACTAAAAGTTAATAGTTTAGTATCAAAAATTAAAAACTTTTGCCCTTCAGAAGCCACTGTTAATGAATTGCAAAAGCAAGCCACAGTTTGGGAGAAAATATAAAACATTTGTTGTAAAGCAAGCCAAAGTTTGAGAGAAAAGGTTATAAAACATATTCCCTATAAAAGGTTTTTATATTTACTCAAGAACTCTTGTAACTAAATATCTCTAAGGTAATGATGCCCTGGTTCTGATCACTATATGGTAAAAGAATCAGGTTTTCTTTGGTATACAAGAAATAGATGAAAAGCACTAAAAATTCTGTGACTTCACCACACTTCAAGATATTGTAATAATATCCATCCTGTTTCAATCCTTGAAATACAGATTTCCCACACTACAAAGTTTTCTCCAGAAAAGAGAAGATTAGCCCATGAATCTGAACCATATTCTAGAAGGAAAGAGTCATAACATACATCTTAAGAAGGGTAGTGACAGAACTTGGTTGACGTAAGACCATCAGGACTATGCCTGTCATCCTATCTTAATTATTAATAACATCCCTTCTATTTTGCTGTCTTTCTAGTTTAGTAGATAGTTATTTGGTCATGCTTAAGCAGAGACATAACTAGGCCAACAAAGGTCCATCTAGTCAAAGCTACAGTTTTTCCAGTAGTCATGTATGGATGTGAGAGTTGGACCATAAAGAAAGCTGAGTACCCCCAAAAAATTGATGCTTTTGAACTGTGGTGTTGGAGAAGACTCTTGAGAGTCCCTTGGACTGCAAGGAGATCAAACTAGTCAACCCTAAAAGAAATCAGTCCTGGATATTCATCAGAAGGACTGATGCTAAAGGTGAAGCTCCAAAACTTTGGCCACCTGATGTGAAGAACTGACTCATTCAGAAGACCCTGATGCTGGGAAAGATTGAAGGCAAGAGAAAGGGACAAAAGGGGATGAGATGATTGGATGGCAACACCTACTAGATGGACATGAGTTTGAGCATGCTCTGGGAGTTAGTGATGGACAGGGGAGCCTGGTCATAGGGTTGCAAAGAGTTGGACATGACTGAGCAACTGAACTGAACTGAACTAACCTAAGCCTCATTCAGACCAACAAATAAACATCTTATCTTCCTTGAAAGAATTCTTCCAATAGACCAGAATAAAGAATGAGGGGGTGAGAAGCTAGTGCCAGATTTTTTTGTCTGTAGCACCCACATCAAAACAGCCCTTTTCATTCTACAAGCTTGGTTTAGAGCTATAAAAAGAGTTTCAAGTCTATGGGCACACCGAAGGTACTTATAGAGGCTGTGTCCAAATGATTAACCTAAACACCATTCGATCCCACCTTTCCGACTTTTGGCATTTTATTTTTAAACAAAGTGGTACCACCCTCCATATATCACAAGGGTGTCACAAGAACCATATGTGAAAATGTACATGAGTGCAATTTGTAAATTCGAATGTGAAATATAAAATTGTTTCGAGGAAGATCCCCATTTCTTTTAAAACCCTGACCTCCAACTAAGCCTTTTTGAAGACTCTTTCATAGACATTTGTGGACTATGTTTCTTATTTACATTGCTTATGTTAAATTGGTCTACTCTGATGAAATTAAGCGTAGAAATCAATGTCTGCACCAAATGACAGAACTGAGTTCAGCATATGATCAGGATGACTTTATCATTTTCTCCCAAAAATTTGAAATGAGTTACAAAAGTGTTTTCCAGATGATGTCTCTGGAACTTTAGGGTTATAGAAAGTCATGATCAGAGTTCGTTCAGTGCTTACCCAAATCCTCTGATAAAATAAATTAAGAGGAAACTGAAACTAAGAATCTTGTTGAGGAAAATTCTTTTACAGAGAATGAAAAAGAGCAGAAGGAGAAATGAGCAGAGCTTGGCTTCTGAGGCTTAGCCAAGAGGAAGAGGAGGGAACTACTGCCCTAGGAATTACTGCATTTGGGTTCCAGGTTCTACCTTGCATTCTTAACATAAATCTCCCTTCACTTAGGAGAGAAGGTCTGGGTTTTGGTTCTTAGCAACCAGATTATTATCCCTGACTAACTGAACCAAGGCAATTCACCCACTGTACAGAACAGTCTTTCATTCACCTCAAACTTTCTGTGACAAAAATATGGAATTAGACTTATCCTTTCACTTTACTCTTATAATTACTACATTGACATCTCTGGATTTAGGCTTATGTTTCACTCTTAGTAAGTCTTCAAATGGAATTCCAATTGAGCTATTTCAAATCCTAAAAGATGATGCTGTGAAAGTGCTATACTCAATATGCCAGCAAATTTGGAAAACTCAGCAGTGGAACTCAGAACTGGAAAAGGTCAGTTTTCATTCCAATCCCAAAGAAAGGCAATGCCAGTGTACGTTCAAACTACTGCACAATTGCCCTCATCTCACACACTAGCAAAGTAATGCTCAAAATTCTCCAAGCCAGGCTTCAACGGCATGTGAACCATGAACTTCCAGATGTTCAAGCTGGATTTAGAAAAGGCAGAGGAACCAAAGATCAAATTGCCAACATCTGTTGGATCATAGAAAAAGCAAGAGAGTTCCAGACAAACATCTACTTCTGCTTTATTGATTATGCCAAAGCCTTTGACAGTGTGGATCACAACAAACTGTGGAAAACTCTTAAAGAGATGGGAATACCAAACTACCTGACTTGACTCTTGAGAAATCTGTATCAGGTCAGAAAGCAACAGAAAGAACTGGACATAGAACAACAGACTGGTTCCAAATCGGGAAAGGAGTACGTCAAAGCTGTATATTGTCACCCTGCTTATTTAACTTATATGCAGAGTACATCATGAGAAACGCTGGGCTGAATGAAGCACAAGCTGGAATCAAGATTGCTGGGAGAAATATCAATAACCTCAGACATGCAGATGACACCACCCTTAGGGCAGAAAGTGAAGAAGAATTAAAGAGCCTCTTGGTGAAAGTGAAAGAGGAGAGTGACAAAGTTGGCTTAAAACTCAACACTCAGAAAACTAAGATCATGGCATCCGATCCCATCACTTCATAGCAAATAGACGTGGAAAAAATGGAAGCAGTGAGACTTTACTTTTTGGACTCCAAAATCACAGTAGATGGTGACTGCAGTCATGAAATTAAAAGATGCTTCCTCCTTGGAAGGAAAGTTATGACCAACCTAGACAGCACATTAAAAAGCAGAGATATTGCTTTGCCAACAAAGGTCTGTCTAGTCAAAGCTATGGTTTTTCCAGTAGTCATGTATGGATGTGAGAGTTAGACTATAAAGAAAGCTGAGCACTGAAGAATTGATGCTTTTGAACTGTGGTGTTGGAGAAGACTCTTGAGAGTCCCTTGGAGTACAAAGAGAGCCAACCAGTCAATCCTAATGGAAATCAGTCCTGAATATTCATTGGAAGCACTGATGCTAAAGCTGAAACTCCAATACTTTGGCCACCTGATGTGAAGAACTGACTCGTTTGAAAAGACCCTGATGCTGGGAAAGATTGAAGGCAGGAGGAGAAATGGACAACAGAGGATGAGATGGTTGGATGGCATCACCGACTCAATGGACAGGAGTTTGAGTAAACTCCAGGAGTTGGTGATGAACAGGGAGGTCTGGTGTGCTACAGTCCATGGGGTAACAAAGAATTGGACACAACTGAGGAACTGAACTGAACTGACTGAAGTATTCAGAAAAAAAAAAACAAAAAACTGCCCATTAAAAAATTTAAATCTATAGTACCTGCTGCTTTTAAAGGTGTGGATTCCCTGATGGATCAGATAGTAAAGAAACTGCCTACAATGCAGGACACCCAGGTTCATTCCCTGAGTCAGGAAGATCTCCTGGAGAAGGGAATGGCTACCCCCTCCAGTAATCTTGCCTGGAGAATTTCATAGAGAGAGGCTACAATCCATGGGGTCACAAAGGATCGGACACAACTAAGCGACTAACACTTTCACTTTCCACCCTTAAATGTACTATCATTGCTAAATGCATCTTTCAAATGATTACTTTTATATTTATAGGAAGGAAAAAGATTATTTTAAAAAATAAGGAAATACTAGAATTCTGTTACATTTTCTGCTCTTAGTACTACTTCTTTTTCCCTTCCTAGTTTCCTCCTGCTACAAAGTTTTATGCTTTAAAGATTGCCCAGCTAATGCAGCACTTGCTGGGAAGCTGAGGTATTATCTGTGCAGCTTAAATATTTATGAGCAAAATGAAACTATAAGCTGAAGGGTGTGCCATTTATGAAAGCTTTAATGGATGTAGTTTAGCCCAAAATGAAACCTGTTTGGGGAGCACAACTGCATTTGTTTAATGATACATGAAAATATTACTCTGTACTTGGCATAGCATCAGCAAGTAATTGGAAAGCTGAAAATGCCTAACTGTAGTTGGTGAGACTTTTACTGCTAGAAGAAAAACTGCTATGATAATAGTAGAAGACTATGTTAGCTAAATAACTGTGCTTCTGGGGCTTAAACGCAAGGAATATTATTGCACATATGTCATGACAATGCAGTCCCTGTCTTATTAAGTGTGGGTTTGGTCCCACGTGGGTGGTGGTGAGCAAATATTGGATAGCATTGGCCCTTGGCAGTGACACCTGCAAAACACAGACGTGATTGGCAAATGCTGCACTTATTCTAATTCAGAACCATGTTGGCCTCAGATTAGACTTCTGAGAAACAGTGGGATGGTGGATATTCACAGCTTCCAATTAGATATCCGAGAAAAAGGAAACGAGCATGCAGGGAAAATATTTGGGGGCCTCTGCATTTGTTTCCTTGGCATATACTCTACCCACTCTCTCCCTCATTTCCTTTTTTCTTTGAGAGACAGAGGACAATTCAGGCTGAGTGGGTCTCAGTTATTTGCTTCGAGTGTGGATAGTTCCAAGTCACAGCATATTGACCATGCTATTGCGTGTTAGTGGGTAGATGGAAAAGGGATGGATGAAACAGAAAAGAAAGTAAGGCCCACACTGCAGTGGTCAAAGGGTAAAAGTGACAATTGGGATTTCCTGTGCAGTTTGAATGGAGGAGATCATTTCTATGGAAACCTTTTTCTATTGCTTAGGAAAAGGAAGACTCTTGTACATCACACTAGAAACGTTGGGTCAGTTCATCTTACTTATCAGCTTCTGGTCTTTAGATAAAATTTAAAAGTACATAGCTTTTATGACATCTATTCTGAAAATAGCCCTAACTACTCATTAAAGCTCATCTGAATTATTTAGTAATTAAGAATTTAATGTATGATAAAATGATTTTGATTTCATCTATCCAAATATTAATGATCCATAGATTGTAATACATATATGTATGTATTTATAAATACACATAATTAATTTTGTTTTCCAGTTTAGTATTCTATGCATTTAAGAAAAACTAAAAGTTACACACACATCTAGTTTCAAGTAATTCTACATGGTTGATAAAAAGCAAAAGTGTTCCTTTCCTTTTCACAAAGTAATCCCCACATTCCCTCACTTCCAAATGTGACCATTTAAAACCTAAGCTTTTTCATTTGATGTTTACCTCCATGTGTCTAAAAACATACTAATGCTGGTATGTTTTGATTCTTCTTTTAGGAATATTACCTTCCCCTATTGAAGGTTAGAATTTATTCTTTTATATGTACCTGTTGAAAAAATATTTTGATACTCATGAAAATGGCAAGGAATATTTTATTCAGGACTTTTGCAATAGGTGTCAAGAATGTCACAACAGGTGAGAGAGATCAGGCTCAAGACTCTCAGTATAGGGGAGAGAGCTCAGGCTCAACTCTAAACGCAGTGAAGACATCTGGGAATTTGTTTCCAAGGAGCAGAGTGAGGGAGTCAGTGGATGGAAAACTACTAAGAGGAGACATCAAGCAGAGGGGCATGCTTGTTAAGCCGAATTAACAGGATTTTTGCTGAGGCATGCCAAGGTGACCAGATGTCAAGAGTGGGGATGAGAAATTTAATCAGCTATCAAGGGTGGGAGGAATTCTTGCTAAACTGATTAACAGGATTCTTGCTTGAAATGGGCTTGGCAGGCAGAAGACAGGGCTCAGGAGGAAGCCTCGTGGAAGAGAGGACTCAAGGAGCTCGCTTGAAGTTTGGTCAAAGAGAGTGTGTACCATATTCTCTTATCCAATTACACCTTCCCTATGCTCAACTATGTCAAATGGTTTCCTATGATTTTTTTTTAATAATCTACTTATTTCCATAAGTTTAATAATTGCCTATTTTTTGCAGTATAATCAAATTATACTCCAATCTTCTTCCTAAATATACATCATCTCTCAAAACATTCAAATACAGCGGATTTTCTTTCCTCTCCTCCTCCCTCTCCATTTTTTCTTTTCTTTGTTTTTACCTTCTTTCCTGTTTCCTCTGTTCATTCCTTTCTTCCTTCCTTCCTTCCCTTTCTGCTTTTCCTTCTCCCCCTTCCCATTTTTTTCCTTTGCTTTGCATTCCTTTGTTGTTGTTCAGTCACTAAATTGAGTCCAGCTCCTTGAACCCATGGAGTGTAGCCAGCCAGGCTCCTTTACCCATGGAATTTTCCAGGCAAGATACTGGAGTGGGTTGTCATGCCCTTCTCCAGGGAATCTGCCTGACCCAGGGACTGAACGGTTTCTCCTGCATTGGCAAACAGATTTTTACCACTGAGCCACCGGGGAAGTTTCCCAAGAGTAATGCCAGAGCAGTGGTGCTGGGATGAGCGGGTGTCCCTACGCATTGTGTAGGCACAAAGAAGAGGAATCCTGTGACCCAAGGTAGTACCACGCAGTCCCATCCTGACGGCACAACAGAAGCTCAGCCTTCACTCAGCACTGTACCTGGTCTGTGTCATTCTCGTGAACACTTGAGGGGCAGAGACACTGCAGTGGTCACAAGTGCATCCTAGACTTTCAAGACCCACAGCTAGACCAAGCATGCCAGGTCTCAGGTGCCATGTGAGGAGAAGTGATGAGACTGAGGTCAGGAAAGGTAAGCAGAACAGACACTTATCCTGCCACGACTCACTCATAAAACCACCTACAAAACTTCCATTGTTCCTTGACCTTCTGCTAGCTTGACTTTGGACCTTGGAGGCCAAATAATGGAACTGCTGGAGCTACACAAAAAGAAGGAACCTGAACCTGAGTCACCTCTGGCGGGGACACATCTTCAATCAGCAGTTTATATTTTGGACTTCATATGAGCTCTACATAACTGATTTCCTGTTGACCATCATATAGATAGGTGTTTATTCCAGCAGCTTACACTATCGTAACTCATTCATCCCCATCCCCTATGGTCCACACAGCAAGATGGCTTTCTGAGGGAGTTAGAGCAGGACTATGACCACTCCAGGTGAGACCAGAATCCAGAGACCTGACCAAGTTCACATCTTGTAAGGGAGGAGATGTCCAACACCAACACAGCAGAGCATCTCAAGCAGGTCTTAGCAGGAGGTTTCATAAAGCTTACATTTTTTAGGGAAAGACTCTGCTAGGAAAAATGGATTTGTCAGGACTCCAATGATCTTAAAGCATCTTTGAATTACACTTCTCTGAGGGTGGGGGATCCCTGCTGTATGTGAACTTCTCTCTTCCCAATCCCTGTGTATTATTTTTGGGTATAACCCTAACCCTACAGGCTCTAGACTAAGATCACCCACTACAGAAGGACATCAGACATGCAGATCCTGGAGCCTATTTGAGACGTGGAGATCTGACAGATGACATCATACCAGCTGATCTAGGATATGACATGGGGCATGAGGATCTGATGGACAGATCAGACCAGCTGATCTAAGACATGACATGAGATGTGTAGATCTGGCAGATGTGGGAAGTGTGGACCTGACAATCAGACAACATAAGATGTGCATCCAGGAGGTGATGTGGGGAAGGTAGATCTGAGAGAAGATGCCTGATGGGCTGTGTCAAGACCATGCTGGCAGAGCATGCACCATGCAATGACTGTCCAGATATTATGAGCTAATCTCATGGCACCCTGTCTGAAATAAGGTGGGAATGGTGTACAGGTTGCAGGAGCTACGGAGAAGTTGCCTAAGCCACAAAGTGTCAAGGAAAGGGGTTGTGAAATGAAACACGAAAAGCCACCTTCCTTGCAACCAGTTGACTGTGCGTGTGGCTCAGAAGAGGGGCCACTGCAGAAGCTACTGACCATTCCAGGTCTTTGAGAAATGAAGATGGTTAAATTCCAAGCCACCCACACAGAGATAGGGGTTGGGGAAGAAGGAAAGCAAGTGGGAAGGAAGGAAGGAAGGAAGACACACAGTTAACAAAAGGAAGATGAAGAGCTCATAGCAGAAGAGTGTTGCTACATGTCAGGGGAAACCATGCCATGCACTTTTCTATGGGGTTCAAAGAATTGGATGAACTCAGCCTCCATGAATGAGGAACTTGCAGCAGAGATACAGGGCTTAAGGACAAAATAAGACAACAAAAGAATATGAATAATTGGTTGGTGGTGCCCAAGAAAAAGAAGGGAAAATTTAAATTATAACAAAAATGAGGTCCTATGGATCCCAGAAAGAAGGAAAAATGGATATGGATGAAAATAGAGCAGCAACACAGATAATACATTTGAAAAACAAACTCAAATAATTTTTTAAAAATGTAAAGAGAATGGAGCCAAAGAAAGGTATACATATTTTGTTACCTGGAAGAGAAAAAAGAAAAGGAGAAATAGAATATTCAGAGATATAATTTAAGACAGTGTTCCTGAAATCAAGGAAGTATTGAATCCACAGATTAAAAGGGTGAGGTATAGTTTAGATTAAGTCAATATGGATTTATCAAACCCAGGATATGCCTTAATGTTATGAGACTTCAAAGACAGTCACTCCTCTAAGTGTTGTTGTTTTAGCTGCTAAGTTGTGCCTGACTCTTTATTGACCCCTTGAACTTAACCCACCAGGCCCCACTGTCCACTGGATTTCTCAGGCAAAAATATTGGAGTGAGTTGACATTTCCTTCTCCAGGGGATCTCAACCCAAGAATTGAACCCACATCTCCTGCATGAGCTGACAGATTCTTTACCAATGGGTCCACAGGGAAGCCCCCTTTAAGTTTTAGGTGACAATACTAACAGCGAAAAAACAAAATATAGCATGTCACTTTTAGGAAAATTCAGACTTGCTCGAATTTTTCTAGAAAAACGAAGCATTTGAAATATAGTCATTCTGTATGACAGATTCTCGGTCCATTCACATCTCTATAAAAGACCCAATTTTGTTCCTTTTTATGGTTGAGTAATCTGTGCAATCTAGAAAAATGGTACAGATGAACCTATTTCTAGGGCAGGAACAAAGAGGCAGATCAGAGAGGGGACATGGGGACACAGATGGGGTAGGGGGAGGGAGGGATGAACTGGGGGATTAGGATTGACATATATACATTACTATGGGCTACAGCCTACCAGGCTCCTCTATCCAAGGGATTTCCCAGGCAAGAATAGTGGGGTGGGTTGCCATTTTCTTCTCCAGGGGATCTTCCCCACCCAGGAATCGAACCTTTATCTCCTGCATCATCTCCTGCATTGGTAGGGGATTCTTTACTGACTGAGTCACCAGGAAAGCTTAAAACAGCTAGTGGAAACTGGCAGTATAATGCAGGGAGCTCAGCTCGGGGCTCTGTGATGACCTAGAGGGGTGGGATGGGGGAGGAGGTCCAAAAGGAAGGGGGATATATATGTACACAAAGCTGATTCACCTTTTTGAACAGCAGAAACTAACATAATGTTGTAATTATATTCAAGTTAATTAAAAAGAAAAGAAAAAGAAATATAGTCATTATGACTGGAGGGAAGTGAGTACAGTAAATAAGAGAAAAGGAGGTTGGATGAATTCAAAGGAAGATGGGACCTGAATTATGATGAGATTTTAAGTTGTAGTAAGAGATTTAGATTTTAATTTTAAGTGCAATGAGAAAGATTTGGGAGACGCTGTTGCAGTAGTCCACGTGCAAGCTGGCAGTGATGCAGACTGGGGTGAGAGTGAGGGCGATGTAGAGAAATGGATGGATTAAGCATGTGTTTTGGAAGTAGAGGAAACAGGACTTGGTGATACACTATGTGTTAAGTGACAATAGGGAGAGCAGGGTAAGAGGAAGCATGAGAAAGAGCAGGTTTGAGGGTAGAGCAACTGGATTGCAGTGGTGTGATTGCACATAGATGCAGAGACTAGAGGAGAAAAGTTTTGAGGGTAAAAAGGCTTGAAGAGAGAAGGGAAATTGTGAAAGCATAATTTTTGAGAACGGAAATGGAATTTACCAAAGGAATGCAGTGGTTCAGTTTGAAATCTGAAGACTCTTTATAGTTTTAATTTCCAAGATCTTTCCCTTCATTTTTTTTGAAAAATAATCTTATTTTTTTATCATATTCAATATGCTTTCTTATCACTCTGAATATATTGTTTTTATTTTCAAGTTTTAATCTTTCAGCCTAGTCTTTTTCTCCCAATTTCTATTTACCTCTTTGTTTATATGGGGCTCCAACTTTCATAGTCCTTGTAGTCTTTGTATGATCACACTTATGAAGGACAGTTACTATTGGAAGCGTATCTGAGAAAGTAGTTTAATTTTACAGAGTTTCAAGCTTATCTTTTATTGTAGCTTTCCTTCTCTCCATAACCCCAAAGCTTGGTGCTATCAAGCTTTGAATCTTTAGGAATTCTGAACTGTTCACCAGCTTAGCTCTTGGGTTTTCTCACTCTTGGCTTAGGATTTAGTTTTCCTGAATACTTTAAGGTCTCTGCTATATCTTTTACCCAGTTTTAAAAATCCTGTCACTCTTTTCACCCATTCTCTTTCCATCTCATATTTATAAGCAAAATAAAACTGGACTACTATCATTTTGGTAGGATTGTCCAAGTGGCCATTTACACCTGGAAGTTCTATCCATCTTGCTTTGTATTTCTGCCCTAATAATACAAGCTAATGTCTCTTTTCATGCTTTTGCACTATATGACTGCTGGTCTCCAAACTTAATGCCAAAGTAATTCTTAATTCTATCTTTTCATTTTACTCTTATTTCTGACCACACTGATCTTTAGGGATTACATGTATACGAATAAAGCTTTGCTATTACAGCTCTATTCAGGTTCGCATTTCCATTTTCCCCTCAATCTATTTATATAGCAGTTTCTGTCTATAGTCTTTTTTAAAATTTTCTGTAACACTAAAACTATCTGTGATATCATATTTACTAAGTGAGATTTTTATCTAATAACGACATTTCCTTTTGTAAAGCTTTCTATATTGCAAAAGTGATAAATACAGATATTTATATGGATATAGGTATAGATATAAATATACCAGCCTTCCCAGGTGGTGCTAGTGGTAAAGAACCCAGCTGCCAATGCAGGGGACATAAGAGATGTGGATTCAATCCTTGGATAGGGAAGATTCCCTGGAAGAAAGCACAGCAACCCACTTCAGTATTCTTGCCTGGAGAATTGCATGGACAGAGGTGACTGGCAGGCTACAGTCCATAGGATCACAAAGAGTAAGACACGACTGAAGTGACTTAGCATGCACCCACATACACACACAGTGCTTATTTAGTATTTAAAATATCTATGTCTGAGAGGTTATTATTAGAATTACTGTCCCAGTTTTGAATCTGAGGCAACTGAGGCTTAGAGAGGATAGTATATTTGCTCAAAGTTGCAAAGTGTCAAAAGGTCATTCCTATAACTTGAATGCAAATTCTTTAATTTCAAATCACATGCTCTTTCCACTTAATCGAATCACTTCTCATTGTTTACCTGCCATTTGTCTGGCGTGCTGCGATTCATGGGGTCGCAAAGAGTCGGACACGACTCAGCGACTGAACTGAACTGAACTGAACTGAACCTGCCATTTGTCTAGCTGAATGAAATTAGAGTAGTTGACATGATTGTCAGCTTTTATGATTTTGTAGAGTTTATTCTCACAGAGAGATGGATCAAAATCATTCATTTGACAAATAATTTTTTAAATATATTAGCAGAGACTTCTAGGTAAAAATAGCAGAACACATTTATTTGCACTTCTCCTGCTCCAGATTCCACAAATTACTCTGAATTTTGTTGTATTGTTTAATTCTTGTTTTGTTTTAGATTTAGTGATAAGAAAGTCTTTCCCCATGGATGAAATCTGAGCTAAGACTTGAATATGGCTACCACAGATGGCCTGTATAACCAGCACTGCAGTTCTGGGCTTGAATTATAAGAAAAATACAGATATTCCAATTTATGGGGAAGAGTATTCCAGGAAGAAAAAAATAATATTCTGTGCAAAGGAGAACGTTTCTACAATGTGCTAATATACAAATAAGAAATAGAAGTTGTGTAGTGTGGTTGTAATAGACAGAGAAAGGAGTTGTAAATAAAGGTACCAGATTGGGATTCTAATAGAATTTGTAAACTGTAAATTTGTAAAGTGTCTCCCAAATCTTTCTCATTGCACTTAAAATTAAAATCTAAATCTCTTACTACAACTTAAAATCTTACCATAATTCAGGTCCCATCTTCCTTTGAATTCATTCAACCCCCTTTTCTCTTATTAACAGAATTTGTAAACTCAGAAATTGTAAAGAAATGTAAAGATTCTAAGCATAATGAAAAGATTCTTTGTGATTATAAGAAGTCACTGGAGTAAAGTACATAAACTGGAGTTAAGCACTTATGGATATGCAAACTCCGTTTGCTGGGTAGAGAACTGAATGAAGGGGACTGTATTTTCGGGATACATTTTGGAAGTTACTGCTTCCAAAGGAAGCAGGATCTGCTAATGGATTGGATGCGATGGTGACAAAAAGAGAGGAATCAAGAATGTTTCTTTGGTTTTGGCTTGAGCATTTGGGCACACAGAGGTGGCATCTACTGATATAAATAAGAAAGCAGAAGGAGCAGGTTTTGGAATAACAAGTATTTTGTTTGGTCCTGTTAAATTTAGGGTGGTTAGTTTCCACTCAAGGTAGATAATTGATGGACTGCTTGGAAATGAGTCTACAGACTTCAATAATAGAGAAAGATATTATAGAGATATTATTTAAAGCCTTTGCTCTCAATGAGATTTATTATCTGGAGAAAAAATTACCTGAAGAAGAGAAAGGGGCTTAGAACTGAACACTAAAGCATTTCAACACTTTCAAGTCCAATAGAAATAGGAGAAAGCAGCAATGAATTTTGAAAAAGATAATTCAAAATCGAAGAAAAATAACCAGGAGAACAGTAAGAGTGAAGGCAGAAGAAGAAAATATTTTAAGACTTGTGAACTGTGTTGAATGTTGTTGAAATATAAGCTCCAACAAGTGATTATTAAATTTGGCAAAGCTGCCATGATAATAGTAATGTTCATGAAGTATGGAATGTGAAGACATTTCAAATGATTTCAGGAGAAAAGTGGGAGATGAAGAAGAAGTAAAGATGTAATTGCAAACAATTTTTTCAAGTGGTTTTACTGTGAAGGATATCAGAGAAATGCAGCCATAGATGGGAAGAGTAGATGAAAGGACAGCCCGTACTACTTTTTTCCTGATAATCAGTGATTTAATGCATGTTTCTCTGTTCAGTGAATTGGTTAAGAGGAGAAAGAGAAGCCAACCTTGCAAGAAAGAGGGGTTAATCAAGGAGCAAAATCCTTGAGATGGAAGAGCAGATGGCATCCAGAGCAGGAAAGGTTATCATTTGATTGAAGTAATAACATTTCCTGAAGGTTGTAACTGGAGGGAGGCAGAAAGTACACAAATGCAAATGGCCTGGGAGATTTAATGGAAGCAAGAGCAAGTTCATATTTGATTGTTCTTTTATAACATCATTAAAATAAAAACAAGGTTATCTGCTTAGGTCACTGTCTGAGGAGCACATTGGAATTACTCCTTTCAAACTGAACTTTGACTCTGCTTTTTTTCCCCCCTGAAAAAAGCTAAATCAAATTGCATTTTTTAGTATCATTAGCATATGCCAACAATGAAAAATAAAGATTTATGATCCTTGAAGACACATCACCAACCAACCATTAACAACTTCTCACTCAGATGTAAGTTTGGACATATTACCTCTACTAATTTAACTCTAAAATTTTCAACTTGGAGTCAGATGTGAGCATACTGATGGTCTAGTGCGCTGAGTTACGATCACCAGTAAAAATTTTCTAAATCACTGTACTTTTTGTACATGTATGCCATGTAAACTAACACTTGCTCATATTTCTGGTGTATCTATAAACTTGCCTACAGTTTGCATAGGCAAGCAATGTAGCAAATGTAGAACTTAATCCCTATTGTAGCCTGTATCAATCATCACTTGTATTTAAAAAACACTAAGTGCTATTAGGAGATACTACATCCCCAAAACAACGAGGTGCACAACTGCTTAATCCTATTTGAGAAAATGTTTTACTTTCCCCTATGGAGCATCTTCCATCAACAAGAACAGAACAGATGACTAAGGATGTAGGAAATAATTTCCATGTATTTCATCTGCAGTTTAGATGCCAAGTTAAGAAGCCAAAGGGACGTAAAACAGAAGACCATGTAGCGCTTTGAAAATTTTCTTTGAGTGAAGATATGCATTCACTCATTTTTCTCCATGTTTGTTTTAAAATGTAAAGGAACCTGGACAGCAGGTCATATTGTCCTGATTTTCCACTAGGGTACCTTTGAGCAGAAAGTATTTTAATGAAAGTACACTATTGTATTGAATACATATCATCTCATTTAGTATTTTAAGAAGGCTATTGTTTGAGAGAAAATGAAACAAGTCTTTTTTCATCTGTATGAGACTTAGTCATCTAGATAATCAATTAGTTAATGATAAATATAAAAATAGATTAATTTTATTATTTTAGATCAACAATGAATCATCCTCAGTTTTACCATGCAGATACAGATTGTTTCAAAATTGGGAAAGGAGTAAATCAAGTCTGTATATTGTCATCCTGCTTATTTAACTTCTATGCAGAATACATCATGCGAAATGTTGGGCTGGATGAAGTACAAGCTGGAATCAAGACTGCCAGGAGTAATATCAATAACCTCAGACATGCAGATGACACCACTCTTATGGCAGAAAGCAGAGAAGAACTAAAAAGCCTCTTGATGAAGGTGAAAGAGGAGAGTGAAAAAGCTGGCTTTAAACTCAATGTTCAAAAACCAAAGATCATGGCATCGAGTCCCATCACTTCATGCAAATAGATGAGGAAACAATAGAAACACTGACAGACTTTATTTGCTTGGGCTCTAAAATCACTGCAGATGGTGACTGCAGTCATGAAATTAAAAGATGCTTGCTCCTTGGAAGAAAGCCTATGACAAACCTAGACAGTGTAATAAAAAGCAGAGACATTATTTTGCCGACAAAGCTATAGTTTTTCCAGTAGTCATGTATGCTTGTGCGAGCTGGACCATAAAGAAGGCTGACCACCAAAGAGCTGATGCCTTTTAACTGTGGTGTTGGAGAAAACTCTTGAGAGTTTCTTGGACAGCAATGAGATCAAACCATTCAATCCTAAAGGAAATCAGCCCTGAATACTCATTGGAAGGACTGATGCTGAAGCTGAAGCTCCAATACTTTGGTCAACTGATATGAAGAACTGACTAATTGGAAAAGACCCTGATGCTGGGAAAGATTGAAAGCAGCAGGAGAAGAGGGTGACAGAGGACAAGATGGTTGGATGGCAACACTGACTCAATGGCCGTGAGTTTGAGCAAGCTCTGGGAGATGGTGAAGGACAGGGAAGCAGAGCACGCTGCAGTCCACGGGGTCACAGAGTCAGACATGACTGAGCAACTGAACAACACTGTGTTTTTTATTTTATATTAGAATACAGTTGATTAACAATGTTATATTAGCTTTGGGTGTGAAGTAAAGCAAAGACAAATACCATATGGTATCGCTTACATGTGGAATCTAAAAAATAGGAATCAAATATTTTTTATTTACAAAGTAAATAAACTTATTTACAAAGTAGAAACTGACTCACAGACTTAGAGAACAAATTTACAGTGACCAGAGGGGAAGCTTGATGGTGGGGGATAGATTAAGATCTGAGGACTGTCATGTACACTGCTATATTTGAAATAGAAAACCAACAAGGACTTACTGCATAGCACAAGGAATTGTGCTCTGTATGATGATAACTCTGCAGATTATGTTTTCTAATGAAGTAATGATATCAGGCACACAGCATCACTATATATATACACACACACACACACACACACACATATATATATGAAACTAATGGATTTTTACAAAATGTTCAATTAAATTTCTCCAAATAAAATTAAATTTTGAAATTGAAGTCCTTATGGGGGAAATAATTAATTAGATTAACTGAGGCCATACAAGATAAATGCTTACATAGCAATGGTTAAAGACATCATCTCTAAATTATCTCCTTAGACCTTCAATATTTCACCTCACTTCCACTCCAAATAATTCTCCTCTGCATTTTCCCCTTATCTCCCCGAGACCAATCATCCTTACAGAATATGAATAAAAAAGAAAGACAAAAACAAACTGAACACCTAATCTTCAGAAAACCATTGCAAAATGCATGTAAGTTGCTTAGATGTCCTTTAATAAGCATTTATCCAGGGTGGCTCCCTGGATAAATGTGACCAGGTTATTATCACTTGGATTATATTCTCTCCAATTATAAAATGAGGAATTATTGATCTCAGAGTCCTCTGAGCTGCTAGCTCCTATCATTTGAATCAGATTATCCAGTGGAACTGTGGAGCCCTCATAGGACGACACTTGAACTAAAATAGAATTGATTAGGAGTGAGGGTGTCAGTGTCAATCCTACAGTTAGAGCAACTGTCTTGTTTCATTACAGTTATTCCATTTACCTGAACACTGGGCACTTTGAGAGCTGTCACCCATGCCCTTACACAATCTTGCATAGGACTACAACAAAATCTAGGGAAATAAAAAAAAACGCTTGTTGTATTGAATTGGGCTGTTTCTGCACAATGCAATTTTCTCCAACAGGTGAGGTCAGGTTTGAGGTCAGAAGGCCTCGGGGTGGGAGGGGAGGGGCAATATCACAACAAATGATCTCATTACCCCCTTGGAATGTTTCTTTCCCCATCTTGCAATGGAATCACATGAATCTAGCTACAGAATCAACAACATCTTTTGAACTTTCCATGTAGATAGATTTAGCCTTGCAGGGGAAGTGAAGCTTGAAATGAGTTTAAAATGCAGACTCATAATTCCTAGAAAGGTTATTTAAAAATCAAGTAAAAAAAATAAAAAATAAAAAAATAAAAATCAAGTAAAGAAAATGTTGCCGCCTAGTAGAACAGGAGAGGAGTTCAGGTAAGTTAGTACTGTTATGGTTGCTGTATATACCCACTGCGATTTAATTTTGTTTGCAAACCGGGTTCTCTTTCATGGGAACAAGCATACTTTTGTAACCAAGTATCTAAAGCCACTAGATAGACAGATAAACAGAAAGCTCGATAGATAAAACCAAAAAGACAATCATAGGAACAACAGGTAAGTAAAGAAATAAGAAATCACAGAGGAGAAATGACTCAAAAACCAATGATCTAGAATAATTATCTGTCCCTTATTCATTATGTATTAACAACTTTAAGTTCCCTCTCTCATACCCTCAGGTAGTCAGAGGTCCCTCTTCTGCAATCCTTCTTCATCGTATTTAACACAGGTGAAACCAACTTACCTTTTTACCCTAGAGGTTATTTGGAAACACTTGTATATGTGTTGAGAAGGGGCACTTTTTTTTTTTTGTCCTTGAATGATTATGAGACACTTCTGTCATTTACTAGTAGGAAGGTCAAATATCCTGCAATGCAAGGGACAATCCCACAAAATGCAGAACCTTTGAGGCCCAAATGCCAATAGCATGCGTGTGGAGAAACAGTGGGTTTCTCTAGTGTAGTTGCTATTCCTTAGTGATATATGATCTTCTGTAAAGACCCAAGATTATAATTCAGGGGAATATTCCTTTTTTGAAGAAATCTTAGGAAACGTTACATTGAAATCCAACAGCAGCTTTTCCTGTGTATAAAATGTGCATTTTTATACCCTGGTTATTTTGTATAGTTAAAAACAAGTTTTATTGTCAGAAAATAAGAAAAACAAAAAACATCAAGGCAAGGATCAATTTATAAAAGTGACAGGCATTTCCTTGGGTGGCCAAATTCTTGATCTTCATGCTTCACTCAAGATAACTCATCCGTTCTAACCTACTACCTGTTGGAATGTACCACCCACCACAGACAGCATTTTCCTTTAGTGCTCACAACTCTAATTCCTCTTAACACCCACGCTGGGGCCTTTAGTTTCTGGGAATATGCAACTGCTCTGGGGCAACAGACCTATTCTCAGCTATGGACTTCCCTTCCTCTGACTCTGAAAGTAAGAATTGCGTGGAAGGGACAAAGAGAGGGGGCGCTGAGCTGGAGAGAGAGAGAGATGCTTAGTTCTTTTTTTAAATTTTCTAAAACAGCAGGACCACAACTCTAACATTAAATATGTTTAACTTCCTTCAGATGTTCTTAATCAGTTTTTAATCTGTTAAAAGATCTAGTTTTCATTTTCTCTTTCCTGATCCAATCCCATTAACATTTGTGGTTAGTCCATCACCAGGCTTGGTCTGTATGTCGTTACAACTGTACTTTTGCATTTACCAAATCTTTGTAGTCACAATCTCTCCATGCGGTAAATGTGTGAAATCAATAAAGTGATAGCTTCCCATTTGCTCTCACCTTATTTCAGGGTGAAACAGGCTAACCTCATGCAAATTATTCCACTGAATTCAGTAAAATAAATAAGTAAATAATTTTATTCCTTTGTCTAAATTGTGCCAAACTGTGCTGGATGAAAACTTTCATTTTTATTCCATTTTTTTGGTTGTGCAGGAATTCAGTTAAAGTGTACATCTGTGATTAGAAATACATTTGCTTTTATATTGTCAGGCCTAAAAGTGTGCTGAAAATCATTCTTTACTCAAAGTACCACAGTATCTACTCTTTGGTTCTTCCAGGGGAAAACATATTTCATTGATTTTTGGCAGTAATTTCTTTCTTTTATTCTATCTATAGCAGTGAATTTAAATTTAATGAATCTCACTTGAAAGTAAGTTTTGTAAGCATAGGCAAGTATAAAAAATCAGAAATTAATTAAGTATTATTATTTTTTTTAAAAACTCAACAATATGAAGAAACCATATAATTGATTATGGTGAAATAAAGCAGTGACAATTTTACAATATAATGGATCTGAAACTTGGCCTTTCAGTACTGACAAATTTAGGATTTGTCATCAAATTAGTTTTACATCAGTTAAGGACTGTGTCTCCTCTAATGTTATTCCTTAAAAATTCCCAGCAATTACATTTGTTACTCAGTGCCCTTAGTTCTAAGGCAACAGCTTAATGAAGAAAAACTGAATGGTGAATGAATGAACTGTTGATCAGAAGAACAACCAGAGAACCAAAATGTCACTGGTTAACTAGTATGTGCTTGGAGAAAAACGCTCAACTCATCACACAGGCTTACAGTTCAGTTCAGTTCAGTCGCTCAGTTGTGTCTGACTCTTTGCGACCCCATGAATCGCAGCACACCAGGCCTCCCTGTCCATCACCAACTCCCGAAGTTTACCCAAACTCATGCCCATCAAGTCGGTGATGCCATCCAGCCATCTCATCCTCTGTCATCCCCTTCTCCTCCTGCCCCCAACCCCTCCCAGCATCAGGGTCTTTTCCAACGAGTCAATTCTTCGCATGAGGTGGCCAAAGTACTGGAGTTTCAGCTTCAGCATCAGTCCTTCCAATGAACACCCAGGACTGATCTTCTTCAGGATGGACTGGTTGGATCTCCTTGCAGTCCACAGGACTCTTACAAGGATGCCTCAAAAAAGTTAAAGGGTCTAAACTTTGTGAAAGTAAAATCCAATGTCTTGGATGGAATTCTGTATTTGTGATCGTGAGAAATCTTTAGACAAATCTAGACACCTTAAAGTAATGCTATTTTGTGGGTCTTCTGATCTGCTGAAAATATGCTTCATCTATGCTACCTGATACGGTAGCCTCTAGTCATATATGGCTACTGAGTACTTTGAATGGGGATAGTGTGACTAGAGAACTCAATTTTGAAGGTCATTTTAAATCTAATTTTAATTTAAATGGACACATACATATATATGTCATTATAGCCCAGTAGAGTTCTTTTTGATGGAAAATAGATATGGAAGCAGCAAGGATCTAAACAAAAGGAACCAAGGTTGGAAGTAATCAGAGGCAAACGCTCCCTGTTTTTCATTATTGTTGGTCATACATTCCTTCAATGGATACATACACACAAATATCACATACCATGTGCAGTGTCCACAGAAATCAATCATTATGTATGTAATGACTTAGAAACTGTGAACATTTGTGTCTTAGAACCATGAACATTTTCTGGAAAAGGTACATACTGAATACTCCAGCTGGGAGATAAGTCAGACAAATAAGCATAGATATAAAAAGTTCACTGCTACAAATGAAGCAAGTAAGATATCTCTGTCTAAACAATTGCTTCACTTACAGTGATGATACAATAAATGTGATGTGTCAATGTGTGATACAAGTGATATGCCAATGAGCTTGCTTTATATTTGTAAGAAGATTGTAAATGTTTAAATAGTAAATGGTACATTTTAGGTAGATTATATTGGGTAAAATGAGGGTAACTTATTCTCTAAAGTTACTCTAACATAAAACTCAGTTCTAGGCATATAAAAGGGAGTCACCTGTTACTCTTTTCTTTTTTATATACAATGAAAACATATCATTATTCTTTGGAAGCCTTTTATGATGCATTTTTAAAATTAATTCTTGAAACACTGTGTGTTTAGTAAGGCAGGCATTATTGTTATCTATTTTTTTTTCAGAAGCAAACAATGTAATAAATTGATGGACCTAATCCACTACCATGTAAGTAATAAATGAATGAAACCAGGATCTGAAATGGGTCCTTGGGAAATAAGGTTAGTGTCGTTTCTACTCTATGCTTTCGGCCCTCTATTAATGGTGATGATAATGGCTATTATAACTACAGGAGGAAAATAATGATGTTGATGATTATCATCATTTATATGAACTATGAATTAGTTCCTATAAAGAGATTTATACACACTGTATTACTCTCAAATTGAACTACCTTCATCAATTGTATAATATTTCATTTTTCATATGTGCTGTTTGAAATTATAGTCTTCTTTTAAAATTTTTATGTCACATTCAAATAAGTTTTTAAGTTACTATTATGTTTTTCCTTCACCTTATGCTATTTCCTCATACATTCTGGTTTGCAATATTTTCTTTTTTTCTAGTTTATCATGCTGATTTCTGACTACAGTCTTAATAATCAGAAAAAAATTTCAAAGTTAAATGTAGTTCAGTTTTACACCAGCTCAAAATACAGAATCTGTCAAATATTTTTGTAATCTACTCCAATTGGTGAGTTAAATTTTTAAATGTATTCTGTTTTTTTAATCAAATATGATTTGAACAAATCAATTATTAATGGGGACTTTAAAAAATACCCAAAGCACACAATTTCCATGCTATCTATTACACAGATAATTATCTTTCTGATAAGCTTCATATCTTTACCATTTAGTTTTGATAAGATTTAACACTATTTTATATTACATTTATTCTTACACACAGTGCTAATATTAATATAATTAGCAAACTGAATTGATATAGTCAATGAATAGAGATTAAGTATTTTGTCATCATACTTAATAATCAATAACATTCCCCATAAGAATTTCCATTATGTAACAATCTTTTTTTCAGATTCTGAATAATTTTAAGCAATGGTTCATTTCCTAAAATGTGTAAAAAATACAATTGCTAAAAAAAGCTGTGGTTTTTCCAATAGTCATATATGGATGTGAGAGTTGGACCATAAAAGAGCTGAGCACCGAAGAACTGATGCTTTTGAACTGTGGTGTTGGAGATGCTTGAGAGTTCCTTGGACTGCAAGGAGATCAAACCAGTCAATCCTAAAGGAAATCTGTCCTGAATATTCACTGGAAAGACTGATGCTCAAGCTGAAGCTATAATACTTTGGCCACCTGATGCAAAGAACTGACTAGTTAGAAAAGACCCTGATGCTGGGAAAAACTGAAGGCAGGAGGGAAAGGGGATGACAGGGGATGAAAAGGTTGGATGATATCACCAACTTGATGGACATGAGCTTGAGCAAGCTCTGGGAACTGCTGATGGACAGGGAAACCTGGCGTGCTAGTAGTCCATGTGGTCGCAAAGAGTCAGACATGACTGAGCAACTGAACTGAATTGAAAAAAGTATATTTGTTGAGAAATTAGAATTAACTGTTCTAATTAGGTTTCATGTAGGGATTTATTGACTGTTCATGAAATTATCAAATAATGAGACTACTAAATTGGTGTTTCCCACAGTGGAAATATATACTTTGTTCAACAACATTGTCTTGAAAACACTTGCATGTAGGATTCATCTTCAAGGGTTTAGAAATCATTGAAGCAATATTAGTAGAGGAACACAGAGTAGGTAAAAAAATTATTAAGAATGAAGAACAAGTGTATTTTAAATTTAATACAGTTAAAAAAATAATTCTTTCCCACCTACCTCTAAAAAAGAAATAAAACAAAAAATGAAAAAAGAATGGAAGTTCCTTTGAAAACTAATATAGAACTACCACATCACCCAGCAATCCCACTCCTGGGCATATAGCCAGATAAAAGCATAATTCAAAATGATACATGCATCCCAATGTTCATTGCAGCACTATTTACAATAGTCAAGACATGGAAACAATCTAAATGTCCATTAACAGAGAAATGGATAAAGAAGATGTGGTATGTATATACAGTGGAATATTAAAATTGGATCAATTGTAGAGATGTGGATGGACCTAGAGACTATCATATAGAGTGAAGTAAGTCAGAAAGAGAAAAACAAATATTATATATTAACGCATATATGTGGAATCTAGAAAAATGGTATAGATGATCTAATTTGCAAAGCAGAAATAGAAACATGGATACAGAAAACAAACATATGAATACGAACGGAGAAAAGGGGATGGGATGAACTGGGAAACTGATTGACACATATACACTATTGATACTATTTATAAAATAAATAACTAACAAGAATCTACTCCGTAGCACAAGGAACTCTATTCTGTGCTGCGTGGTGACCAAACTGAGAAGGAAATCCAAAAGAGAAGGGATTTATATATATATATGACTGATTCACTTTGCTATACACTGGGAACTGAGCAACTCTACTCCAATAAATATTGATTTTTTTAAAAAGTAGGGAAATATCCAGTTCCATGAAGTTGGTAGACAGAGCTACTTTCTACTTTGTCTCAATGCAACTATATCTGTGCTCCAAATATTGCATAATGAGTAAATATAAAGCTGTATGTATAAAATAAAGGAATTCCCAGAGTCTGAAATAAGGAAGGGAGTCATAGCTAGAGAAGGCACTGCAGGAACCCATGGGGGAGATGGACCAGGCGTTGGCCTGTAACCCCATGGACTGTAGACCACCAGGCTCCTCTGTCCATGGAATTTTCCAGGAAAGAATACTGGAGTAGGTAGCCATTTCCTTCTCCAGGGGATCTTCCCCACCCAGGAATCGAACCTTATGGACACAAACAGAGCTTCAAATGCCAACACACAAGGATTCCAGAACTGGTCATGGGCTCATACCGAACACGGGATCACTAAGTGTCGAACAGGACTGAGCGACTAACACGTTCACTTTCACGAGCTCATGAAAGATGAGCCTCTGGAACTGAAGCCCTCATCCAGATCCAGGACACTGCAATAAATAGCTCAAGAGTCGTGAATAAAGAACAAGCAAGCCAGTGCTCCCTGGCTCAGGGCATTGATTGGGAATTGGCTTCCCAGGTGGTGCTAGTGGTAAAGAACCTGCCTGCCAATGAAGGAGACATAAGAGATCCGGGTTCTATTCCGGGGTTGGAATGATCCCCTGGAGGAGGAAATGGCAACCCACTCCAGCATTCATGCCTGGAGAATCCCACAGACAGAGGAACCTGGTGGGGTACAGTCCACAGGGTGGCAAAGAGTCAGACACAACTCAGCGACTAAACAACAAATCAACATAGCATATATCTCCACTCTCTGGGCTGGAGAGAAAAATAATGAAAAATACAAGGCTAAACTACACAATACTATAGGTTCAGAACGTACAGTATCTTGAGGGAACCCCAAGTCTAAAAATTAACAACACCAAGGAAACCAGATCAAACCCTGTTTGGGACTCACCCTCTGAAATACCCTATAGAAACAAATATTAGCTATTTCTCTTTTCAAAGGAAAATTCTTCATCTGAATGAAGGTTTCATGTGAATCCCATAGGATATCAAAAGGAAACAACTAATCTTTGTCAGGTCTGATATGCCCCTTACCTCCCAAACACACACTTACAAAAAGCCAGCAGCTAATGAGCTAAAAGTTTAAAAATTTAGGGAAAAAATGGAATCCATTTACTCTAAAGAAAGTGAGTGGCAGACAAAATAAATAGATGAATTGGCATGCATCCCAAGAACTTGAGATGATGGAACAACTTGAAAGAGACCACAAATTATATGTTTTTAAATGATCAGAGATATAAAAGAAGAAATACAATTAAAATAAAATCCATTATGAGGGAAAAAAAAAACAATTGGAAATATTTCTAATGGAATGTCCAGAAATAAGATACGTAGTTGCTGAAATTAAGAATTTAGTGGATGCTCTGAAAAACTTAGTTTAGACTGAAGTAGATTATAAAAAATAGGGTATTCTAATATGCAAAAGTCTAATATAAACACCTATTCCCTGTGAACGTACACTCTGGAACTAAGATCGTGTTTCCTCAAGGATTTCTACTTTATATGCACAGGGATCCAGAAGAGACCCAAGTTAAGCAGAGTATCTTTTCCAGATGTTCTCAACTTCATCAATCATCTTCAAGAGGAAGTCATGTTTTCTCCAAGCAACCTGCCAGACAGATAATCAACACTTGGCACCAGGCACTGGGATTAAAACCAGGCTCCCTCAAGTGAAGCAGCACAGACTACAGGGAACTGTCTAATGAATCTGCTGTACCCTCAACACAGATTGAGTGGACCTTGTGTCCTGGGACTAAGGCCACTCGTCCAAAAACCATTTTCTATCATCACCAGGGGCCAAATAGGGACAATGCATTTAGGGAAAAAAAAAAAATCTGACTTTCCTAGATGTTCTTCATTTAGGGTGAAGATGGGTCCATTTCCCTGAGGCAGTCTCAGTTTAGGCTTCTTATCCCAGGAACTATGGAAAGTGCCTTCCTCAGTCCCCAGAGTATTCAGTAATGGGCAATACATTATTTTTTTACCCTCCCTAAGTGAAGAGGAACTAAAAAGTCTTTTGATATAAGTGAAAGAGGAGAGTGAAAAAGTTGGCTTAAAGCTCAACATTCAGAAAACTCAGATCATGACATCTGGTCCCATTACCTCAATGGGAAATAGATCGGGAGACAGTGGAAACAGTGTCAGACTTTATTTTTTTGGGCCCCAGAATCACTGCAGATGGTGACTGCAGTCATGAAATTAAAAGACACTTACTCCTTGGAAGGAAAGTTATGACCAACCTAGAAAGCATATTAAAAGGCAGAGACATTACTTTGCCAACCAAAGTCTGTCTAGTCAAGGCTATGGTTTTTCCAGTGGTCATATATGGATGTGAGAGTTGGACTGTGAAGAAAGCTGAGCGCCGAAGAATTGATGCTTTTGAACTGCGGTGTTGGCAGGGCTCTTGAGAGTCCCTTGGACTACAAGGAGATCCAACCAGTCCATCCTAAAGGAGATCAGACCTGGGTGTTCATTGGAAGGACTGATGCTGAAGCTGAAACTCCAGTACTTTGGCCACCTCATGCGAAGAATTGACTCGTTGGAAAAGACCCTGATGCTGGGAGGGATTGGGGGCAGGAGGAGAAGGGGATGACAGAGGATGAGATGGCTGGATGGCATCACCGACTTGATGGACATGGGTTTTAGTAAACTCCAGGAGCTGGTGATGGACAGGGAGGCCTGGTGTGCTGTGATTCATGGGGTCGCAAAGAGTCGGACATGACTGGACTGAACTGAACTGAAAGTGTTAGTAGCTCAGTCATGTCCAACTCTTTGTGACCCCATGGACTGTAGCCCGTCAGACTCCTCTGTCCATGGGATTCTCCTGGCAAGAATACTGGAGTAGCCAGCCATTCCCTTATGAAGGGGATCTTCCCGACCTAGGGATTGAACCCAGGTCTCCCATACTGCAGGCAGATCCTTTACCATCTGAGCCACCAGGGAAGTCCAGATGGTAAATCCCTCCCTAAACTCATCTATATAATCCTTTGAGTAAGTTAGTTTCTTCCCTAAAGGGAGATAGCAGTGACACAGCTTACATCTTATCTTCTGGACTTTACCCCATGTAGGAGTATTGGCATATTCTCTATTTTGTGAACCCATCCACTGTATCATCTGGAATTCAAGAACCATTATCATGAATAATTCCTTACACCCTTCACTACCTCCCTGAAACTCTGAAAGCACAGCTGTTTGATGAGAATACTTCCTTCTACAGCTTGCTCAAGTGGTGGCTACTTTACACTTTCACTTGGATGCCCAATAGAAATCTCAAACTAGCACATCTAAAGATGAATTCCTGATCTTACTCTTAAATTTATCCTTCTACAGTCCTCTCCTTCTAAAGCTCAGTCCACAACTTCAGAGATGCCTTTTCTCCTCAATTTCTCATTTATACTCCATTCAACCTATTGATCAATCATTTGGGAACAATTTTCAAACATATTCAGAGTCTGAGCATTTCTTCCCATCTTCTCTACCACCACTCTTGTACCAGCTATAAGCTCTTTCTCGCCTTTCTGCTATCCCTCTCTAATGGATCTCCCTCCTTTCACTCTTGCTGTTTAGAATACTCTCAGCACAGCAGCCAGAGTGAGCCTGCTTTAAGTCATGTCACTTCTCAACCCCAATACCTGAAACAGCTCCTCATCTCACTGAGAATAACTGCTGATTTCCTTAAAAAATTTCATATAACCCTTCCACCTGCTTCCTGACTTATATTCCATTTCTCTCCTCTTTCCCAATTCAATCATGGACATGTGAACACATCTCCTTAAACTATTTAAATGGCTATTACTCTCCCTGTGGTTCTCTGCCTTGTATATTCACAGAACCAACTATTTACCCATCTTTGGTCAATTGTTACTCAATGAGGCTTACCCTGATGATGCTACTTAAAAATAGCGGTTCAAGACTACTCTTAATCTCTCTCAATGTTGCATGGTAGTCACTTGTGGTGATTACCCAAAAAAATATTCAGGCCCTAATGACTAGAACCTCTGAATGTTATCTAACATGACCAAAGGACCTTTTCAGAAGTAATGAAACTAAAGAGATGGAGACAGGACTATTATCCTGTGTTATTTATATGAACCAGGCTCTATAATGCCATTACCTGTGCACTTAAAGAGGAGAAAGAGACTGAATACAGAAAAAGGAGAAAGAGACTGGTGACGAGAGGAGGAGATTGGAGCGACAGGGCAAAGAGGTCACGAGTCAGACCGCAGGTAACCTCCAGAGGTTAGAGCAGGCCAGGAAATAGTGTTCCCCCAAGAGTTCTGCAGATGCTTTGACTTCAGCGCTCTGAAAGTGGTTTCAGACATCTGTCCTCTAGGACTGTAAGAGAATAAATCTGTGTTGTTTTAAGCCACCAAATTTGTGTTCAATAGCTACAGTAGCCAGAGGAAACTGTCACACAACCTAAGGTATAATTTACTTTTGGTTTGTTTCTCTTTATTGTTTTCCTTTTCTATGCTAGAATGTTCCAAGAAGGCATTTTGTGCACTGGGATAGCCCTACCTGTCAGAAAGGGATTGACACAAGGCAGCTGCTCAATAAATGTTGAAGGAGTTTGTTAAAATCCCAGTGATTAAAAATATGACATATCCCTAGTTTTAACCTATGTTTAAAAATGTCCAACCATGTATTTCTATATTGTCATGTTTGTTACTGAATTGCACTTATTCTTTTAGCACTAAACATATAGTTGGCCTCCTTAAGTTTAGTTACCTTGCAAGTCAAGCTAAAGATTTAAAAATTTTAACACACCTAAATCTACAATTTTGTTTGAATTATTTTTAATTTAATAACGTTTCTTTCAATTGGCATCATTGCTTTAATTTTTTTTTTTATTAGTTGGAGGCTAATTACTTCACAACATTTCAGTGGGTTTTGTCATACATTGATATGAATCAGCCATAGATTTACACGTATTCCCCATCCCGATCCCCCCTCCCACCTCCCTCTCCACCCGATTCCTCTGGGTCTTCCCAGTGCACCAGGCCCGAGCACTTGTCTCATGCATCCCACCTGGGCTGATGATCTGTTTCACCATAGATAGTATACATGCTGTTCTTTTGAAATATCCCACCCTCACATTCTCCCACAGAGTTCAAAAGTCTGTTCTGTATTTCTGTGTCTCTTTTTCTGTTTTGCATATAGGGTTATCGTTACCATCTTTCTAAATTCCATATATATGTGTTAGTATGCTGTAATGTTCTTTATCTTTCTGGCTTACTTCACTCTGTATAAGGGGCTCCAGTTTCATCCATCTCATTAGGACTGATTCAAATGAATTCTTTTTAATGGCTGAGTAATATTCCATGGTGTATATGTACCACAGCTTCCTTATATATTTCTCAATTATCTCAATAAAACATTCCTAAGATTATATCTTGGTGGTGGTGGTGGTTTAGTCTAAGTCTTGTGCAATTCTTGTGACCCCCAAGGAATGAACTGGAGCCCACTAGGCTCCTCCATCCATGGGATTTCCCAGGCAAGAACACTGGAGTGGGGTGCCATTTTCCTTCTCCAAGGGATCTTCCCAACTCAGGAATTGAACCCAGGTCTCCTGCATTGCAGGTGGATTCTTTACTGACTGAGTTACCAGGGAGCCCAATCTCACCAGAAGAGCAAAGCAACATACTCAAGGAAGCCTGCTCTAGTTGAAATATCAGGTAGGGACACTAGAGTCCACCTAATTACTGCCTTATGATACCCACTAGACTTTCAACTCTAACCTCAGGCATTTACGAGGACTCTGAAAAATCTGTGGAAGAACTTTTAAATTCCCTGAAACAAATATTAATGATCAGTTGTATATTTTTTCTACAAATATGAAAATACTGTTTAAGATGAACCCTTGATTGGAAGAAAATGACATCATGAAGAGTACTTATATTTTAGAATACTATCATGTAATGTTAACTACACTGAAATTCAAATATGTATAACTAAAGACAACCTGTATTGATTTTGAAAAATAGCCTTTCTATAGAGTCCTTAATCAAATGTTCACAACTATTTGGCAGAAGCAATGCAATATATAGCCATAACTGTGAAGCTTTAGTAGAGGTCTACTAATTAATTTTGTACTTTTCAGGACATTATTTTTCCAAAGACTTTATTTCAAACTGTAGATGGAGAGAAAGGAAGTAGATTGGATTTGAGGGTCCAAATGATTTATATGAATTATTTGATGTCTTTCTGACTTAATCTCCTCTGAAAATTAAGCAAGTTATTTGTATTTTTATTCTCCTGCTCTTTTTGTGTGGCTCTTAACCCAAACTTACTTTCTTTGAACCTGCTGCTAAACATCACAATCTAAATCAGCTTATACAATATCCCATTTTCCTTACTTCTGTGACATCATTGTCTGTTTTGAAGAAAATACAGTATGCTTAATGAGGGAAAATTTTAACAACATTGCAACATGAACTATAGCACTTATAAATTGCTGGTTTTCACTTTATAATGGAAAGAACACATTTTGAGATTGTTCAGTCCAGTTTTTAAATCCAGCTGCACTTCTCATTAGTTATTTAGTCTCAAAAAAGTGTCTAAACTACCCTAATCTCTAGCTTTAGCAATTTTTCCACAAAACCATAAGCTTTCTGAGACCATAAATTAAAACTTTTTTAAAAAAATTAGTGCCATAGCTCTTTACCTACAACACATACACAGACATTCTATTGCACACATGTGAGTGTGTGTGAGATGGATAGATGAATGGATGGATGGATGGTTTATTGGGAGTTAATGGTAGAGAGCAGGCTGCGGAAGTGAGGGAAGTGACATAAAGTAGGAGATTCACTGTTGAGTTGGTTGCTGCAGAGGATAACTGAGATTCAGTGATGCCAAGAGATTCTAAAAACCCAGAATGGTTTACTCAAGGGAACAAAAAGTGAAAAAGTGGTCCCTGGTTCCCAAGCCCCATTGGTCGAGGGTCATCCATGGGATAATGAACAACCTTACATTTTCACACTGCACAGGCATGAGTGTGAGGCACCCATGGCTGCTGAGATGTAAGTAGTTGTTAGGCCACACCATCTCAAACCTGGTTGCCATTAAAAAAAAAAAAAAAGTTAGAACTAATTTGGACTCTGTAGAGGTTAGGTGGGGCACAAGAGGCATCTGTTATAACAGAGAATATCCAGAATCTGGTGCACATTTGGGCACTTTTTTTTTTTTTTTCCATTTGGGCACTTAATAGCCCTAAGACATTTTATTGATGATGAATGAATAGAGTAGGGACCTGTAACACCCACAACACAGAGTTACTGTGAGGTTTATTAAGAATGTGCGTGTGCTCAGTCGTGTCCAGCTCTTTGCAACCTTATGGACTATAGCCCGCCAGGCTTCTCTGTCTATGGGACTTTCCCAGCAAGAATACTGGATGGAGTTGGTTGCCTTTTTCTCCTCCAGGGGATCATCCCAACCTAGGGATCGAACCTGCATCTCCTGCATTGCAGATGGATTCTTTATCCCTGAGCCACTGGGGAAGCCCAAGAATGTAAGTAGCAGCTCTAAAATATGCTAGAAATAGGCATGCAGCTTTGTCGAGTTTGAATATTCAAAACAGGTGTTAGTCACTCAGTAGTGTCCAACTCTTTGTGACCCCATGGACTGTAGCCCACCAGGCTCCTCTGTCCATGGGATTCTCCAGGCAAGAATACTGGAGTGGGTTGCCATTCAGTTCTCCAGGGGATCTTCCCAACCCAGGGGTTGACCCAGGTCTCCTGCACTGCAGGCAGATTCTTTACTATCTGAGCCACCAGGGAAACTATACTGGAGTGGGTTGCCATGCGCTCCTCCAGGGGATATTCCCAACCCAGAGATTGAACCCAGGTCTCTCACATGCATTGCATGTGGATTCTTTACCATCTGAGTCATGCTGCATGCACGCTAAGTCGCTTCAGTCGTGTCCAACTCTGTGCGATCCCCTGGACAGCAACCCACCAGGCTCCTCTGTCCACAGGATTCTCCAGGCAAGAATAACTAGAGTGGGGTGCCATTTCCTTCTCCATCTGAGTCATGAGGGAAACCCAAGAATACTGGAATGGGTAGCTTATCCCTTCTCCAGGGGAACTTCACAACCCAGGAATTGAATCAGGGTCTCCTGCATTGCAGGAGGATTCTTTACCAGCTGAGCTACCCAGGAAACCTCCAAGGATGAACACAAGGTGATTTTTTTCTACTTTTTCTATTTTGTAGCAGGATTATTAAAAATTTTCAAACCCTATTCTAATGACAGAAAAACCTGACCTACCTTTACGCAATCGGTTGTGGGGCAGGGTGTGCAGACCTGAGGCCATCCTCCGTCTTAGTCTGTGGAAGCCATGGTTTAAAGCGGTGTGGAGGACACTTTTGAATTTGGTATCTACAGAGATTCCCAGGGTTCAGCCTCCCCTGAGTCTCTCCTATTTCTCTTAACGAAAGAGTAGCTTATTTCTCTTAACAAAAGCCTTAAATTTTATTGGAGATACTGGGATTTTTTTTTTTTCCCCTCCATGGCATTCTGGAACCCAAAGGATGTGGAAAGACCACCTCCCATTCCCATTCAACGTCAGCAACCCAATCAATACCCCTGCTCCTCTGCAGAGCCCTGTTCTACTGCTGCTAAATCTGCAGTAAACTCCAGAGTTTAATTCTCTTCCTTTTCCCTCTAAGCTCTCTTTGCCCTTCCTCAGTGAGAGTATATTAATCTATTCTGGGCTTGAGAAGGAAAGGTTTGAAGAGCAGGTGCTCACTGCCTCTAAAAGTATAATTTTTCTAGGGAAAACTGTGAACTCAATTCCCAGGCTGAGTGACAAGATAGATACAACTGGAGAAGCTCCATAAAGCTCAGAGTAGGAAAACTCATCAGTTACTGCTTTAACATTGTATCTCACTGTACCTGAAGATGTATTATCACCTGTATTTTCAATACTAAATTAAAGCATGACATACCTAAGACTAAGTAAGACTGTGTATTTAATGAACAACTGAAAGGCTTTCTTGTGGCATATAACACCTGTTTACAAACTATCTGAAACAGAGGAATTTAGTGTAATATAACTAGAACTAGTTTACAGTCTCATTAATTTCAATCATTTTATGCACATGAGCAAATGTCCTCAAAATATCTATCTGCTATTATGCAGGTAAAATCTCAAGTTAATAGAGGTGCTTCATAATATTTGTGGTCGTTTACTGCAATTACCCTAATTTACAGATTGCTTATAATACATGTGGGGGAGCAAAGTTAACATTATCTTCATTATAACAGATTTGTCCAAACAAACTCTTAATACTTTTCATTATTTTAAATTATTGTGCTAAAAATCCTAGAGGATCTTAAAGCAGTCTTAACAGTACTATTTGTGGTGATGATAGTAGAATAACTTTTATTCCCTTTGTGTTTTTCTGGATTTGCTGGCATTACTTATCTTTTCCTCTTTTTGCAGTCAATATTTGTTCCTTCTGTTGTTATTATTAATAGAAAAAATTATTATTAAAAATTCTACTCACATTTCTCTTGAATTTACTTCTGGCCTTTTATCTTGCCCTCATATCTGGCTCCTTTCTATTCCGATTTCCATTTGCCACAACTTTTGTAAGTATTTGCGCCATCCACCTGCCTGCAATGCTATTCTCTGCAATCTGCAGCCCGCATTGCCCTCTCATGGCTTATGTTTTTAAAGACGATGTCTGTGCTCATAACACTAAATATGCTGATGAGTCCTAGTGCTCAGCGGGTTGACAATCCCCCGCCAACATCAGTTGGCAGGCACTAGGCTCTCCATCCTTTCAAATGGCTCTGCCTGCCTCCCCATGCCGACTGAAATTGTCATTTTCAAGAAGCCCCCATTGTTGCAAATTAGCTATTGCTGGCAGAAGTTCACAGGCTGTTTCCAGGCCTTAATTTATGATCTATGCATCTATTTTCTCTACTCAGACCAACATAGCACAGAAACTCTGCTGAATTTGAGCCCTTACTTATTTAGGTAACCTAACTGAAGAAAAGAAATCTAGGTATGTTTTTGGCCATTTCTGCTACCTTGCAGTCATCCAGTAAAGGATAAGCATATCTTGGTTTCTCTTCCTAAGGACATGCATTTTATTCATTGCATTGATTGGGTTTATATACAGAAAGGAGGTGTTTTTTCTGTATCCAGGTTTATCTCAACAGTAATACTGACAGACTGATAATGGTACAAATAAGATAAAAAGTGGGGTTGACACAATGAGGTACCATTACACACCAGTCAGGATGGCTGCTATCCAAAAGTCTACAAGCAGTAAATGCTGGAGTGGGTGTGGAGAAAAGGGAACCCTCTTACACTGTTTGTGGGAATGCAAACTAGTACAGCCACTATGGAAAACAGTGTGGAGATTCCTTAAAAAACTGGAAATAGAACTGCCATATGACCCAGCAATCCCACTTCTGGGCATACACACCAAGGAAACCAGATCTGAAAGAGACACATGCACCCCAATGTTCATCACAGCACTGTTTATAATAGCCAGGACATGGAAGCAACCTAGATGCCCATCAGCAGACGAATGGATAAGGAAGCTGTGGTACATATACACCATGGAATATTACTCAGCCGTTAAAAAGAATTCATTTGAATCAGTTCTAATGAGATGGCTGAAACTGGAGCCCATTATACAGAGGAAGTAAGCCAGAAAGATAAAGACCAATACAGTATACTAACGCATATATATGGAATTTAGAAAGATGGTAATGATGACCATATATGCAAGACAGCAAAAGAGACACAGATGTCAAGAACAGACTTTTGGACTCTGTGGGAGAAGGCAAGGGTGGGATGTTTTGAGAGAACAGCATCGAAACATGTATACTATCAAGGGTGAAACAGATCACCAGCCCAGGTTGGATGCATGAGACAAGTGCTCAGGGCTGGTGCACTGGGAAGACCCAGAGGGATTGGGTGGAGAGGGAGGTGGGAGGGGGGATCGGGATGGGGAATACATGTAAATCCATGGCTGATTCATGTCAATGTATGGCAAAAACCACTACAATATTGTAAAGTAATTAGCCTCCAACTAATAAAAATAAATGGAAAAAAAAGTGGGGTTGAGATCAAGCAGTCAACATTTCTTCTATCTCACCTATAATGTTGGTAACTGTTTAGAGACCTGGAAAACAAAACTAAGCTATTCTAATGGAAAAGCACTAACTGAATCTAACAGCAGAGCTCCTCACTCCATTTTATTTTTTTAACTCCTTAGGAAATGCCTTAAAACATTACTACTTGCTGAAACAGTTAGTTTAAGACACCATTTATTTATCATACTACAGAAATAATGAGATCAACATACAAGCTTCTCCTCCTTATATTCCTAGTCTCTCTGAGAGTCCCCAGAGGCATAGAACAGATGTTCAATAAACACTATGTTGATGTGAACTCTGCGAAGTCACAACTATACAAGGACGAAACTACATGAGAATTTATCAGTCCAAATTATCCTCAGAAACTCTCAAGAAAACTCAGAATTCACAGAACTTCTTTTAATTTTAAAAATGGAATCTAAATGTATATTCACTCCCTCTCCTTCTCTCCCCCTCTCTCTTTGCCACTCCCTGCCCCCGCCCCCTCCCCGCAACTTGTACCCAGGGGGAGCTTTAAGGTGACCTTGGTGTTGGAGTGGAAAATAAAAAGTTCACATGAAACTGATGGGATGGTTCAAAGCCTCTAAATCATTGATACTGTGTCATCATGGACCAATGGAGATCATTACTAGTTAATACATCAACTGACACATTTCATATACTAAAATTAGACTACCCTACATATCTCTAAATTACTTAATCTATGCTATTCAAATAAACTGTGTGAATGAGGATACCTATTTAGAGCTGAATGTTTTCTATTTGTATTATGCAAAGAAAGAACATACAGTCTCCATTAGTAAAATATCTTAAGAAAGGTAAAAATTATTTTTAAAGTTGGCAATGTTATCTAAATAATGGAATAGTGAATTTATAAACAAGATAATTCTGTAATTCTATTCACTCTGCCTCGTATGTATTCAAACAAATGTTTTAAATAAATATCCTATCCAACATGTGGTTATTCTCATGACACTCAAGTCATGATTTCCCCTGAAGTTCTTTAGCAGATTTCTTTCAATACGAAGTCTGCCTTGTGGCTTTGCATAATAATCAAAGCAAACAAAAATATTATTCTTTAGGCATATACCAAATGATGAGAAACAGTCTTCTCTGTTCCCAAGTTAGGAGAAAAATACTCACCTTTTTGCAGGTGTAAACCAACACTGCCAATTTTAAATGAAGCTCATTTGAAGGCTGGGTTATATATAAAACATTAGTATAATAGAGCAATTAACACTATTCCCAGGGTAGATGAATGAACTGCTGGTGCAAGGCTATGTAAATACTATCCTTAAGTACTGAGTAATATGATATATATCACATAAACATGTATCTATATGAGTATACAGATGAGTGAAAACATATACATACATATAAACACAAGTTGTATAGGCCAGTTGGCAGAGTGCTGCTAATTTCATATGGTGATACATGGACAAGTGGAAAAACAAACATCTGCTATAGTTTATTTCTTCTTGTAAGAGATTAAAGTAGCTCATCTTTTAAAAGTGAGTTCATACTTTGGTCTTATATGTTTGGCCCAATTTAAGCTTTTTTTTTTTCCCTTAATCATTTGAGGAAATGGTAAATGCCAACGGATACAGTGGGATATGGCTTATGAGGTGATGGTCATGTTTATGGGGAGAGTAGAAAACACATCATCAGAAGATGTGCAAACAAGACAACAGATTTAAACTCCCAACTGCTTTGGGATTTTGCTTCTGTTTACAGAAGAATCTGCAAGTGGACAAAATATCTGTAGTTTCTCTAATATAAAATCTCAAGAGAATCTTCTGTTTAGCCTCTTCCAGAGTTCTCGCCTGGAGAACTCCATGGACAGAGGAGCCTGGTGGGCTACAGTCCATAGGGTTGCACAGAGTTGGACACAACTGAAGTGGCTTAGCACACACACACAGTAGATGAATAAGAACCAGAATTTCTACTTGCTACAGTGGACTCTGAATATAATGGGCAATGACATAGGTGAGGGAGGGGAATCAGAAGTCTAACCAAGTTATTAGGGGTAAAACTAGAGCTGTAAAGCAGCTCTCTCCAAATAAAGAGAAAAAAAATTCCAAACATCAGTAAAAACAATTAAAAGATCTTTCCCTATAGAGATGATTGGTAGAGAGAAAAGAAGTAATAATAATATTAGAAGTGAGTTCACTAATGCTACAAAGATGCCTTATGAATGCATGTCACCCAGGAAAGATCAGCCAGAGCAAAAACAACCAACTGTATGGCGATGAGTTGGGGATTAAGAGCCATTACAATGGACACATTATAGCTAGGACATGGAAGCAACCTAGATGTCCATTGGCAGATGAATGGATAAGAAAGTTGTGGTATATATACACAATGGAATACTACTCAGCTATTAAAAAATGCATTTGAATCAGTTCTAATGAGGTGGATGAAACTGGAGCCTATTATACAGAGTGAAGTAAGTCAGAAAGAAAAACACCAATACAGTATATTAATGCATATATATAGAATTTAGAAAGATGGTAATGATGACCGTATATGCAAGACAGCAAAAGAGACACAGATGTAAAGAACAGACTTTTGGACTCTGTGGGAGAAGGCAAGGTTGGGATGATTTGAGAGAATAGCATTGAAACATGTATATTACCATATGTGAAATAGATCGTCAGTCCAGGCTCGATGCATGAGTCAGGGTACCCGGGGCTGGTGCACTGGGATGACCCTGAGGGAGGGGATGGGGAGGGAGGTGGGAGGGGTGTTCAGGATGGGGGACACATGTACACCCATGGCTGGTTCCTGTCAATGCACCCCAAAAAGCACCACAATTTTGTAAAGTAATTAGCCTCCAATTAAAATAATTTTTTCAAAAAACAAAAAAAAAATTGAATTTATTTTTATATTCTTTTTATATATATTCTTTTTATATATCTGTATGAATCACACAAAGAACAAAAATTATCTGTAACCCAAAAGAACTAGTCTTTACCTATTCTATTTATAAAATGTTTGTATTTTTTCTTGTTTATCTTTTTTTTTTTTTTTTTTTGACATGGAGATTCTGTTTCCTTTTCTCAGCAGATTTGCTGGTCACTGTTGCCAGCAAAGTTGTGCCTATTCCAAGTCCTCTAGAAAAGGAGACGTTTTTGTTGGACATATGTCCTAAGCTGCTCTGGGGCAGCATGGGGAAAATTGTTTACTGTTGGTAAAATGAAACTGAACTAAATCCCTGTTTCTGTGGCAAAGGGAAGGGAGATTAGAACTCTAATGAAAAGAGTCAAAGAAAGGCACTGTGCTTAAGAGGGGACTCAGACTTGGCTCTCAAGAGCACTAAGGACAAAGCTGTCAATGAACAAGAGCCTACTTTGGTTACCATCTGTTACTGGTTATTACCCTTCTCTCAGCTTGACATGTTTTTCTTCTCCTGTCTGTGCCAACAGAGAGATTCTGTTTGACTTATCTACTACACTCTCTTTCATTAAGTATTATCACCCAATTTTCCTTAGGGAATTGCTCTCCTCATTCTTAGCTTATGTGGACTAGATGGCTCTGAAAGTGAAAGTGTTAAAGTGTTAGTCACTCAGTCATGTCCAAATCTTTGTGACCCCTTGAAATGTAGCCCCTGCCAGGTTCCTCTGTCCACAGAATTCTCCAGGCAAGAATGCTGGAGTAAATAGCCACTCCCTTCTGCAAGGGATCTTCCCCACCCAGGGATCGAACCCAGGTCTCCCACATTGCAGGTAGATTCTTTACCATCTGAGTCACCAGGGAAGCCCCAGATGGGACTGGACTCACAGGCATTCCAGGGGTCAAACACATGACCTGTGTTTGGTCCACTGCAGTCATAGGGATTGGTTTAGGAATGGGTTAACCAGCCAAAAACATGCAAGCTGGTTCTAAGACTTTTCCTGGAACCAGTGGGAAAGATGTCTTTCTGCTGAGGTCCTTAAGCTGATAACATTTAGGTCCGGAGTTTTAAAAACTGTATGGGGAGAGGATCCTTCAGAACAAAACCTATGAAGAGGAGTCAGAAGTAAGATATAATATATGTAAGAAAAAGAAATTCCTGGTGATACTGAGAATCTTAATCTAGCTATTCTGGAAATCAACCTTGGATATTTCAGTAGTGTGAGCTCTTGATCCCTCTGTTTTGTTTAAGATAGACTAAGTTGTATCTCTGTTACCTGCAACCCAATAAGTATGCTAATGAACTATAGAACTGATAAAATTAATATAAGATTAAAATTACAGAAATGTATCCCTGGATACGCAAAAACCAAACCTAAACAAAGCTATCAAAGGCATTAGAAGGTAACCAAAAGCAAAGAGATTCAGGAGGGAAATCAACCTTTGGAGAGGGGAAGGTATACGGCAATTTCTTAATTTTACAACTTTTGGTGTGAGAGTTTCTATCTTATGCCATAGAGGGTAGCTAAATCACTGATAAAAGCCAGTAATCTTCTGGGTTTCAGGCAATCACAACTGTTGGAAAATAAGTGAAAATTTCCAAAACAGGTCAAGTCACAGATAGGAGCCCTGAAATCTACACTCAAACTCCTGGTTGACTCCAGACTTCAAGAAGCCCAAGGCAAGAATCAGAGCACTGAACTGAGACTTGATCTGCCATTCAAAAGAGAGTTTGCAATTTTATTCCAACCAAATTAACTGAAGGAAAGTCATGACCAAACTAATAACACATTTAAAAGCAGAGATATTACTTTGCCAACAAAGGTCTGTCTGGTCAAGGCTATGGTTTTTCCAGTGGTCATGTATGGATGTAAGAGTTGGACTGTGAAGAAAGCTGAGCATCGAAAAATTGATGCTTTTGAACTGTGGTGTTGGAGAAGACTCTTGAGAGTCACTTGGACTGCAAGGAGATCCAACCAGTCCATCCTGAAGGACATCAGTCCTGGGTGTTCATTAGAAGGACTGATGCTGAAGCTGAAACTCCAATACTTTGGCCACCTCATGCGAAGACTTGACTCATTGGAGAACACCCTGATGTTGGGAAGGATTGAGGGCAGGAGGAGAAGGGGATGACAGAGGATGAGATGGTTGGATGGCATCACCAACTCAATGGACTTGAGTTTGAGTAAACTCCGGGAGTTGGTGATGGACAGGGAGGCCTGGCGTGCTGCAGTTCATGGGGTCGCAAAGAGTCGGACACGACTGAGTGACTGAACTAAACTGAAATTAACTGATGGCTAAAAGAATAACAAAATTCAGCACTCTTCAGGGGAATATAATAGAACACAGAATTTTTACAACATATATTCATAATGTCTAGGAGACAACACACAGGTTGACCTTCACTGGAAATGAATGCTGGTACAAGATTTTCGAATTTACAAAGACTTTAAAGCATCTGTTATAACTGTGCTTGTGATGCAAAGAAAAATATGCTCAAGATTAACAGAAAAATTAGCAGAGAAATCTAAATGGTAGAAAAGGACCTCCCCAAAATTATTATGAGGGAGAATGTAGAATTCCATTACATAAATAAAGGATGAATAAGTTGAGCGTAAAAATCAGTATCTCTTATATAGATTGGGAAATGTTTCTTCCTGTTCAGTTTATTTCAGTGACTATTTTAAACTTGATATATTCTTCATTTAAAACAGAGTCTGAGCGCGGGCGCCGGGTCGGGGCGGGGGGCTCCCGCCTCTCCCCCCTCCCCGTAAAAAAAAAAAAAAAAAAAAAAAAAACAGAGAGTCTGGCAGTCATTGAATATATTGGTCTGTAAATGCACTTCTAACTTCTCTATTACCTAAGATAAACTTTACAAAAAATAAAAGAGTAACATTAACTTAAGTCAGAATTGTCATCTTAGTTTTTGTCATTCTGATATTTTAAGTTAATTTAAACCCATTTTTGGCTCATAGTAGAAGAGAGATAAGTAGTTATCTTAAAGTAACATTAGAGGAACTAATTTTAAAATATCTCAAAATATGAAATGATGTAAGTGATAATGAAATTTCTCTCTCATGAAATCACTTTTGCAACATTATAGAACAAGTGAATTTTAACAGTTCCATGGGAAAGGCAAGGTATCATGGTTACAAAACACATAGACATTAGACTCAAACAGATAAATATTTATGTCCCAGATGTGTTAATTATTAACTAGGTATAGTGAATTAGGGCTTCCCTGGTGGCTCAGAGGTTAAAGCATCTGCCTGCAATGCGGGAGACCTGGGTTCAATCCCTGGGTCGGGAAGATCCCCTGGAGAAGGAAATGGCAACCCACTCCAGTAATCTTGCCTGGAGAATTCCATGGACAGAGGAGCCTGGTGGGCTACAGTCCACGGGGTCGCAAAGGGTCAGACATTACTGAGCGACTTCAGTTTCAGTTTCAGGTATAGTGAATTAGGTATATTTTTTAGTTTTTTTGAAGTTCAGGTAGCTTATTCTCAAAATTAAAATTCTGACAATTATCCTAGAAAGTTTCTTTTTTCCTCTTTTAATGCTCAGTATTTCCTCAGGGTACTTACTGCTACATTAACTGATACAGAGGCTGTATATATTATCATCTCTCATGACACAGTATGCACAGTTGTCTGGGAATACCTTATTGGCCAGTGATTAAAAAATTATATTATTAAACAAAAATAAACAAATGGGACCTAATTAAATTTAAAAACTTCTGCACAGCAAATAAAACCATAAACGGGATGAAAAGACCATCTTCAGAATGGGAAAAAAAATTCTGCAAAGAAAGCAACTGGCAAGGGATTAATCTCCAAAACACACAAAGAGCTCAATAACAAAAACACAAACAACCCAATCAAAAATTGGGCAGAAGGCCTAAATAGACATTTTTCCAAAGAAGACATAGAGATGGCCAAGAGGCACATGTGAAGATACTCAACATCACTAATCATCAGAGAAAGGCAAAACGATAATAAGGTATCACCTCATACCCATCAGAATGGCCATTATTTAGAAGTCTACAAACAGTAAATGCTGGAGAAGGTGTGGCACAAAGGAAACGCTCTTGTACTGTTGGTGGGAATGTAAATTGATAACAGCCACTATGGAGGACAGTTTGGAGGTTCCTTAAAAAACTAAAAATAGAGCTGCCACATGACCCAACAATCTCACACCTGGGCATATATCCAGAGAAAAACCATAATTCAAAAAAACACATGCACCCTGAAGTTCATTGCAGCACGATTTACAATAGGAAAGATGTGGGAACAATTTAAACATTCACTGACAAATGGATGAAGAAGACGTGGTACACACACACACACACGCACACACACACACGCACACACATACACACGTTATTCAGCCATAAAAAGGAATGAAACTGGGTCGTTTGTAGAGATGTGTATGGACTCAGTCTGTCATACAGAATGAAATAAGATAAGTCAGAAAGAGGAAAAACAAATATCATATATTAACACATATATGTGGAATCTAGAAAAATGGTACAGATGAGGCAGACATAGAGAATGGTACAAGAGGCAGACATAGAGAACAGACATGTGGATACGGTGGGGGGGAAGGTGGGTGGGATGAATTGGGAGATTGGGACTAAAAAGTATATATTACCATGTGTAAAACAGATAGCTAGTGGGAACCTTCTATCTAGCACAGGGAGCTCAGCTCAGGGCTCTGGGGTAACCTAGATGGCTGGGTAGGGGTCTTTATATATTATTCTTTTAAAAACAGGTCAATTTGAAAATAAAGTAAGGCAAATATATTTTCTTTAGCATACTATACATAGCAAGCCACTTCCCTGTGAAGAGAAACATACTATATTGGTATACTGGTAAGAAGTAAGAAGTATTGACAATAGTGAGTCTGGTTTTTACACAGGAATTTTCACATGCATACATGTTTTGTTTTGGGTTTCATAATTTTTTAAAGGACATAGCTCAGTTTGTAGTTCCTCATAAGATTAACCAGACTCACATTTCCTTTTATCTTTGAATATCTGCCTTTTTAATAGTCTGCAAAATAAGAACAAGTTATGAATAAAACTAGTTCCCTTTTCTCCTACAACATGGTCTTGGCTAATTCCCCAGGGATTCCTCTGATGTGCCACTTTGGAATGATTCACACTATTCTTCTCCCCCTCCTTGCCAAAAACTTCAGTATGTTGCTACTCCTCCATCTGGTATGGGAAGTAGAGAGCAGTTCTGTTCAAGAACATTTGTGAGAGGAAAAGCCAAAATATTCATCACTCCTCCACACTCAAATTTTTTTTTAAAAAAGAATTATATTGTAATGAAAAAAATACAAGCTGTTTGAGATTTTCAAAATTCTAGCCATAGTGTTGAAATGACATCCCTTCAATTATGTATGAATCATCATTTTTGTAGAGCGGGAAAGTAGAGGCACAAAAGCGTACAGCACTTTCTCTGTGAAATGATCTAATAGCTCAGTAATTCGCACAGCCTGTCAGTTCCTGCATTAGAACTTCTCAGTAAAACACAATGGGTCATTTATCTCTGCCTTCAGATTGTGTGATTATCAATAGGCCCCTTGAGGTCTTCTGAGGTAGACCTTTGCAAATTGGAAACACAGGTGGCAATGAAATTATCTTAATCATTAAAAGGGAAGCGGAGATTGAAAACTGACCCTCAGGAATGACTATTTCAATAGATCCCTTGACTCTATAAATCTATGCACATAAGTTGGCTGAATTCTAGAAAGAGAGGTAGTAAACTGTCATTTCATCATGACATTACTTACAAGGTGCAAAAAAGTATGCAGCAGCATTTTGTAGAATATTTTTGTGTCCATGGGACACCATACCTATTTGGAACAAAATCAAATAATTGAAAATATTTGAATCATACACATACTCATGTGTGTATGCACATACATACAATATTAACTATATATATATATATATATATATATATATATATATATATATCACCCCAGCATAACATGACTGGATAGTATGTTATCATTTTTATGAACTTCAATTACTCAAGCGTATTTTCTGCCTAGTAACAGAGCCCAAATTATTAAAATAGAAAAAAGGGAATTAGTTCACAAAATGAAACCAAAACTATAAACATAAGTATAATGATATAATAAGTATAATCATAATTATAAAAGGATAATTACAAAAGTATAAATGTATATACAATTATATTGCAAAAGTATAATACTACATAATTATAATGAATTCAGAATTAATAGTTTTACTTTCCTGATTATGAAAGTGATTTATGCTTATTATCAAAATATTCCAACAGTACAGAATCTTATAAAATACAAGATGAAAATCCCCCATAATCTTCCTTGCCTAAAGTAAATCACTGTTAATAATATGATTCATATCTTTCCTGACTTTTTTATTATCACACCAATATGCATATTATTATCTGAAAACTAAGTAAGATGATGCTATAAATAATGGCTCCCAGTATCTTTTTAAAAAATGAAGACTAAACAAACATAACATACATGCAAACATGTACACACAAAAAACATTATTTAAAAAATTTAGAAGATGTGTATGTTTTCTTCATAAGCTACATGGATATTTTGTTAATTTTTTGACGAGTTATATTGGGTTCCATTTTCTGGCTGGTAAACAAACCATCTAATTATTATCAGTACAATTTACATCATGAGTATTTGTATTTTAAGAATTACTCTGTATATAAAGGAAAGCATAGTTGAAATTTTCAATTGTCAAATAACCCTCATAAAAGAGGTTGTATGACTTCAGAAATCTACAAAACAGACTATTTCTCTATGTCTTCCTAGCCACCATGCATTGATCTTTTTAAATTTTTGCCAATAATGTCAAAGAATGTTCAAACTATCACACAATTGTGCTTATTTCACATGCTAGCAAGGTAATGCGCAAAACCCTTCAAGCTAGGCTTCAACAATACGTGATCCAAGAAATTCCAGATGTACAAGCTGGATTTAGAAAAGGCAGAGAAACCAAAGATCAAATTGCCAACATCCACTGAATCATAGAGAAAGCAAGGTAATTACAGAAAAACATCTACTGCTTCATTGATTACACTAAAGCCTTTGACAGGGTAGATCACAACAAACTGTGGAAAATTTTTAAAGAGAAGGGAATATCAGACCACCTTAACCATTTCCTGAGAAACTGCATGCAGGTCAAGAAGCAACAATTAGAACTGAACATGGAACAAAGGCCTGGTTCCAAATTGGGAAAGGAGCACGTCAAGGCTGTATATTGTCGCCCTGCTTATTTAACTTACATGCAGAGTACATCATGAGAAATGCTGAGCTGGATGAAACACAGATGGAATCAAGATTGCCAGAAGAAATATCAATAACCTCAGATGTGCAGATGACACCATCCTAATGGCAAGAAGCAAAGAGGAACTAAAGAGCCTCTTGATGAAGGTGAAAGAGGAGAGTGAACAAGCTGGCTTAAAACTCAACATTCAAAAAACTAAGAGTGGCATCAGGTCCCATCACTTCATGGTGAATAGATGGGGAAACAATGGAAACAGTGGCAGACTTTATTTTCTTGGGCTCAGAAATGAGTGTAGTCTGTGATTGCAGCCATGAAATTAGAAGACCCTTGCTCCTTGGAAGAAAAGCTATGACCAATCTAAACAGCATATTAAAGAGCAGAGACATTACTTTGCTGACAGAGGGCCATATAGTCAAAGCGATGGTTTTTCCAGTAGTCACGTATGGATGTGAGAGTTGGACCATAAAGGTGGCTGACCACCAAAGAATTGATGCTTTTGAACTGTGATCCTGGAGAAGACTCTGGAGAGTCCCTTGGACTGCAAGGAGATCAAACTAGTCAATCCTAAAGGAAATAAATCCTGAACATTCATTGGAAGGACTAATGCTGAAGCTCTAAAACTTTAGCCACCTGATGGGAAGAGCCAATTCACTGGAAAAGATGCTGATGCTGGGAAAGATTGAAGACAGGAGGAGGAGGGAGCACAGAGGATGAGATGGTTCAATGGCATCATCAATTCAAGGGACATAAGTTTGAGCAAACTCCAAGAGATAGTGAAAGACAGGGAAGCTTGGTGTGCTGCAGTCCATAGGGTCCCAAAGAGTCAGAAAAGACCGAGGGACTGAACAACAACAAAGTAATAGGTGATAAATATCTCAAATGTATCTTTTATTTATATTCCTTACATTACTACTGAAACTGCAAGCTTTCTATGTGCTTACTTAATATTATTTCTTCTATGAATTGTTTATTTGCATCTTTTTCCTACATACATTTTCTGTAACAATGAAACCCTGCCTACCTGATTTTCTGCATAAAATGTGATCTGATATATGCAACACAGATGGTCATTTTCCTCTGTAAGTAGATGATAAAAAAATTCATATCAGTTAATTCAGTATTTATAAACAAAAAATTATTGGACACTAATCTTTCCTTAGAAAAATAATACATGCTGAATAAGTTAAGTGTTGGTTGCTCAGTTGTGTCCAACTCCTTGTGACCCAATGGACTGTAGCCCACCAGGTCCCTCTGTCCATGGGATTCTCCAAGTAACCAGAGTGGGTTACCATTCCCTTCTCCAGGGGATCTTTCCAACCCAGGGACAGAACCCAGGTCTCCTACATTGTAGGAAGATTCTTTACCATCTGAGCCACCTTAGGTGCTGAATACGTGAATATAAATGACTCTAAACCGGAATCAGGCAAGTCTCTCTTGAAAAAAAGTGATTTCTCACATCATTTGAAAAAAATTAACTATTTAATCCCCTTGAGTTGTTTAACAGAACCAGAAGAAAAGCACAATATTTAATTTTGGTCTTCTATGGATGTTGCATAGAGACTGTTTGCAAACCTCAGACACCACCTGCTGTCTTCATGGAAGCATATTGCCTTTAATGAAGTCCTATAACCCATAGAAGCAGACCTGATTCCATATCTTTGCCGGTCTCATTTATTGTCGGACAAAGCCTGGAGTAAGGGTGGTTTCTGTGTGAACTTGGTGGTGGATTCCAACCGTGGTAGCTGGGGTTCCTCATCAGTTATGCTTCCCACAGCAGGAGTTCTGAGGCGTGTAACTTCATGGCTGCAGGAGGATATCACTCAACTTTTGTTGACTGTATGCTGGAAAGGTGTGAAGGTCAGCAAATTCAAAACAAAGTGGCTAAAGTCAAAGTACCTCTGGGGGTTGGAATCACAGTAGAATCCAATGACAAGAAAGAAAAAACACAGGAACTCCGAGATTGAACAAGTGATTGTGTATATGAAACAGTTGGTAGTAGTCTTTTTTTCCCTGGAGATAGGACTGCTGGAGATGTTTGTGATGGTTCAATTCAAGCTCATATGGGTGGACTTTATAGGAAAAAAGTTTAATACACAGAAATTGGCAAGTGCCACTGTCTGGTAGCCTTTAATGTATTCGCTCTAAATGCAGTCTAAGTCTAGCTAACTGACTGAGGAATAATTCTCTTCTAAACATTCCTTCTCTTGCCTTCCATTGAAAATAAGTGTTCTTTCCATTCTTTTAGGTGTGGTTTTGGAACCAACAGAAGAAATGAAAATAAGTTAAAAATGGGAATAAAAATCCCTATGTCAGTTCCGGGGTATATGTGGAACTACCTGTTCCTGGTTGCAGTAGTAGATGGATCCATAATCAAATTGTGAAGAGTTCTTCATAGTTACAAAAAGTAGAATGATGGATACTTTTTATTCTGAACATGCTTTCCAAGCACTCTTTCCCCATTGAGTTGAAGTCACTGGCACAACATGAACACCAAGACCCTGTGTTATGTTCTTAGGTTTAATTGTTAAAAAAAAACAAAAAACAAAAAACATGGAACCATCTGTACTCTGCCATTTTACATTATGTTAATTCAGAATGATAGCTTCTTTGTGAAATAATTTTTTTTTTGCATACCGTGCCCCATGATGATTACTGTAGACATGATTTCACAAGGGGTGGTCCATAGTCATTTAACACCTTCTATCACATTGGGATCTCTGAATAAGGACTCATTAATTAGGTTTACAGGAGACAAATGTTTCTGTAATGATGGCAAGGAGCCAGGGCTTACTCTTCCCAGGTGTTCAGAGAAGTTGCTAGAACCCAATCCATCTTCACAGAACGACTAAGATCAGTTCAAGAAGGGAAAACACTGAAATGGAAGAATGTTATTTTACATAATCATTAAAAATGAGATGGTTTACTTGTTCAGATGAAATCCTGAAGAGTTACTAAGTAACGGTTTTGGAATACTTCCAATTCTAGGCTGACAAAGCTTCCTGGCGAGTCCAGTAAATAGGGTCACTTCATTGTATTTCAGGCTGTAACTAACATCAATAAAGACAGTCATAAAATATACTAGAACTGGCATTCATTTGGAGAAAATTAGAGGGTCTTTCATGTTTAGGAAATGAAATTCTTTGAACAAGAAATCTTTTCACTCATAAGTTTCTCTTTACTAGGCCTTTTATATATCTCAAGTAGTATGACATTTTTTTTTGAAACTGTCAATGTCTGTGATGTTTTGAATCAATTTTTGTTTGAGGATCAGTACAACAAAGTTTAGTTAATGATGATTTATTTTCTATGAATATTTTTTTAAGATACAACTCCAAAATAAGGCTTTTCCATGAAGTACAGTAACTTGTATGATACTTGGTGATGGGCATTAAAAACAGTCAAAAGTAGCTGATTATTACTCAGCTATAAAAATGAAAAAATAATGCCATTAGCAGTGACATGGATGAACCTACAGATAGTCACACAGAGTGGAGTAAGTCAAAAGATAAAGACAAATATCATCTAATATTGTTTATATGTGTAATCTAAAAAAAAATCAGAACAAAGGACCTTATTTATAAAACAGTCATATATGTAGAAATCAAACTTATGGCTATCAAGGAAGAAAATGGGGAGGGGTAAATTGGGAGACTGGGATTGATACATACACACTACTATATAGAAAATAGATAACTAATTAGAACCTACTGAATAGCATAGGGAACTCTACTCAATACTTAATGACAAATATGACATGTATATGTATAACTGATTCAATTTAATGTATGGCAGAAACTAACACAGCATTATAAATCAACTATACTCTGATTTTTAAAAGTGGCTGATTGTCAACAAAAATGAAATTTGGGATATTTTTTGTAGCATGTAAATAAACACATGCTGAGTCACACACCATACTGAAACAAGTTTTAGAAAATCAAGTTACTTAAAAACTTCAGCTACCGGGGATATTATACAATTATAAAACCTAGCATTGCCACAGCAGAACATGAACAGAGACAATTCATAAAATGGGGAGAAAAAAATGCCTTGATTTTTGAGGAAAATATTCTTACTCTCTACCTTCCATCTAAGATGTAAACTAACATATTGATGTTTAAGTTCTACTACAATCAGACATTTATTCTTAAATGTTATAAATGAATCAAACACTATGGACAGTTCTATGCTTGGAAAAATGCCTAATAGTGAGACTCAGTTGTGTATTCTGCCACTTTAAATGTTGATTACACAGAACGTGAAATAGGAATGTGTGTTATTCTCAAGAGATATGTATTATTGTCAACCTCTTTGTTTCATCTTCACTGTGTCTTGTTTAGCAACCAGAATAAAAACTGTATAAAGAATTACCAGTTGCTTGCCAAACCCCATGTCTTCCCCAGGTATTTGAAAATAAAACTACCCCAAATTTTATGGCTTGCAGGTTTCAGCACATAATAGTTTTGAACTATATTTTTACCAGTGAAGAAGTGATACCAAAAAAGCCACGATGTTTAAAATTTCTCTTTTGCTCTCCTTTTCAAAGTGTAACTCTTTGAAAAGGATATCATATTTGTTTTCATCATCTCTTTACGCTTTCCTTTTGAAGGAGCGTTTCAATTTTTATGTTTTCAATGTTATGCTTAATACTCTATGTCATTCCATAATTTTAAAAAATTCCTACCAGAAGAGCTACCCTGAATTTAATTGCCTTTGGCTAATAAAACACATTTAGTAATCAAAGTAAGCTAAGAGATGTTCTTCAGATATCTTTTGTTATAGAACCTAGAAAAGTAGTAATACCTGCTATAGATTATAAAGAAATCTGGGGATAAATAGTATTAATAAGAAGAAATTCAGAAGGTAAATAAGAATTGGATTACAGCATACAAAGACATAATAGTTCTTTTATACTTTGTTATATATTAATTTATTTAACAAGTATTTGGTAAACTCATACTAGGTTTGAGGTGGAGAAGGAAATGGAAACCCACTCCAGTATTCTTGCCTGGAGAATCCCAGGGATGGAGGAGCCTGGTGGGCTGCCGTCTATGGGGTCGCACAGAGTTGGACACGGCTGAAGTGACTTAGCAGCAGCAGCAGGTTTGAAGAACTGTGTAGGAATATATGTTCTCTGGCATTTAAACTAAGAGAAGAAGAGTATCTCTTGATTGTTAATAGCATAGATGAATGACTGATACAACTAACATGTAGCAAATCACAAGGCTTTCCCTTTCATTGATTGTAGCATTAAGATAAATTCTTTTTATAGATGTTTTAGAAACTGGATTGTTAGTCAAATATTAATCATCGCTTGACTTATTAACATTTAAGAATAACATTTGCCATTCATTATTTTCCTAAGCTCACTTTCAATTTTATGTGTCAAAATGAAGGGTAGCATATTGGCAATTTTATAATATTTTTAAAAAATAGAGATATGATCCTCTAATGAATTTGCCATGAAATTTTTACGAGTTACTCTGCTTGAATCTGTTTTGTCTTATATAAGTAAAAAAAATTAACCTCCAAAACACATAAACAGGGGTTAATTTTCAAAATATAAAACTGCTCATACAGCCGCTCAACATCAAGAAAACAGAACTCAATCAAAAAGCAGGTAGAAGACCTAAATAGATGTCTCCAAAGGAGACATGCAGATGGTCAAGAGGCACATGAAAAAATACTCAACATTGTTAATTATCAGTGAAATGCAAATCACAACAATAGTAAGGTATCATCTCACACCAGTCAGAATGGCCATCATCAAAATTCTATAAATAATAAATGCTGGAGAGAATGTGGAGGAATGTAAATTGGTAAGAGTCACTATGGAAAACAGTATGGAGGTTCCTTAGAAAACTGAAAATAGAGCTACCACATGATCAAGCAATCCCACTCCGGGGCATATACTCAGAAAAAAGTATAATTCAAAATAATACATGCACACACACACAAACCACACATGCAGTGGGATATTGCTAAGCCATAAAAACAAATGAAATAATGCCACTTGCAGCTATGGATGGATTTAGAGATTATCATAGCAAGTTAAAATACAAGTCAGACAAAGATAAATATCATATAATAATGCTCATATGTGGAATTTTAAGAAATGATACAAATGAATTTATTTACATGATAGAAATAGACTCACAGAATTAGAAAACAAATTTATGGTTACCAAGCTTTGGAGGAGGGATAAATTAGAAGTTTGGAACTAATGTATACACATGCATGCTTGGTCATGTCTTACTCTTTGCGACCCAAGGACTATAGCCTGCCAGGCTCCTCTGTGCATGGGGATTATCCAGGCGAGAATACTGGAGTGGGTGGCCATGCTCTAATCCAGGGGAATCTTTCCAACACAGGAATTGAACCCAGGTCTCCCACATTGCAGACAGATTCTTCACCATCTGAGCCACCAGAAAAACCCACACAGTACATACTTAAAGTGGATAACTAACAAGGACCTATGGAACTCAACATTCTGTAACAACCCAAGAGAGAAAAGACTTTGATAAAGAACAGATACATATATATATGCACAAAGGAATCACTTTGCTGTACATGTGAAACTAACACAATATTGTCAATCAACTGTAACCCAGTATAAAATAACCTTTTTCTAAAAAACTTCTTTGACCTAAAAAAAAACAAAAAGAAAAAAAACCATATTTTATATAAGAATAAGCCTAGAATAATACATTTAAAAAAGAATGGCATGGCTTCCATTTGGGTTGAATAAGCATTTATATGGACAGGATATAAATGTGCCATTTAGCTTTGTTTCATAGCAGATGAACCAATTGCTAGAATTATGTGCATTTTCAAACCTACTAATCTCTAACCAGAATACAATCTTCCATGATCACTATTTAAAATTTAAATGTGGGCAATTCTCATCATTACTTTTACCCAATGTGGTTATCTCTTACATAATGGAAAGAATTATTTTATTACAATAGAAATCCCATTACTCTATTTCTACTCCATTTAACTTTACTCCTTGCACCGCTAAGTTCACACCATTTTATATGTTGTTGTTGCTTAAATAGAATCAAGGTAAGGGCTACTTTTAAAGTAAATTAACTGAATGGTTTATTGCTATTGCTCTTGATGTTACCTCAGATTGCTTTTTTTTTTTTTACTTCTATCTCATATTAATCTCTTTAGGTCATTTTCTTTTCTATGTCACTCTGGAATGTGGACTTGGAGTTACTGATACTCAAATTCTCCTTTGCAGAATTCTTTCATCTTCTCCACCAGCATACATCCAACTGCCTTCCAAGACCTCTACTGAGATACTGCACACATTTTCACTCTCCACAAGCCCAAAACTAAAGCCATTACCTTTGCCCAAATGTCAAAGGCCTATCTCTTCTAGTACTTCCTACAAAACAGTAGCCCAACCACAATCTCTCATCACAAAGCCAAACTATTGGAAATCACTTATCTTAATAAGTTTCAGTTTGTAAGCTAGTTTGACATAGTTAATAAATTCATTGAACTTGATAAGTTAATTTAATACAATTTGTTTATCACTCTTATCAGTAAAAAACAGATATTCCTCCCTGTTGGTAGCTTTTCTGCAATACTGAGGCAGAAATGCAGATTCCTTATATGTTTTGTCTCTAACTTTTGGCTCCAAAGGTCACTCTTGAGTGTTATCTCCATACATGAAGTCAATAAGGAAAAAAAAAAAGCATAGAGATTTATTCCTCAGTGGTTTTTATAGCCTAAATATAGAAGTTTACTGCCATAACTTTATTAACTAGACTTCTGTGCAAGACAATACTTAATTGCATGGCAGTTGCAAAATTTAGGCATCTGTGTGTCCAGAAGGAAAATAAAATGGGTCCTGGTAAATGCATAGAAGCATCTACTCCATCATCAAACAGTTTCCTCCAAAATCTCCCCAGCTAATTTTCAGATATCTTTATCAGTGTTTAGGTGGCTTGCTTAGCCACTCTTTCAGTCTGTCTCTCTCTCTCCCCCATCTCTTAACAATTAAAATGGACTTTTAATTGGCCTATAAAATAGAATGTTAATAGTGTCAGAACTTCAAGTTTATTTTAAGAAATAAAGATGATCCATGTAACAGTCCTTGCATATAATAGTGTTTAATTGATAAGATAGCTATTCATCATTATCAGATTCTATATCATTTGGTTCCCATGTAGATGAAGAGATGCTTAAAGACATTTTGCATGTTTCATCAATTTTGTATCCACCTATCTGTTTTACAAAATATAAAGATTCTTTTGACAGTGAACACAACAAAATGACACTAAGATAGGTCAAAGGGTGAACTGTTTGTTACACATCGCCAAACACTGGAAGGCTGCCAAATAGGGCCAAAAAGCCACTTGCACCTGAGAAATGAGTAACGGCAATTTGGAGCTATAGAGGGAAGCTAACATATACAAAGGGGACTTCTGGTTACCACAGGGGATAGCGAGGTGGAAGTGAGAGATGAACTAGGAGTCTGCAATTAACACATACATATCACAATATATAAAGTAGGTAAACAACAAGGGCCTACTGTATAGCACACAGAATTATACTCAGTATCTTATAATAACTGATAATGGAAACGAATCTGAAAAAAATGTATATAAACCAAATATATACATAAACTGAATATAAACTGAATGACTTGGCTTTATACTTGAAACTAACACAACGTTGTAAATGAATTAGAATTCAATAAAAAATTAGTGACTTCATATTAAAAAAAAAGAAGGATGGGGTTAGCTAGGTTTCTGGGGCTCCCTATAAAACTGAATAATTTTACAGACTCTGGGGAATACTGACATGAGCTCACACTCATTCTCTCTTTCTGTCTCTTGTTTTCTGGCACCTGCTCTTAGCAATTAGGGCAAGTGCATAGTAACCCCAGTATGAGAGGCTAAGAGAACGTGGACTTAACCAGCTGTTCAAGAAGAATTGACCAACTCCTAGTTATGGCTTCAAAACTGGGTCAGGAGTGAAAAAGAACTGTAGTTAAATACACTCTAGAGTCCTTGGTTTAAAAAAAAAAAAAACTTTATCATGTAAATAGAATGAAATTAATGTCCTGGGAAAATATCCAATATTATTTCTCATATCTTATGTTTAGTATTAATGTTTGGCTAAACTGACACCATTAATGAATTTGAACTTATTGCAATGCTTTTTATTATAGATCTATTAGAAGATAGTGGTATACAGCCTCAATATGTTGAGTTTTCAGTAACCTTTGAAAACTCCATACGTTTTTTTTTTAAATAATGAATTTTCACTTCTGACCATAAGTCAACTCATGTTTCTTATGCCATTTTAAACTATGGCATAGTTTAGACTCTCACCTCCATAATCTGACAGAGAAACTATGTGCACAGCTATCTTTCATATCCACTGCATTGATTTCATGTTTAGCCAATCAGAAAAAATTTATACTAAGTCTCAGTTTAAAACACACACTATTTTCGTAATCATTAGCAAATGAAAACATAATCACTGGCCTCAATATCTTTGAAAGATAATAGACATTCAAGAGCAAAACAAAGCTATTTTATTGTGTATCATGCTCCCTTGTTTTGACTGTCTTTCATTCTTAATCACTTGGGACGTCTTACACAATTCCATGTGCTACAGAGAGCTGGCATGGTGGTCTCCTTGGAATCAATATGCATTTCTACAGAAGAGAAACTATTTTGATCTCTCCTAATGCCAGACACCTGTTTCAATTATCTGCTTTGGTTCATAAAATCCAGTCACTTTCAGGATTATTATACACTTACACTGGGAACACTTCTGGCAAAAGACACTTTCATCTGAAGCTCTCGCTTCTGGATTCACCTTTGTGCCATTCACTCTCCCATTGCAGACAACTCTTTCCCCTCAGTTTTTGTCCACTTTTCTCCTAATTTTCACTACTGAGTTACATACCTATAAAAAATATTTTGAGATGTCATTGGTTGACATACAATATACTGTCTATTCTGGTAATGGTGAGATTAAGCTCAAAATATCTTGGTTTAGAGAATACCCAAGTAACCTGTATACTACTCAGCTGTTTACAAACGCTATGGCAGCCAAGATCACATTAATGATACCTGTACAAATGTGGTGCTTTCATATGACTTTCTCATAAATATATCAATTTACTTATCTTTTACATACCTTGTGAGCTATGTAGCTCAGTATAACTTTCCCCATTTCACAGACCAATAATTGAGGCTGAAAGAGATTAAAGGAGCTGCCGAAAGGTCATTGCTTTTTCCAGTACACATGGAAAAAATCCATGCTAACACAAATCATGTCTAAATCTTCAATAATTTAAGAAACTGAAAATAATCCAAATAATTTTATAAGCATGATATGTTATAGTAAATGTCAGAATAGTCAAAATGGAATATTCATCAGTTCAGTTCAGTTGTTCAGTCATGTCTGACTCTGCAACCCTATGCTGCAGCATGCCAGGCTTCCCTGTCCATCACTAACTCCCAGAGCTTGATCAAACACATGTCCATCAAGTTGGTGATGTCATCCAACCATCTCATCCTCTGTCATCCCCTTCTCCTCCTACCTTCAATCTTCCCAGCATCAGGGTCTTTTCCACTGAGTCAGTTCTTTGCATCAGGTGGCCAAAGTATTGGAGTTTCAGCTTCAGCATCAGTCCTTCCAATGAATATTCAGGACTGATTTCCTTTAGGATTGACTGGTTTGATCTCCTTACAGTCCAAGGGACTCTCAAGAGTTTTCTTCAACAGCACAGTTCATAATTCAAATTAATTCTTAATATTCCTTTGTCAAAAATCGCATTGAAATTCTATTCTTAAGATATTTACCATGTGTTTTTTATTTATAGTAAATAAATTTAGGTGTTTTATTTTGAGTCAATAAGTTATAAAGTATAATTCTACAAGTGCAGAATTTGTAGAGTTTCTAGTCCCATAAATGCTAATCTTGAGTACTTATCTTGAAATTGAAAAGAGCACACAGTTTTATAAGGAAATAAGAACATGGTACTATTTATTGTAAATCACATCATCTGTCAATGAATATATTAGGTTGGTGCAAAAGTAATTGCAGTTTTGCATTGTTGAAATATGCTGTGTGATACTGGAATAGATTCTTAAATGTGGTTATGTTATACACCATTTTAGTGCACATTTCTTGAATTATGCTTTTTTGCTAATGACATTACTTGCTCTGTATTTTAGTTTAGACTATGAAAATGATGGTAGACAAAAAGCAAATTCAAGTGATTTTTTTTTTATTTGAGTTCAAAATGGGTCGTAAAACAGCAGAGACAACTCATAACAACGACGACCCATCTGGCCCAAGAACTGTTAATGAACATGCAGTGCAATGGTGGTTCAAGAAATTTTGCAAAAGAGATGAGAGTCTTGAAGATGAGGAACATAGTGGCCAGCCACTGGAAACTGACAGTGACCAATTGAGAAGATCTCGAAACTGATCTTCTTACATTATACAAAAGCTTCCCAAAGAGCTCAACATTGACCATTTGAAAAGATGAAAAAGCTCAGTAAGTATATGCCTCATGAACTGACCAAAAATTAAAAAAAAATCATTTTGAAGTTTTGTCTTCTCTTATTCTACACAACAATGAACCATTTTTCCATCAGATTCAGATTTGTGACAGAAAATGGATTTTATATGAAAACCAGCAATGATCAGCTCAGTGACTGGACCAAGCGGCAGCTCGAAAGCACTTCCCAAAGTCAAACTTGCACCAAAAAACAAGGTCATGGTCACTGTTTGGTGGTCTTCTACCCATCTGATCCACTACAGCTTTCTGAATCCCAGTGAAACCAGTACCTCCAAGAGGTATGCTCAGCAAATCAATGAAAACTGGCACCAAAAACTGCCACACCTGCAGCTGGCATTGGTCAACAGAATGGGCTTGATTCTTCCCTGTGACAACATCCAACCACACATCACACAATCAATGCTTTTAAAGTTGAATGAACTGGACTACCAAGTTTTGCCTCATCTGCCATATTCACCTTATCTCTCGCCAACCGACTACCACTTCTTCAAGCATCTCAAGAACTTCTTGCAGGGAAAGCACTTAACACAACCAGCAGGAGAAGAAAATGTTTTCTTATATGCAGAGTACATCATGCAAAATGCTGGGTTGAATGAAGCATAAGCTGGAATCAAGACTGCCAGAAGAAATATCAATAGCCTCAGATATGCAGATGACACCATCCCAGGGGCAGAAAGCAGGGAGGAATGAAAGAGCCTCATGATGAAGGTGAAAGAGGAGAGTGAACAAGCTGGCTTAAAACTCAACATTCAAAAAACTAAGATCATGACATCTGGACTTCAAACTTACCCAGCATCAGGGTGTTTTCCAGTGAGTCACTTCTTCGCTTTAGGTGACCAAAGTATTGGAGCGTCAGCTTCAGTCCTTCCAAGGAATATTCAGAACTGATCTCCTTTAGGATAGACTGGTTTCATCTCCTTGCAGTCCAAGAGACTCTCAAGAGTCTTCTTTAACACCACAGTTCAAAAGCATCAGTTCTTCAGTACTCAGCTTTCTTTATAGTCCAACTCTCACATCCATACATGACTACTGGAAAAACCATAGCTTTGACTAGATGGACCTTGGCGAGCAAAGTAACGTCTCTGCTTTGTAATGTTTTGTCTGGGTTTGTCATAACTTTTCTTCCAGGGAGCAAGCATTTTTAAATTTCATGGCTGTAGTCACCATCTGCAGTGTCTTTGAAGCCCAAGAAAATGAAGTCTGTCACTGTTTCCATTGTTTCCCCATCTATTTGCCATGAAATGGTGGGACCATATGCCATGATCTTAGTTTTTTGAATGCTGTGTTTTAAGCCAGCTTTTTCACTCTCCTCTTTCACCTTCATCAAGAGGCTCTTCAGTTCCTCTTTGTTTTCTGCCATAAGGGTAGTGTCATCTGCATATCTGAGGTTATTGATATTTCTCCTGGCAATATTGATTCAAGCCTGTGCTTCAGCCAGTCTTGCATTTCACATGATGTACTCTGCATATAAGTTAAGTAAGCAGGGTGACAAAATACATTATTGACATACTCCTGTCCCAAATTGGAACCAGTCTGTTGCTCCATGTCCAGTTTGAACCGTTGATTCTTGACCTGCATACAGACTTTTCAGGAGGCAGGTCAGGTGGTCTGGTATTCCCATCTCTTGAAGAATTTTCCACAGTTTGTTGTGATCCACACAGTCAAAGGCTTTGGCATAATCAATAAAGCAGAAATAGATGTTTGTCTGGAGCTCTCTCGCTTTTTCTATGTTCAAACATGTTGGCAATTTGATCTCTGGTTCCTCTACCTTTTCTAAATCAGACTTGAACATCTGGAAGTTCATGGTTCGTGTACTGTTGAAGCCTGACTTGGAGAATTTTGAACATTGCTTTGCTACTGTTTGAGATGAGTGCAATTGTGTGGTAGTTTGAGCATTCTTTGGCATTGCCTTTTTGGGACTGGAATGAAAATTTACCTTTTCCAGCCCTGTGGTCACTGCTGAGTTTTCCAAAATTGCTGGTATATTGAGTGCAGCACTTTCACAGCATCATCTTTTAGGACTAAATAGCTCAGCTGGAATTCCCTCACCTCCACTATCACATTATTAGTGATGCTTACTAAGGCCCACTTGACTTTGCATTCCAGGATGTCTGGCTCTAGGTGAGTGATCACACCATCATGGTTATCTGGGTCATGAAGATCTTTTTTGCATAGATCTTCTGTGTATTCTTGCCACCTCTTCTTAATATCTTCTGCTTCTGTTAGAGCCATACCATTTCTGTCCTTTATTGTGCTCATCTTTGCATGAAATGTTCTCTTCGTATCTCTAATTCTCTTGAAGAGATCTCTAGTCTTTCCCATTCTGTTTTCCTCTATTTCTTTGCACTGATCACTGAGGAAGGCTCTCATATCTCTCCTTGCTCTTCTTTGGAACTCTGCATTCAGATGGTATATTTTTCCTTTTTTTTCCTTTGCCTTTCACTTCTCTTCTTATCTCAGCTATTTGTAAGGCCACCTCACACACCCATTTTGCATTTCTTTTTCTTGGGGATGGTCTTGATCACTGCCTCCTGTACAATGTCATGAACCACTGTCCATAGTTCTTCAGGCACTCTATCAGATCGAATCCCTTGAATCTATTTGTCACTTCCACTGTATAATCTAAAGGGATTTGAGTTAGGTCATATCTGAATGATCTAATGATTTTCCCCACTTCCCTCATCTTAAGTCTTGATTTTGCAACAAGTAGTACATGATATGAGCCACAGTCAGCTCCCAGTCTTGTTTTTGCTGACTGTATAGAGCTTCTCTATCTTTGGCTGCAAAGAATATAATCAATCTGATTTCAGTGTTGACCATCTGGTGATGCCCCGTAGAGTCTTCTCTTGTGTTGTTGGAAGAGGGTATTTGCTATGACCAGTGTTTTCTCTCAGTAAAACTCTGTTAGCCTTTGCCCTGCTTCATTTTGTACTCCAAGCCCAAACTGGCCTATTACTCCAGGTATCTCTTGACTTCCTACTTTCACATTCCAGTCCCCTCTGATGAAAAAAGACATCTTTTTTTTTTTTTTTTTTTTGGTGTTTGTATAAGGTCTTATAAATCAATCACAGAAAACTAACCAAACATGGACCACATGGACCACAGCCTTGTCTAGCTCATTGAAACTATGAGCCACGCCCTGTAATGCCAGCCAAGATGGATGGCTCATAGTGGAGAGTTCTGATAAAACATGGTCTACTGAAGAAAGGAATGGCAAACCACTGCAGTTTTCTTGCCTTGAGAACCCCATGAACAGTATGAAAAGGCAAAAACATAGGACACTGAAAGATGAACTCCCCATGTTGGTAGGTGCCCAAAATGCTACTGGATAAAAGTGGAGAAATAACTCTAGAAAGAATGAAGGGAGGTAGCCCAAGCAAAAACAGTGCATAGTTGTGGATGTGATGGGTGATGGAAGTCAAGTCCAATGCTAAAGAACAGTATTGCATAGGAACGTGGAATGTTAGGTCCATAGATCAAGGTAAATTGGAAGTGGTCAAACAGCAGATGGCAAGACTGAACATTGACATTTTAGGAATCAGTGAACTAAAATGGACTGGGATGGGCAAATTTAATTCAGATGACCATTATATCTACTACTGTGGGCAAGAATCCATTAGGATAAATGTAGTAGCCCTCATAGTCACAAAAGAGTCCAAAATGCAGTATTTGGGTGCAATCTCAAAAATGACAGAATGATCTCTGTTCATTTCCAAGGCACACCATTCAGTATCACAAAAATCCAAGTCTATGCCCCAAACAGTAATGCTGAAGAAGCTGAAGTTGACAGGCTCTATGATGACTGACAAGACTAGACCCTCAGTACTCTATTAAGGCACCACTGCAACAAATAAGCATACAGACGATAATGGATCAGTGTTTGTGTCAGTAACTTTCAAATAAAGTTAATACTTGAGAATTTTATAGTTTATTTCAAATATTGTCTTCACTATTGACTATCAAAGACTATCAAAGTTTCTTGAAAATCTGACTACTTATTATCCTTAAATTTGCTATAATCTTCATGGAATGTTTTATCCACTACATATAAAATATCAGCCCAGAATCATTTTCCTACTCTCTGTCACACCACCTCAGTGTGGAAAAGTTCTCATATTTTGAAAAATTTTCTTATCTTATTACATTATTCCAGTCTGTAACATAAGAGAGCAGACAGCTAATATTCCCAAAGGGGGTGCGTCTCCTTTAAGGATGATGTTTTAGCTTGCTTAGGCTGATATAACAGTACCACAGACTAGATGGACTAAATGACAGAAAATGATTTTCTACAATTTCAGAGACTCAGATCTGAAATCAAGGTGTTAGCAAGTCTGGTTTCTTCTGAGGCCTTTTCCTTTGGATTGTGGTTGGCCATCTATTTTCTCTCCGTATCCTCATCTAGTCTTGCCTCTGTGCATATCTCTGTCCAATTGTCTTCTTCTTCTAAGGCACCAGTCATATGATTAGCAACTCATTCTAATGACTTTATTTTAACTTAATACCACTTTAAAGGCCCTATATCCAATATCATTACATTTTGGGGCTCCAGCAGCTAGGACTTCCACCTTGGATTTTGAAGAAATACAATTCAGCCCATCAATGAAGCCAATATCCAGCAATCAAAGCATACAGCATGGATTCAGCCAAATAACTTCAAGACCTTGTTTCTTGTCTTCCCAAATCTAAGAAACTCATTCATTCTTTGGCATTTCATTTGGAAACCTTAACAATCATCATGACTGGAATTCTGTGAATTATAGTTATTGTAGCACGTATTGATTGTGTATCTGTAGAATTCTACAGTGGGTTTTTATCTACTTTGCATTATTCATATACAAGCCAGTAGGGTTCTCAAGTACTTAGACAAATAAGCCTTGAATATTTAGAAAACACCATGTATCTCAAAATCTAAGTGTTTTTCTATCTTTTCCCTTGGAAAGCTGTTACCTTCTAATCCTGATCCTGAGCAGAATCAAAATAATAAATAGATATTAAACTTCCTGACCACTAAAAAGTGTGTGTGTGTGTGTATGCACTTTTTGACTACAATTTTCCTTGTATAAAAAATTCAGCTAGTTTGCCTTCCACTCTGATTGCTCTCATCCCAATGACAGAGCCAGGCCTCTTAACCACTTCCTTCAAAAGAGTAACAATTTTCTGCCTGACTATATTTAGAAGATGAAAATTTTCTAAGAGGCCTCTAATCTTAAGGTAGTTCAGGAAGCACTCTTCTTGCTAATTTTAAATATTTTCCTATTCTATACTCCATCTTAATATGTTTATTGAGAGTTGCACACTTTCTTCACACTAAACAACCATTCACATGTATAATATTTCATCACATGAATTTAAGAGTGGAAAGATTTATCACTTCTTAGTCATTGAAATAAGTGAGAAATTCCTTTGATCTTTTAGTTCCTCAGTTCAACTGCTGAAGTAATTATTTCAAGTTCTTTTCTTTATATTCTAAACCAAAAATAAATATTCCTAACAGTGAACAAAAATGTTCAAACTCTTGAACCATTTCCTTTCTTAACAAAAACATGGTTACACAAAAAGGAGGACAATAATTTTTCAAGCATATAAAGAGTGACATTTGTATGTTTGCTGTTTGGTTTGTGTTTTATTACCATATTATTTTTAGATTAGTAAACTGAAACAGATATAAATGTATCATACATACACCAGATCTAGACTCAAATTATTTTCTGGAAAATTTCCCAACATATACAAAATGAGTAGGAGTTAAATTAAATTTACTACTTCCCCAAAGCACCTCTAGTATCTAGTGAATATCCACTATGATAATTTTAAATTATTACCTTATATTTTTACCAGACAAATTGGTCATCCACAAAAGCCTTCTGAAGTGTGAAGTACCCTCAGAGTTCACCATATTTCTCCTGTATTCATGCTTCTGCAGCACAGCTCCAAGACTTACCAGAAAATCTCCTAAGGAATCCCTATAGATTATCTTTTATAATATTTATCACTTGACATTTTCATACTCCCTAGAGTATCACTCAGTACTGGAAGGGTTCCTGACTGTCTTGGGTTTCCATAACAGTTTCTCTCATTTCTATAACTATTATGACAAAGTTAATACTAGAAGTTACAAATTTTTCATCAGCTCCTCCAATTATATGCTCTTAGCTTATGTGATATTGATTTTAAACTTTTCCTGTGATAGGTTTACTGTAACAGATTTTCAGATGCACAAGTCCTGTCTACCAGAAACGCAAAAAGTCAGATATGACTTAGTGACTGAACAGCAATAAAGAAATGGAAACTTGAAAAGCCAGGAAAGATTCCAGCAAGCTGTCTGTGTAAGGTGTGACACTACAAGGTTCTCTTGGAGCAACAAAATCAAGGCAATGGCATTTGTATAGTGATTTAAACTTGACAAGCTTTGTCTCGTCATTATTTCTTCTTTCAGTTAAAGTGGATGCATCTTAGATCACTTAAATGACCTATTTAGGGCCCTATTAGGTAGTAGGGAGGCACTGGGATTTGAGGCTATGTCTTCTACTTTTAACAGAAGAAAACTGAAGCAACTGTGGGAGAGAAGTATGGTGAATGGTGTTGACTTATCTACTTTGTTGTCTTGTATTCTGTCTTAAAAACATTATTACACTAACAATAATAAGACTACCATGTTTATTTTAAGATATTACTTCTTAATCTCTCTCTTACGATGAAACCAAACCCATGATATAAGAACAAACTTAGGCCAAGTTTTCACAAATAGTGACTTTCTGTCCGAGATTGAAAGACAATATTCCAAGGATAGTATTAAATTACCAGCAAGGCTCAGTGCACTGTTCAACTTTCAATTCACTGTCAGATGAAACTGGTAGAGTGTCAAAACCCATCAAAAACCTAACACAACAATTTCTCCCTGGGGAAACATACTGTAACTATTACAAGGCACTTTTAAGGTTTATTGATTTGGAGATAAGCAGCACAGTTACATCGGAGAGATGACAGAGATGAAGTGCATTTCTCAGCATAATAAACATACTTCCAAGTCAGGGGTCACATAAATATAAAAACAGATCACCATTTAATTGTCATTTGTTCTGCTGTATTTGCACCAGATTATAAATATCCAAAAGACCTGATACAAGTATCAGGTATGAAAAGCAGCCATATAGGGTAAATGGTCTTCAAAAACCATTTGAGTTTTGTGAATGATAAAACTTTGTCATCATTAAACAAGATTTATAACTCTCATAATATTTTTTAAAAGTTTTTTTTACCCCAGTATATTAATAACCACCACATTAGAGGCATTTCTACTCAATTTAAAAAGAAAGAGATAATGATATAAAAAGCATGGTTTATGTATGGAGATATAAAACAGAAAAAAGTTAAATGATTAAGAAGTGTTTTTATTTACAGAAGGACAGGATTCAGAATAATATTTAAATGATAAATTATTATATTTGTAAAGAAAATTTAGTCCAATAGGTCAGTATAAGAAAAATTCTTGACAAGGAAATTAATAATTGCTATATCCCACAAAGATTAGTTAGAAATAAATAATTGGAAACTCATTCATAATAGCATATATAGTCACAATGTAACTACAATAAACACTGTAGTACTGTCATATATGAAGAAAGCAATAAAAACCATCTAATATCAAGTATATAAAAAGATGGAAATGCGAGGTTTAGCATGTTATAGAACAAAAAGCTTGAACATTTTCAAATTGCTGAACAATTTCAACATTTCAATTGTATTAAAAAGTAATGCAATTCCAACTCAAATTATAATTTTTAACTTTTATTTTAGAAATTTGAAAATCTTTTCTTAAATTCCATTTTAAAATTTCAAATTGATGAAACTAAAATGAATGAGTCATAATTCCATAATAAACTATAAAGTTATAAAAAAAGAAATTAATTTATGTTTTGGGAACTAATAGTATTAACATATATCATGAGGAAGCGACAGAGTTAATTGGGAAATTGACAGCTATTTAATAAATGTTGTTGGCATACTTTGTTAGCTATTTTTAAAAAGTCACTGATGTATGTGTAAAGAAGTGCACTGCACACAAATAAGTAGATTTCTATGTATTTATACGAAATAATTTAAAAGAATATAAAATTAGAAAATATAATTAACTCTAGTCACAAAAATAAAATACTTAAGAATAAAACTTAAAAAAATATGCAAGCCTAACTGTATAAGGAAAATAATACTTTACCTAAAGTCTCTAAAAGATTTAAGGGATGAAGAGACATACCAAAATACTGGATAAAAAGACTAAAAATTCTAAAGACACCAATACACCCAAATAAAGTCACATTTTAGTGTGCTTCTGAACAATACAACAAACATTTGTATGAAGATAATTATATTTGAAAGATAAAGTAAAGATGAATATTTTAAATAGTTTTTCAAAAGGTTAACAGCAAAGAAGCATCTTTTTCAAAGATTAAAGATTACTGTGAAATAATACCAAAAAAATAATCTATCTGGAAAGGTTCTCATTTAGATTCAAGACAGAAATCAAAAGCTTATAGTCAAGAAAAAGCTAAGATAATTCAGCACCACAAAACCAGCTTCACAATAAATGCTAAAGGAATTCCTATAGGTGGGAAACACAAGAAAGAAGAACACTTAGGTAGGGAAGAAAAGACACATACAGAAACAAACCCAAAACAATTAATAAAATGTCAACAGGAATATACATACTAAAGAACACCATGTAAATTGAATACATGTTCCAATCAGAAAGAAACTGAATGAATGGATATAAAAACAAGATTTGTACATGTGCTGTCTATAAGAGACTCACTTCAGACCTAAGGACACAGACAGACTGAAAGTGAGGGCATGGAAAAACATATTCCATGCAAATGGAAATCAAAAGAAAGGTGGAGTAGCAATACTCATATTAGACAAAACAGACTTTAAAATAAAGACTGTTACAAGTATAGGGAAGCACACTACCTAATGATCAAGGGATCAACCCAAGAAGAAGATATAACAACTGTAAATATATTTGAACCCAACATTGGAACACTTCAATCCATAACGCAAATGCTAACATCCATAAAAGCGGAAATCAACAGTAACTCAATAATAGTGGGGAACATTAGCACCTCACTTACACCAATAGACAGATCATCCAGACAGAAAATCAATAAAGACAAGATTTATCTGATACTTTGGATTAGATAGACTTAATTGATATTTACAGGACATTTCATCTGAAAGCAGCAGAAAACACTTTCTCAGGTGCACACATAACATTCTCTGGGATAGATCACATCTTGGGTCACAAATCAAGCCACAGTAAATTTAAGAAAGCTGAAATCATAACAAGCATCTTTTCTGACAATAATCCTATGAAATCTGAAACCAATTACACGGAAAACACTGTAACAAAAAATGTGGAGGCTAAACAATATGTCACTAAGTAATCAATGAGTCACTGAAAGAAAATCAAAGAGGAAATTAATAAATACCTAGAGAAAAATAACAATGAAAACATGATAAACCAAACCTATGGAACACAGCAAAAGCAGTGCCAAGAGGGAAGTATATAACAATACAACATTAGCTCAAGAAACAAGAAAAATTTCAAATGACCTAACCTTACAAGTGTAAGGTTAGGAGATACCCCTTGTCCAAGGGAAGGAGCAGCAGCTGCTGAATCAGTCCTATTGAGGTAGATGAGTCTAGAGGCTATTATACAGAGTGAAGTATGTCAGAAAAAGAAAAACAAATATTTACTACTAACACAAATATATGGAATCTAGAAAGATGGTACTGATGAACCTATTTGCAGAGCAGCAGTGGAGACACAGACATTGGGAATAGACTTATGGATATGGCTGGGGAGGGGAGGAAGGAGAGGGTGGGAGGTACAGAGAGAGTAACAAGGAAACATATATTACCACATATTAAACAGATAGCCAACGGGAACTTTCTGCATGACTCAGGGAACTCAAACTGAGGCTTCATAACAACCTAGAGGGGCAGGATGTGGAGGGAGGTGGAAGGGATGTTCAAGTGGGAGGGGACATAGGTAAACCTGTGACTAATTCATGCTAATGTTTGGTAGAAACTGACACAATACCATAAAGCAATTATCCTTCAATTAAAAGTAAATAATTTTTTTTATAAAAAATAAATTTTTTAAAAGTCCACAAATAATAAATGCTGGAAAGAGTGTGGAGAAAAGAGAAACCTCTTACACTATTGGTGGGAATGTAAATTGGTATTTCACAATGGAAAACATTATGGACGTTCCTTCAAAAAACTAAAAATAGAAATATCACATGATCCAGCAATCCCACTCCTAGGAATATATCCATAGAAAACTATAATTCAAAAATATGTTCATTGCAGCATTGTTTACAATAGTCAAGACACGTAAGCAACCTAAATGTTCATTGACAGATGAACAGGTAAAGAAGATGTAGTATACATATACAATGGAATATTACTCATTCATAAAAAGGGATGATATATTGCCATATGCAATATATGGACAGACATAGAGTCTGTCATAGTGAAGTAAATCAGAAAGACAAAATTAAATATCATATGGTATCATTCATATGTGGAATCTAATTTTAAAAGATGATACAAGTGAACTTATTTACAAAACAGAAACAGACTGACAGATTTCTAAAACAAACTTATTTTTGCCAAAGGAGAAACATGGAGAGAGGAATAAATTAGAAGCTTAGAATTAACATACATACACTACTATATATAACATAGATAATAAAAAAAAAGACCTACTATATAGCACAGGGAACTTCATTCAATATTCTGTAATAATTTATATGGGAAAAGAATCTGAGAAATAATTAATATATGTATATGTATAACTGAATCACTATGTTGCACACCTAAAATTAATACAACATTGTAAATAAAATTATCTTAAAAAAGAAAAAAGTTACCCATTTCCTCAATTGAGAATTCATAGAGCCTTTAATCATTTACCATTAACCACTTCTAAGAATTTATTCAAAATATGCCTTTAAAAAATTCCAGATTTATTTTCAAGCTTATATATTTGTCATTTTATCAATACATTTATTTAGAATTTTTAATTATAATTACAAAACAAAAATTCATATCATTTAATAGGCACATATCTTGATGAATTATCCCACAATGTACATAACTGTGACCCCAATACCCAGATCAAGATACAGTGTATTGTCAACACTGCTCTTTCTACCTTTTTCTGTAACAACCTCCTTCAAGGACAACCACTGTTCTAACTCTGTAAAGGACATACTGGCTTTGCTTGTTTTATGTGCTGTGATGTGCTTAGTCACTCCGTCATGTCCACCTCCTTGCAACCCCGGGGACTGTAGCCCACCAGGCTCCTATGTCCATGGAGATTCTCCAGATAAGAATACCGAAGTGGTTTGCCATGCCCTCCTCCAGGGGATCTTTCCAACCCAGGGATCGAACCCAAGCCTCCCACACTGCAGGCAGATTCTTTACTGTCTGAGCCACTAGGGAAGCCCAAGAATACTGAAGTGGGTAGCCTGTCCCTTCTCCAGGGGAACTTCCCAACCCAGGTATTGAACCAGGGTCTCCTGCATTGCAGGGGATTTTTTACCCGCTGAGCTACCTATGCTTTCTATTAATTAAATCATTAATATAAGTCATTCCTTTGTATCTACTTTCTCTCATTCAACATTGTGTTTGAGAGATATATCTGCATCGTTGACACTTTCTAAAGCTGATTTAACTTGTATTCAAAATGTATTAGAAACTTAAGGGTCAGGATCCAGACTTTTACTTGGATAAAACACCCAGGGTATACCATACCATAGCAGACAATTGGTAAAACCTCAAGTAAACATTATGGCTCCTTGTTTCTCAAAACAATAATGCCTCACAAAGATTTTTCACCTTCCAACATCACCACACTATCCTATCATTCTTTGTGGTTCTCTTCTGTAAACCACCATTGCAATCTTCCCCAATTCTCCTCCTGCCTTAGATTGGGACTGGCATATATACAGCACTATGTATGGAGCAGATAACTAATGAGAACTACTGTTTAGCACAGGGAGCTTCACTCAGTGCTCTGCGGTGACCTCAAGGAGAAGGAAATCCAAAATTTATACATATGCACAGCTGACTCACTTTACTGTACAACAGAAACTATTACAACATAGTAAAGCAACTCAACTCCAATAAAAGTTAATAAAATATCTCCTACTCCTTTGCTAGTATTTTTACATAAATGATGCATATTTAAACACAGGTTTATAAAAGAAAAATAGAAAATACTCAAAGCTACCCATTAATTACAATCTAGCATGTAATAACTGGTATCATGCTTTAATTAAATTATATGTTAATTTTAATGTGGTCACAGATTTTTTTTTTTTACAATTCAACTGGATTACTCTCAGATATCACTGAATCACCTTTTGTGTCATCTGTTTCCTATTACTGGATCAAATATGAAATCACGTTCTTTATTATTCATACCATTCATAATTTTTAATGAAATTTTTATCTGGTTGATTAAAAGACATAGGGAAAACTGTTTTTTTGTTTTTTTTTTTAAGTCTATTCCTTATAGATGATTCTACTTTCCTTTGTAGGACCACTTTAAAAAGTTCCTTCCAATTTTGGATTATAGACTTGAGAAATTTCTCAACCTGTTTATCTTTTGCTTCTTAAAAAACTTTTAAAAAGTTCCTACTGAACTTCAGAAAAAAAATTAGGAAGAGTCAATGATAGGGAAAAACAAAACCTACAGCAAACAGACTGCTTTTTAAAGAAAGATAAAACCATGTGGCTGAGTGATACTTTTTTTCCCCCCAAAGAAAAGAGAAATGTTTGAAGTAAATGGAAGATATTTTAGTTTACTGTGAACATAACAAATATACTACCCACAAGTCTGTTACAGCACAGATGAAAAAGTTAGTTCAAAGTGACAGGAAGAAAAAGCACTATTAAGTTTTCATAACTCTGCTACCAAACTAACATTACAAACACCTGGTGAACTTGCATATTTTAAGAAAGGTAGAATTTCTAAAAATGAAACAAAAATTTCTGATTGCATGCAGGTGTAACAGCCATATTCTGAAAAAAATACGCCATTTTTAACGTGCACAAAGTTCTGAGAAATTAGGTTGTCATTACTTAAATCATTTGGAATATTCTAGAAGCTGAAAACTTAGGTCAGGTAGTTGAAGAAAAAATATTCCTTCTTACTGATTCTTTTTTGTGATGCTGGAGAAGACTCTCGAGAGAACTTTGGACTGCAAGGAGATCAAACCAGTCAATCCTAAAGGAAATCAACCCTGAATGCTCATTGGAAGGACTGATGCTGAAGCTGAAGTTCCAACACTTTGGTCACCTGATGTGAAGAGCCGACTCACTGGATAACAAGAAAGACTGAGGGCAAGAGGAGCAGACAGCAGCAGAGGATGAGATGGTTGGATGGCATCACCAACTTGATGGACATGAGTTTGAGTCAACTCAGGGAGAGTGTGAAGGACAGGGAAGCCTGGCATTTAGCGCCTAAACAACAAACAACAAGTGATTCTTTTAGCTCTACCTTGAAAATTATACAAAATTTGAATTTAGGATTAAATCACAATGTAGAAAAAGGTGTTCTTCTTGTTTATGAATTCTTGTCAAGGAAACATTTTATGTTGAGGAAATATATATATGCATGCTATCTATCTATATTAAACCATATTGAAAACATACAAATGGTAACGTTTATTTTATTAACAAGGAAAAATTGTTTTTTTCCCTCATACCAAGGTTTTTCTAAATCATTAAGCACATTGTCATTAGTTACCTTCTGAGACTTTCTCATGTCAATGGAGCATTTCCACATTTATATCAGGCTTGAAATTCAAGATAATTATTTCTCATTTCTAATGTATTTATGCTTTTTATCTTTACAGGGGCAACTGTTCCTTGAGATAGCTTTGAAATGCACATAGATTTGAACTTCAAGTAGCTAGAGTTCCTCCTAACAACTTATTTTCTCCTCAAATCAATATTTCAAAAACAAGGAGAACTTCTCTTTAAATATTGACTGCTTGTTTGAATGTCAAATACAGTGAACTTTCTATCTGTCAAGACCTTTCCAGTCAGATGTCTGCAAAAATTTACTCTGGTTTCAAATTATTTAAGTATCTTATTCCACTTCTTATATCTACCACCTTTACACTTTGAAAACAGAGGATATTTTAAAACTCAGAGGAAACAACTGAAAAATATCACTAAGTAGTTTAAAAAACTTAAAGCGTCAAATGAGGTGTGGATATAACTATCTTGTTTTCAAATTTTTCTCTATGGAGATTATTTTTAAGGTGGAATCATCATCCTAGATTAATATATTTAGTGATGTCAATCAATCGTACCAAAAAAAAAAAAAAAGGTGGCTGTGTTAGGTAGTCTACTCTTGGCAGCTCTGGCTCTCATTCTCAAAAAAGATAACTACAGAGCATTTGAGTTTTAAAAGAAAGGATGTTCTCATGTAACACTGCAATAAGATTCTGCAAAGATGCTCAACATTACTCATTACTAGAGAAATGCAAAACAAAACCACAATGAGGTATCATCTCATACCAGTCAGAAGGGCTGCCATCAAAAAGCCTACAAAGAATAAGTGCTGGAGAGGGTGTGGAAAAAAGGGAACCCTCTTACACTGTTGCTGGGAATGCAAACAGATACATCCACTACGGAGAACAGTGTGAAGATTCCTTAAAAAATAGCCATAGAATAGACAAATAGAATAGCCTTATGACCCAGCAACCCAACTGGCATACACATCATGTAAAGCAGAATTGAAAGAGACACGTGTACCCCAATGTTCATTGCAGCACTGTTTACAATAGCCAGGACATGGAAGCAACTAGATGTCCATCAGCAGATGAACGGATAAGTTGTGGTACATATACACAATGGAATATTACTCAGCTATAAAAAGGAACACATTTGAGTCAGTTCTAATGAGGTGGATGAAACTGAAGCCTTGTACAGACTGAAGAAGACAGAAAGAGAAACACCAATACTGTATATTAATGCATATATATGGAATTTAGAAAGATGACTGTGATGATCTTATATGCAAGGCAGCAAAAGAGACACAGATGTAAAGAACAGACTTTTGGACTTTGTGGGAGAAGGAGAGGGTGGGATGATTTAAGAGAATAGCACTGAAACATGTATATTACCTTATGTAAAATAGATGCCCAGCGCAACTTCAATGCATGAAGCAGGGCACTTAGAACCAGTGCTCTGGGACAACCCAGAGGGAAACGGTGGGGAGGTAGGTAAGAGGGGGTTTCAGGATGGGGGGACACATGTGCACCTGTGGCTGGTTCATGTTGATGTATGGTAGAAACCATCACAATATTGTAAAGTAATTATCCTTCAATTAAAATTAATAAACATAAAAAGATTCTGCATCTTTGTATAATGATGTAGTGAAACTTTTGCCTACATGTATTTGTTTTATCATAAGGATTTAAAAAAAAAATCCCTGATTACAAATTTGAACTTGCAGCTTAAACCTAGTGTTCTGGCTCAACTGATTTCACAATTGGGTGCGTGGGGTGAGGTGTGTGTGTGTGTGTATGTGTGTGTGTGTGTGTTATGGATTACAATACAATTTCACATATTATTCAGTTCAGTCACTCAGTCATGTCTGACGCTTTGTGAACCCATGGACTACAGCATGCCAGGCATCCCTGTCCATCATCAACTCCCGGAATTTACTCATGTACATCAAGTCAGTGATGCCATCCAACCATCTCATCTTCTGTTGTCCCCTTCTCCTGCCTTCAATCTTTCCCAGAATCAGGGTCGTTTCAAATGAGTCAGTTCTTCCCATTAAGTGGCCAAGGTATTGGAGTTTCAGTTTCAGCATCACCTTACAATGAATATTCAGGACTGGTCTCCTTTAGGATGGGCTGGTTGGATCTCCTTGCAGTCCAAGGGACTCTCAAGAGTCTTCTCCAACACCACAGTTCAAAAGCATCAATTCTTCGGCTCTAAGCTTTCTTTATAGTCCAACTCTCACATCCGTACATGAATAATGGAAAAACCATAGCCTTGATTAGACGGACCTTTGTTGGCAAAGTAATATCTCTGCTTTTTAATATGCTGTCTAGGTTGGTCATAACTTTCCTCCAAGAAGTAAACATCTTTTAATTTCATGGCTGCAATCACCATCTGCAGTGATTTTGGAGCCCCCAAAATAAGGCCAGCCACTGTTTCCACGGTTTCCCCATCTATTTGCCATGAAGTGATGGGACCGGGTTTTCTGAATGCTGAGCTTTAAGCCAACCTTTTCACTCTCCTCTTTCACTTTCATCAAGAGGCTCTTTAGTTTTTCTTGACTTTCTGCCATAAGGGTGGTGTCATCTGCATATCTGAGGTTATTGATATTTCATACCTACACATAAATTTTTTTAAAAACTCAATTAAAAAATATCATTTTAAAATAGCTTCCTGTGACTGTTTTTCATTGTTTTTAAAACTGTCTCAAAGGATTTGGGGGACACTTTTTATAGAAATTTATGATTCTGAAAGAAGGATGTTAAATATTTTGTATTTCCATAAAGCCAAGCATATTTTTGTTACATTGTTGTTCAAATGCTCAGTCGTGTCCAACTCTTTACAACCCCATGGACTGCAGCATGCCAGCCTTCTCTGTCCTTCCCTGTTACCAGAGTTTGCTCAAACTCATGTCCTTTGAGTTGGTGATACCATCCAACCATCTCATCCTCTTCCATCCCCTTCTCCTCCTGCCTTTTGGTAGGCTACAGATATTTAGTTAGCATTTGTGCAAATGAACAATAGCCCCCAAATTGTTTTACATATACTAGATTCCATCACTAGAACTAAGAAAGATCTACATCCCCTTAAGAAGAGCTCATGTTAATACAGATCTGAACACAGTCATTCTAGGAATAACCACCAACACTTAAAAGTAAACCTATTTTATTAAAAGAATTCAATGTCCACTGCCTCACCACTGATAGGTTGCTTTTCCCAAGATTTATAATGCTGGGAAGATAACTAAGAACAGAGTTATTATTATGCCTATTAATTTAAAGATTTAAAACTCAGATTTGCAAGAGGTACTATCCTGTATTTGCTGAGTGCATGTGAACAAAAGATAGCTAAAAAAGTCCACTGGGAGATATGACAGCAATGAGTACTTCGTGAACAAAAGTTTGATAAACTAAAGCATTCTGACATGTTTTGGGTACTCTAATAATATTATATTCAATGCCCTGGTGCCACATCTGCATGATAAATTACCTTAAGTATATAGATTTGTTCTAGACCAGTGGGGATTTTGTGAAGTAGTTCTAACAGTTAAATTGTTAGAAAAAGTTCGAATCACCATTATGTTAGTGTAATCTGAATACACCTGTTGGTGAGTCAGTGTTCTATATTTACAAATATAAAACATGAAAGGCATTTTTAAAAGTTCCTAAATGGTCTATGCCAAAGTCACAACCATTTCAAGCACCTGAATTGAGACCTAGAGATGTTTACAAGGGCCCCACTTTGTTGTTGACCCCCAAATTCCACGTGGTGTTTCTTCTGCTAGAGATTGTTGGGGGAAAAAACAACTGTTTAACAATTTTTTTGCCTTTTACTGTTTTTTACTTGGTGTTCTGCCCTTGTCTTCCACATACACCGCATTTGGCAAATGCCTGGAAGGATAACCACATGCGGTATGTTAACTCACTTCTCTTTGATTTCCTTTCCTTGGGGATCCCGTCCCTCATCCCTCCCTTCTTGGATACCTTGGTTATTTTTCAATGCCCCCACCCTTTTTAAAAAAAAATCTATTATCTTTCATAGTTATTCTCAGTAGGGGGCTTAGTTTGATATAAGTTATTCTAAATAGCCTAAAGCAGTCAACTGGAACTACAAGTTTTAAAAAGGTTAACTGTATAGATTTTGTAAATCAGGGCAGGGCAGTTAAAAATGGGTTTCTTGGTGAGATGCTAATTGTTCAGAGCCAACAGCAAAGTAAGGGCAGTGACTTGGATTACTTGGATTAAATTGGATTACTTGGATAAAATTCTTTAATTTTATCACTTACTAAAATGTCCTGCAATATCAATCTAAGTTCATAATACTACAGATTTTTTAAGAGAAGGTCCTAATACTTGAGGAAAAATAATCTACTCTTTACCCCCCAAATTTGTAATGTTCTGCTTGGTTGTATGAATTTTGCTCTCTAGAGAGTATGGTCCTTCAGAGTTCCAGGACACTTTCATAGTCACTTCCTTCCTATAAGGTGAAATCCCTTATAAAGGGGCACATGCATGCCAATATTCTGGGACTTTGGATGTAATTTCATTACTATCAATTTTATAAAAATCTCTATTTTTCCTTTTATTAGGTTGGTGCAAAGGCAATTACAGTTTTAGACCCTGAATTTTAAATCACTATAAATTGGCTCAAACACATCTTTATTAATCAAAACAGGAACCACTACAGTCAACAAAATTTTGCCAACAAGAAATAAGTTTATTCTTGTAGCATACAAATCCATGCTACAGATTCAATGAACTCTTGGAAAATATTTTATGCTTCTTGCTGGTTGTGGAGGCATTTTTCCTGCAAAAAGTTGTTGAGATGCTCGAAGAAGTGGCAGTCAGTTGGCAAGAGGTCAGGTTGATATGGTGGATGAGGCAAAACTTCATAGACCAGTCCATTCAACTTTTGAAGCGTTGGTTGGGCGATGTGCGGTCAGGCATTGTTGTGGAGAAGTGGGCCCATCCTGTTGACCAGTGCCAACTGCAGGTGTTGCTGTTTCTTCATGCATCTCACAGATGTGCTGAGCATACTTCTCAGATGTAATGGTTTCACTAGGATTCAGAAAACTAGTGGATCAGACCAGCAGCAGACCATCAAACAGTGACCATGAACCTTTTTTGGGTGCAAGTTTGGCTTTGGGAAGTGCTTTGGAGCTTCTTATCAGGCCAACCACTGAGCGGGTCATTACTGGTTGTCCTATAGGATGCACTTTCCATTGCATGTCACAATCTGATTGAGAAATGGTTCGTTGCTGTTATACTAGAATAAGAGAAGACAACACTTCAAAATGACAATTTTTTTGACTTGCAGTCACCTCATGAAGCTTATTGAGCTTTTTCACCTTTCCAATTTGTTTCAAATGCCAAACAATGACAGAATGGTTGACGCTGAGTTCTTGGGCAATTTCATGTATAGTTTTAAGAGGATCAGCTTCAGTAATCCTCTCAGTTGGTCACTGTCAACTTCCAATGGCCAGCCACTGAGCTTCTCATCTTCAAGGCTCTTGTCCACTTGGTAAAACTTCTTGAACCACCACTGCACTGTATGTTCATTAGCAGTTCTTGGGACAAATGCATTACTGATGTTGAGAAGTTGTCTCTGCTGATTTATGACTGATTTTGAACTTGAATAAAAAATGCCCAAATTTGATTTTTGTCTAACATCATTTTCATAGGCCAAAATACATTTAAAATAAATAGCAAGTAATAAATCATTAACAAAAAACACAAAGCAAGACACACACATTAAAATGATGCATAACATAGCCACATTTATTTAAGAATGTATTCTAATATCAAATGGCAAAGTTCAACAATGCAAAACTACAGTTATATATGCACCAACCTAATAATACCACATTTTTATATTGATAGATACACTATACCAATTCTTTGGTGAAGTCTCTCATTTTAAGAATGTTTCTGTGGGAGGAACATGGAATATATTTTGCAAGTTTACTTCATAAGTCAGATTTCTGAAAAAACATTGAAATAAGAGGGATTAATAAATATTATAATCTATAAAGGTAATTTTAATCATATACATTAATGTGTAAATATATGCCATATGTAATATATAAAATACAAACTAGATAGTCATGTCATGACCTTCCCTTGTGACTCAGAGAGTGAAGAATCTGTCTGCAATGTAGGAGACTGGTGTTTGATCCCTGGGTTGTGAAGATCCCCTGGAGAAGGAAATGGCAAACCACTCCAGTATTCTTGCCTGGAGAATTCCATGGACAGAGGAGCCTAGTGGGCTATAGTCCAGGGGATCGTAGAGTCAGACATGACTGAGTGACTAATACTTTCACTTTCAGATATGTCATATGTACATAAATATAATATAAAAACATTACAGTGAATACATAGCATACCAGGAACTCTATCCATATTATATATTCACTCCTAAAGGATTATTTTGTAGCTTTTTCAGAAATCTATTAGAACTGTATGCCACAGAAGCCACATGAGCCCATGAATGCACTGAAGAGTGAACCCAATCTTAAGCACTGTTTTCCAGATGTATGTATATAATGCTACCACGTTATAATGAGATTATGTCCACAGTGCTAAGTATTTGTAATTTTTTAAAATATAAAAATGTTTATGAGGTGGATAAACCTAGAACGCATTATACAGAGTGAAGTAAGTCAGAAACAGAAATATGCATATTCTAATGGATATATACAGAATCGAGAAAAATGGTATTGAAGAATTTACTTACAGGGCAGCAATGGACAAACAGACATAGAGAATAGATTTATGGACATGGGGAGAGGGGAGGAGAGGGTGAGAAGTATGGAAAGAGTAACATGGAAACTTACATCACCATGTGTAAAATAGATAGCTAACTGGAATTTGCTGTGTGGCTCAGGAAACTCAAACAGGGGACCTGTATCAACCTAGAGGAGTGGGATGGGGAGGGAAATAGGAGGGAGGTTCAAAAGGAAGGGGATATATGTATCCCCTGATTCATGTTGATTCAGGCTGATTCATGTTGAGGTCTGACAGAAAACAACAAAATTCTGTAAAGCAATTATCCTTCGATTAAAAAATAAATTTAAAAAATGTTTAAAGTTTGGGACTTGAAAATGCTTTTAATGATTTATTAAAATTATATTCAAGAAATACTTATGGATATCATATGTTTAAACAGGGTTTTAGATATATAATATGATTACTTAGCTAAATTAAAGTCCTTTATCTGCTGCTCAGACCTGGTTGGCAAGCTAGATGAAAATTAAGGCCTCACAAAAGAGACAATAGCATTTATAGGCTGTACCCATTTTCATATACCAGGTACATTCATCATTCAAATTAAAAATTTAGTGTCTGTCATAAAACAGGGAAAAAAGACCACAAAGAAAAATTATTTATTAAAAATAACATAATTATTTCAAACTATAAAAATACTGGAGTGTTGGGTAGAGACTTTAAAAAATATGATTAAAAAGCTCATAAAGGATGAAAAAAGGGAATGTCATTAGTGTGCTCCCTGAAAATAATCAAATGTGAGTCAAAGCAAAAAAAATAATAAATATGATTAAGAATTCTCTGTAACATACAGCAGAAGAGAAGTATAATAAACGGGAAGATAATTCTGAAGAAACTCCAAAGTGAAGGATCATAAAAAAAAAAAAAAGGATGAAAAATATGGGAAAGTACATTAAAGATACATGACTTTAGTGGAAAGTGAAAAGGTCTGATGTAACTGGCTACCTGAGTGGCTCAGACAGTAAAGAATCTGGCTGCAATGTAGGAGACCAGGGTTTGATCCCTGGGTCGGAAAGATCCCCTGGAGAAGAGAATGGCTCTCCACTCCAGTATCCTTGCCTGGAGAATTCCATGGACAGAGGGGCCTCATGGGCTACATTCCCAGGGGTTGCAAAAAGTCAGACATGACTAAGCAACTGACAGACATATTTATTATGTTAATGTAACTGTGCCAAATGCTGCAAATAGAAGACACAAGACTGGATCAAGAAAAAACACTAACATCCAAAAAGAAATCCAACTACAGGAGGCAAAAGTATAAGAATGTAGAATGTGAAAGTAAAATACAATAATAGTTTTATCATACAAAGACTAACCAAAAGAATGAGAGTATAATCATACACGTAAAGTAGGCTTTAAGCCAAAAAAAATACCAATAGAGGAAACAGTTATACTGGAAGAAAAGCTATGACAAACCTAGACAGCATATTAAAAAGCAGAACATTACTTTGCCAACAAAGGTCCGTGTAGTCAAAGCTAAGGTTTATCCAGTAGTCATGTATAGATGTGAGTTGGACTATAAAGAAGATTGAGCACCAAAGAACTGATATTTTTGAACCGTGGTGTTGGAAAAACCTCTTGAGAGTCCCTTGGACAACAAGGAGATCAAACCAGTCCATCCTAAAGGAAATCCTGAATATTCACTGGAAGGACTGATGCTGAAGCTGAAGCTTCAATACTTTGGCCACCTGATGCAAAGAGCTGACTCACTGGAAAAGACCCTGATGCTGGGAAAGATTGAGGGCAGAAGAAGGGGACAACAAGGACAAGATGGTTGGATGGCATCACTGACTCAAGGGACATGAGTTTGAGCAAGCTCCAGGAGATGATTAAGAATAGGGAAAACTGGCATGCTGCAGTCCATGGGGTCACAAAGAGTCGGACATGATTAAGCGACTGAACTACAACAAAGACCGAAAAATATGAATAGAGAAAACAGTGACACTTTATAAAATCAAAACCAGCATAAATTATCTACCTTGACAGTTTCTTAGTAACTTGATACCTTTAAAATAAAAATCTTTTTGAATGAAATTAGCAATGTGCTATTAGCTTTCAACAAAAATTATGGTAATAATGCAACTTTTTAAATAAATATTTAAAGATATACATTTGTTCAGAAAAGTGCAAAAGAAATATTCTGTTTGACATATATTACAAATGAAGAAAACATTTTCTATCTATTGACAATTAGGGACCATCTGTATATAGTTCATTAATTTCACAAAATTGATAAAGGCACAGTATGTTAGATGTGGATGAGAAAAGACTTCAGGGGAGGACATGATTCATTATTTCAATCTATTCTGTATCATTACAATTAAATTTCTTGTCATTCTTTACCTCACCACTTACCTTCTGTTCTTGCTGTACATGCCTCGCAAATGCTTACACTAAAGATTCTTCTAAACATTCACTTTCCTATGGCAACATGCAGGTTCCTGAATTGCTGGAGAAAAGCTGTTAACAGTGCAGTCTGTGACTCTGAATTCATGATATTTACATTTAACTGAATCCTCAAGGCTGCCAGCAGATTATTTTTCAGTCTCTCTCATTTGCCACAGCTTATTTAAAATAGTCATCACTCTGCCATTGTTACTTTTAGAAGTTGCCTCTCAAATCACAAAGGATATTTAATTCAGAGATCTTCACTAATTTTCTGCCATCCAACTTGCACATGGAAGCATGTTTCCTCTATCTTTCAGGTAGGATCAAAGAAGCATTTCTCTAGCCCCAGGTTAATCCCTGTAATGATACTCCAGATCTCATTAAACTTATCCTTCTTAATGACTTCACTATCTTTTATCTCATCTGACAATGTTAGTAGACCTCTTCTTTTGTTGGTTTCATTTTATCAGCATTGAAATAACTTCAAAGATTTCCAGTCATTAAGAAAAAAGAAAAACTGAAAATCAACCTCCCTAAACTCCAATCTCCTTCCTTTATTGTCAGATTTATTTATTGAGCTGTACATATGTTCTTTATTCATTTCTTCACTGCCCATTCATTCTGCAATGCATTGAAAAATGGCCTTTTCCTCATTGATATTTTAAACCTCTCTCAACAAGACCATCTTCATCTACAGTATTTGTGTCTATGCTTGTGTGTACATGTATAATTATCTTATTTGGTACCTCACAAGCATTTTATATTATTACGTACATGTGTGCTAAATGACTTCAGTCGTGTCTAACTCTTTGTGACCTTACAGACTGTAGCCCTCCAGGCCCTTCTGTCCATGGGATTGTCCAGGAAAAAGTACTGAAGTGGGTTGCCATTCTCTCCTACAGGGGATCTTCCCAACCCAGGGATGGAACCTGCATCTCTTGTGTCTCCTGAGTATCTTACTGTATCTCTTACATCTCCTGAATTAGCAGGCGGGTTCTTTACCATTAGTGCCACCTGTGAAGCATATTGCTGATCAATTCCTCTTTGGAAAAGTTCTTTCCTTCCCTTACTTTCAATAACCATGTTCTAGAAGTCTACCTTCCTCCCTGGTTCCTTCATCCTTGTCTTTTTACAAGTTTTTCCTTTTATATCTAACCCTTTTCTAATTATTAAATATTTCATGCCTATAGGAAACCAAAAATTTAAAGCCCATGTACTTACCACCAAGCTTTGTCAACCCTCAACATTTTGTATTTTTTTGTGTGAAAAAGTAAAGAACTAAAACAATACATTAACGGTTGAACTGTCTTATGTAGCCCACTTTGATCCCATTTTTTTTAAAACTTCCTATCTATTCTTCAAAGTCCTATCTGTTCAATGTCAGTGTTTTATTTTTGAATTTTATCATGTTTCAATTTCCATGTATGCCTGAAAACAATTTGAGACGATACAGTGGTATACATATGACCAATAGATAAACTTCATGCTGTGTTCAAAACTTCTGTATACATATTATACTCTGCTTGATATGTCAATTTCTGAAAGGATTATATAAAGATCTCCCAAGTATTATGGGTTTATAAATACCTCCTTATATTTTTTCAACTTTATTTTATATAATGAGTAGCTGTTTTAGCAGTTAGAAGTTTTCTATCCAATATTTGAAATCCTTAAAATAAATGATAAAATCATTAATGATTCATGTCTAAGTTTTCTCTTTCTAGTTTCACATCATGTCTCTCTCAACTGATAATGTATACACTCACCATATATAACTGAAGCCAGTGTCTCAAACTGAAGTATTTTCTTACTTTTGAAAATGGTTTCCTTTTTTGTGTAGATTTCAACACTCCCTTACATATGTTATCTGGTTAATACGTAAGCATTTTTTCTATCTCAACTAAGAGATCCATTCTTCCCTCTCAAAATTTCACTGGATTGGATGTACTGTGGTGTCACTGGGAACTGCCTGTACTTAGAATAAAAGATCAGTTAGAATTATTTCTCTTGAAGGTCCCTCTCTCTTTTACCCTTAATACTGCTACACTTAGCACTTTGCCATATAAAGGGAGCCTCATAAATGGAAAGTGGAGAGACGAACTGACAAAGGCCTGTCTCTATCTGTAAGACAGAGTGTAGCCTAGTACTGTGTGTGTTTTTGTAACTGTATGTATGTATACTGGTGGCAAAGAATATAGATTTGGAGTGTAAATTTGTTCACAGTTCTTCATGATTCCAAACCAAATTATTAATGTTAAGAAGTTGCTCCTTTAAAATTTTTACTAACATCATGATGGTGAGAATCCTACCTGAATTTAGAATCAAAAGGTTTTGATTGTATAGAAAAATCATTTTGAATAATGTCCTAATTATGAATGTAAATGTGATATGCTAAAATACAATCTATCTATAGATAAGGTTCATGTTGACATTTTACTCATTTCCATAAACCCAGATCAACTCACACACTTAAGTCTAGTTTCTTCTGAGCAATCAAGTAGATGTGGTCCCTCATTCTTTTGTATTTCTCTTGGTTCTCTTCTCCAAGACTCCTGTTTTTCATGCATGTAACCATCATATTGGGCTTCCCTGAAAGCTCAGATGGTGAGGAATCTGCCTGCAATGCAGGAGACCCGGGTTCGATCCCTGGGTCAGGAATATTTCATGAAGAAGGGAATGGCTACCCACTCCAGTATTCTCGCCTGGAGAATCCCATGGACAGAGGAACCTAGAGGGTTACAATCCATAGGGTCACAAAGAGTCAGACACGACTGAGCCACTAACACTACTACTAACCATCATATTTAGCTACTTGATTATTCATTCCTAGGGCATTAGATCCTAAAGCAGCAACATTTGTGGTTTATTTTTTTCATTTCCTACACTAGCTAGCACATGGCTTGCACATTATAGATGCACTATTATGAAATTAAACTTGGATTTTTGGTTTGATAGTATACTAGAGAGCAACAAAAGTACTAATTTCAACTAAAAAAAAATTAGTAGAAATGTATGGCCTCCCCACTTGCTTGTTTTGTCCTTTACACTGAATAAAGTTGAATGCAAATAATTATGATCATACAAAAAACATGAATATATTGTTAAATACAAACCAATTCAGACTATGGTGGTATAAACTTTAAACTTTCAAATTAAAATAACCCCAAAAACCACTAGTAAGCAACATTGTTTTATGGCAAATGGCACTCATTGCCTTGTATAAAATATCATAAACTCTTTCATATTTATGTGAACTGTGTTATGGTCACTGTGGTACCTATAATTTCAAATCTGTAATACATATTTAATAGTTCAACATTTATCCTGCTCTGAGGTAGGGTTTCGCACATAAAAGCTATCTATTTTTTGTTTCATTTTTAAAAAGTAACACAAACTACAAAATATGTTCTCTATAGATGGGGATAAATTTTCCTCATGTATCTTTTGGCTGTGTGTTTTATAGTGATTATGGGCAGAATCCTCATGAGTTGTCCAGATGTATTCTGAGATTCTGGTTTACTTCCCTTTCTCTGTTGACTTGCTATTTAGCTTCAAGAAGTGCCTTAGCTCCTCTTAGAAAATATAGTCATTGCAAAATAGAGATTACATCAGCTTTTCTTAAATAACAAAAGACTATATTTGAGCTTTCTCTTAAAATAGGGAATTAGAAAACTAAGAATCCAAACCTAGATTCAGACACAATTATTTGATAGCAAAGTAAATTTAAGGAAAAGTATCTATTATTTATCATTTCTCCACTTATCTCCCACCCCTAGTCTCTCTCTCATTTCATACTATTCTCAGATGATACTTCATTCTCAGCTAAGTTAAACCTGATTGGTTGATAATTATTTAAAACATTACCACACAGGAAAAATTTTATTTCCATAAGGATCAAAAGTTTTAAATTAAGGAAATGGATATCTTATCTCTTTTTGCTAAAGAAGAACAGTTAGATCTAAGAGCAAACATTTACATGTAGAAGGCTATAAACTAAGTGCTTTTGAAGTTCAACATTTGTTTAGGAATTACTATAGGTAAGGCAGGGTTCTAGACTTAACAAAAAATAAGAGCAAGCAAAGAAGACTAGGCTTTGTCCTCACACAGTTTATAATCCTGGATGAGAGCAGGGGAAACATTAATCAAATAATCTAAATTAATCAAATGATCACCAATACCCACACTTATATATGTATGTATCTACAAATTGCCCCAAGTGCTGTGATGACCAATGGAGGGTGGTGTAAGACTGTGTAAGCAGGAGATAGAGCCTGTTCTGGTGGGACAGAAGGGTATCTGTAAGAGGGTCACCAGAAGTTGCAGACCTCGGTGCTCACCAACACTAAGCAATAAAGCTAGTCTTATTCATATGGCATAACTAAAAGTAAAATAAGCTTACCTGAAAAACAAACTTGTTCAAATAGAGAAGAGAAATAGTAATCAAAGTTTACCAAAATGAGAGCAACATGGAGAACACTGTATTCTCAAAATGCTTTGAGACGTGATTAATAACGTGGTATTATTCCATATGAAAACCCTTACATGTGCAATATAAATGAACCTATAGATGATACATAAACAGAATCATGAACAGAGAGAACAGACTGGTGGTTGCCAAGGGGGAGGGGAATGGAAGAGGGATGATTAGGAGTTTGGAATGAGCAGACGCAAACTGGTGTGTACAAGATAGATATACAACCAGGCCTTGCTGCATAGCACAGGGAACTATATTCAATATCCTGTAGCAAACTGTAATGGAAAAGACTGTGAAAAAGTGGGTATGTATATGCATATATGTCACTTTGTGTGCAGCAGTAATTAACATGACATTGCAATTCAACTATACTAAATTAAACTATAATCAATTAAAACATGGTATTATTATAATAAACCACAAAACACACTGACTTCAAAATCCTGAGTGTTGAGTTATGGGCCAGATTTTTTATTATTATTTTATTTTTCTTCTTGTTTAAATACATTAAGCTTTGATTAGTCCAGTTGATTCTCAGTCCAACCTGCTAGGACAAATCCTCAGAAAAAGATGATCCAGGGGACCTGGGATCTTGACAGACCATATTGAGAAACACTAGAAAAGCCACTGTTATTGGACAAAGGATAGTGTTAAAAGATTTTCAGTACTGTGTAAAATGCAAGAGTAAGGTCTAATCTGGTATTGCCTAAACTGTCATCATAATGAATTTTACAACACAGAATACATTTGGAAAATCATGTTGATTTTATACTCAACTCTTTAATCATCTTGTTTGGAGATTCACAATAAACAAATACTCAGTTGTTTATGTGACATCTGAGTATACCAAAATCCCTGGAAATTTATGCAGTAAAGAAACCTCCTTAATTTTCTTTAAGCCGTTTACAAAGCTAAATCAATTTACCTTTGTTCCTTAATAAATATGTATATACAGTAGAATTATATTTGCTGTAACATTGTTTTGACATGTTGACCTAGCCCACATCACATCAACTGACAGATGAAAATTACTTGATCCTTGGAAGTTAAGTAACTTCCTAAGTTAGACATACTTGGTGAAACAGTGAGGATGAGAAATGTGTCTTTACTCCCTTACTCTCATTCTGCCTCTTGTAACATTTTCACACATACTAATAATACAATTTGTCTTAATACATTTAGATACTGATTTTACCATGATATTCAGCTATATCTGAAGAACTAAAGCTTATATCAAACAATCATAATATATATCAATAAAATAGTTACTATTATTTTATACTAATAAAATTTTATACATATTCATGACCTGATCATTTGGATGTCTAATACCTCATTTCATCTATTATGGAAAATGAGGGACTGAAATTGATAAATTTTTTCTCATTAAGGCTATATAACAAGTTATGCAATGCTATTAATGGACTTTCCTCAGATTCCTTTCACTGTGGTCTTCTGAAGGTTTTAGGAACTTATGCTGCAGTATAATTGGTTCCCAAAGTAGTCATAAATGTGGGCACTATAGAGAAACAACCAGTTATACACGTTTACTTTCATGTGGCCATTTGATGTCAATAGAAGGAGCACATACAGAATTTCTTCTCAGTGGCCATTTCTTAGTGCCTTAATTGGACAAAAATATTAAAGGAATGAAAGTATAGAAACTAAAAAATGCTGTGAACTTGAATGTTCTACAAACTCTTTTCAAAGTGGTATTGTACCTAATTAACATGGGATCCCATAAAAACATAATGAAATTGATTGAAATAATTGCATACTATATCATCATGAAAAGAGCTTTGATGTATTTTCACAGAACAGCTTAGTGTTAGTCGCTCAGTCGTGTCCAACTCTTTATGACCCCACAGACTGTAGCCCGCCAGGCTCCTTTGTCTGTGGAATTCTCCAGGCAAGAATACTGGAGTGGGTGGCCATTTCCTTCTTCAGGGCAATGTCTCGACCCCAGGGATTGAACCCAGGTTTCCTGCATTGCAGGCAGATTCTTTACCACCTGAGCCACCAGGGAAGCCCCAATAAATTATTTCTGGTGTAGGGGGAAATTTCGCTGTTCTATGAGAAAATGCATCATATAGTACATCATATGTATTATCTTATAGAACAGCATAACTTCCCCCTACAACAGAAAGAACTTATTGGGCAGATGGAGAAAATTGCAACTACTCTTCTACTAATAATTTTCAGCAAAACAAAGCAAAATAAAAACAAACTAAACACACACAGACACACACAGAAAGGCCTGCCTAGAGGCAGCAGTAAAATTAATTGGAGTCTGAATAAGGGTGTAGCCTATATTGCTCATGTTCTACTGTATTAGTGTTCCTTTGAATTATCCTTTATATCACCATTCTCCAAACGCTGGTAACACCGCCACCACCCAGTACTCAAATGACCACTTAATGGTCTCTGATACTAAATTTAGTTAATTTGCATGGTTAGTTTGCATGGTTGACTGCTGAAAAACATGTAATTCAGTATACAGTATAATTCAAATTACCAGTATAATTCAAAAAACCAGTATAATTCAAATTACTTTTGAATTATATTAATTTACAATATATCCTATCTTTATTATGAATGCTTTGGCCCTTTCAGTCACTTTTTCTCTCCTCTTCATCTGCATTCTACATTAGTTTTACTCTTTCATCATATTTTCCTCTATAATAAAATTACTACTGACTCCTAGTCACTTATCTCATCAAGCTCAAATTCTGATTTGAGCTGATTTGATTTGAAAATCAAAGTCTGATTTTCAAGGCTCTCCATGTACATCTATGGGTTGTCAATATGTTCTTTGTTCTCTGACAGATCCATCCACTTCCATTGACCAAATGGCTCATTTCACATGCTCAGAATCTGTACTTATTTCCCATTGTCCTCCATGTTTGGTGAATGCTATGCACTCATGCTGTGCTATGGATGTTCATTCATTAAATGGAAAAGTTTCTTCCCCTTTTCCCTATCTAAATTTTACTCCCTTCCAAAGTCTGTCCCACTGAAATTACTTCTCATCATTCTGACACTTATTTACCATTTTACCATCCTTAACATTTTATAGCAATTTTGGCTCTTCAACATGAATCATCTCTTAAGAATATGCCATGACACAAAGACAGAAATATAGATCAATGGAACAGAATAGAAAGCCCAGAGATAAATCCACGAACCTATGGACACCTTATCTTTGACAAAGGAGGCAAGGATATACAATGGAAAAAAGACAACCTCTTTAACAAGTGGTGCTGGGAAAACTGGTCAACCACTTGCAAAAGAATGAAACTAGAACACTTTCTAACACCATACACAAAAATAAACTCAAAATGGATTAAAGATCTAAATGTAAGACCAGAAACTATAAAACTCCTAGAGGAGAACATAGGCAAAACACTCTCCGACATAAATCACAGCAAGATCCTCTATGACCCACCTCCCAGAATATTGGAAATAAAAGCAAAAATAAACAAATGGGACCTAATGAAACTTAAAAGCTTTTGCACTACAAAGGAAACTATAAGTAAGGTGAAAAGACAGCCCTCAGATTGGGAGAAAATAATAGCAAATGAAGCAACAGACAAAGGATTAATCTCAAAAATATACAAGCAACTCCTGAAGCTCAATTCCAGAAAAATAAATGACCCAATCAAAAAATGGACCAAAGAACTAAACAGACATTTCTCCAAAGAAGACATACAGATGGCTAACAAACACATGAAAAGATGCTCAACATCACTCATTATCAGAGACATGCAAATCAAAACCACAATGAGGTACCATCACACACCAGTCAGGATGGCTGCTATCCAAAAGTCTACAAGCAATAAATGCTGGACAGGGTGTGGAGAAAAGGGAACCCTCTTACACTGTTTGTGGGAATGCAAACTAGTACAGCCGCTATGGAAAACAGTGTGGAGATTTCTTAAAAAACTGGAAATAGAACTGCCATATGACCCAGCAATCCCACTTCTCGGCATACACACTGAGGAAACCAGATCTGAAAGAGACACGTGCACCTCAATGTTCATCGCAGCACTGTTTATAATAGCCAGGACATGGAAGCAACCTAGATGCCCATCAGCAGACGAATGGATAAGGAAGCTGTGGTACATATACACAATGGAATATTACTCAGCCGTTACAAAGAATTCATTTGAATCAGTCCTAATGAGATGGATGAAACTGGAGCCCCTTATACAGAGTGAAGTAAGCCAGAAAGATAAAGACCATTACAGTATACTAACGCATATATATGGAATTTAGAAAGATGGTAACGATAACCCTATATGCAAAACAGAAAAAGAGACACAGAAATACAGAACAGACTTTTGAACTCTGTGGGAGAAGGTGAGGGTGGGATGTTTCAAAAGAACAGCATGTATACTATCTATGGTGAAACAGATCACCAGCCCAGGTGGGATGCATGAGACAAGTGCTCGGGCCTGGTGCACTGGGAAGACCTAGAGGAATTGGGTGGAGAGGGAAGTGGGAGGGGGATCGGGATGAGGAATACGTGTAAATCTATGGCTGATTCATATCAATGTATGACAAAACCCACTGAAATGTTGTGAAGTAATTAGCCTCCAACTAATAAAAAATAAATAAATAAATAAATAAATAAAAAAAAAGAATATGCCATGAACTTTGCTAATTATTTCATGTGTATTGTTTTATCTTCTTCAAGCCAATTTGCATACTTTTTCAGTTTGTATCAATATCTTACACTCCTTTATCTTTTAACACACTTCTTTACATCTAGCATAATGATGAGAAAACGGTGTGTGCTCAAAATCCTTGTTGATTGATTGATTGAAATAATTGCATACCATCAGGTTGTTTTTGTCATTAGGTGACAGAATCAAGTTTTAGAGATTCACTTAAATGTCTGTCTATCAACCTGCCAAGAACTGATGCAATTGGAAGCCATCATCATCCTAAGAGTCAGACAAATCATTAACTTGAAAGGGACTGCCACGTATTAAAAATTCTCTTTATGGATTTTGATGAATTGCATTGTTTGATTCATTCTTCTGTATTAAACTATAAATATGATGTATCTAGAAATAACATTACCTTTTCAGTGTATTAAAAAATGGCACTCCTTTTCCTAGAATTGTCGTCTTAGTTTACTGTTAAAAAGTTTAAAACAGAAAATCAAATGACTTTAGCCAAAGATATTTTCTACATAAGGCAGAAGTAGAATGATTTTTAAGAGAAACTAAAAAGTAGTAAACTTACTGAGACAATGGTATTTCTTGTTAAAATAAACATCTACATAAAATAGCTTAAATTGACTAGTAGCAGTAAATATTTTCTAATACATTTATTTACTTAGCATATTACTAGCATAGTATTTATCTAATTCCATGCGTTTATTTCTTTAGATATGTGATCTTAAAAATATATACATAATACACAGTAGAGTGAACTATGAGTTTCATCACAAAACCTGATCATATATTTTTAAAATAGATATTAACATAGCTTTCAGAATATGTGGATAAAATAAAGCTAAATTTAAGTTTTTTGACTGAAGTATAGTTGATTTACAATACTGTGTTAATTTCTGCTGTAAAGTGAGTAAATCTAAATTTTTATTATGAGATTTTATTTCACAAATATTTCTGTATTTTTAATACACAGTATAAAGAAGAACATAGCATATGAAAAATGCAGCACATGAAAAATGAAGCATAATGAAGATTTACTTTTCTTCTGACTTTGAATTTCTTTGGTAGTTGGTATTTTTAATTCTCAAAGATTTGCCTTCTCACTGATTTAACCTCTATTGATCCTTTTAATTTCCAGCTGTTTTATTTCTGCTTTGGGAAAAGTTTTCAGGTTTTTTGCCCTTTATCTTTCCACAGACATTTCTTTTCTCTGTAAAGGCAAAGGTAGCAGATTTCCCACAGTTTTCAGACTATTTATTTTCTTTCCACACTTTGTATTTTCTCAGTCACCAATTTCTCCTTCCAACCCGTCAACACACTCCATAGTTGATCTGCATCTGCCTCAATAGACCCCAGAAAATTATGTACACACACACACATACACACACAAACTCTCCAGGACTAAGAGACACTTTTCTTATTTAACAGCAGTATTTAATTTTTAGTGGTATCTTTTACTTTTTCAAGTTAGGGCTGCACTTAATTCAACTTTTTTTAATAAATAAGAGGAGAAAGGAAATTCTATCTCCATAGTTGGTACTTTTGTCAGATTGTATCCTTTGGGGGACCCACAGAAGTAGAAGGTGTTGAAGGAAAGATTAGAATTTGGGTTCAAACTTTCTTACTGGCAAACTGTCACACTCTTGACAGGCAAGCAGTTGGCTTTTCAAGTAGGCTTATCTTATGTTCTGTTTTTTGTTGATTTAGAAGAGCCAGAGCCCTGATCTGTTAGTGTTTGTTTTAAAAACTGAAGTTTCAATAAAACGGGCCATTGAGTTGATTGGAGTGTGTGTGGATGGTAGGTGGTATATAGTCAAATGCATATTTTTATAACAGCAAGTTTAATTGGGACTCATATGTGCAGAGCGGTGCCAAGTTGCGAGGATCTCCAGCTTTCTGTTGAAGAATGTTGAATAATTCCTGCTGTCTTAAGGTTAGTACTTCCTCTTCAAGTGATATGGGTCAGCCCTGACCAGCGCTATTTTTTACTTGCTCTTTGGTGGTCATCCAAGAATATAAAAGGAGAACATCTGGATTTCTGTCAGTTCCAGCCATGCTGAAAAGCTCTCTATAGGGTGTGTTTGTTTTTACAGATTCATACACATTCTCCAAATATGATTTTCCAAGGCAGCCACATTTCAAAACTGTGAACTTTATCTCATTAAGTGCTAAAACTAAACAAAATATCTTTTAAGCTCTCATATGAAGTTCTAGTTCTGAGGCAAGTCACTTTTTAAAACACGTTTCATGCTTGATGTAACTCTAATTCCCCTTCTTCCTGGGAACCATGACTTGACTTGGAGAAATATTAAAAATGTTCACTGTTTAATGATAATTAACAACTCTTAGTTGGGTTATTTTTGCAGTCTTTGGAAAAGAAAAATCTTTTTTAAACATGAATGTAATAGCTCTTTGAAGCAGTTGACATCTCTGAAGTATAATAAGGTAGTAGTTTTATTCACAGAAGGGGTTGAAAATAGGGAAAATATAATCTTCTCTTAATTGTTTATTCATTCAATCTCAAATCCAAACAGGTAAAAAGAAAATTTATTGGGGAAAAAACTGTAAGTCTCAAATCCCTGTCTGATTTTACATAAGTTTTATCTTTAAAGAACAACCATTTAAGAGGAGTGAGTTTGTCACGACATGACTACTACTTCTCCAAAAACTGAACAAAATAACATTAATACTGATACTGAAGTTACTTCTGACAGGCATCTTTGGCTCCATGTTGACTAGGTCAGTGTGACATAGAAGAAACCAAATTTAAATGTTTTAGAGCACATTTCCAAATCCTTGAAACTGTATTGCCAGCTTAAATTTAATGTTTTAACGTGAATTTAACTCCATTTTAGGTTTTCAATTTAGAATCTCTAGGAAGAGCTACATTTTAAATTTCTCCATGTACTCAGTCCCAGTACTAAATTCATTATTAGCTATGAAATATAAGAATGTTCTTATATATCTGGACAATCTTTTCCATAACTTTAAAATCTTTGCAAACTGATATGATCACTATCATTTAAACATATCTGACATCATTTCTTGCCCATATCTCCTAAAAACAAACTTCAATGTAAAATTTTATTATTTTTTATTTCTTTCCATTCAAAGTGCTCTACAATCATTTTATGAAGTGTTTTTCTTTTTTTTTTTTTAAGAAGTAGATTGTAAAGGTGTTTCTAAGAGGAGGAAAATATTCCAATGATATTGTAACTGGAATTATGAGGTTCTAACTATCAACACTTCAGTTGCTCCATGCCAACCACATATGTTAACAGTGGTCCATTTGAATCCTGTGTAACACTTTGGCCTGTTTGATCCACAATTTGTAGCCAAACATATGGCGAGAGGCTTTGGAGAAGAGTCTTCAAGCTGGCTGACTGCTGTTGATGTCTCTGGGATCACATGCCCCATTTAAGTCTCTGCAGTTCCAAATTGGAGCCTGAACCCTGTCTGCCTGTGCTGAAATGTGAGAAGGTCCAGATTTTTTACAGCCTCCAAGCCTCCCAGACAACTATAATTATCAGCACTCCGAAGAGCTAGGAATATAAGCCAAATGCAAACAAATTAGGGAAGGAGAGCAGAAGAGCTACAGCTGTTGGGTCAAGCTGGGTGCAAAATAGTTCAGTATTTTCAGAAATCGGAGAAGAATGTCACCACAGTGAACTTTCTGTGATAAAATGGGCTTGTTCTTTAGCACTTCTCTTTCTAGCACTGGAGGAGAAATCAGCCTAAGGGAACAGCTTTTAAATAAATAAGTACGGATGTGGTGAAGATAGGTGTGCAAAACTGTAAAATTTTTGAAGGGGTAAACATTATGTGATAATTTGGAGACTGTGCATTTTCTTGGGGAGATAGGCATCACTGATAATTATAACAAATTATCTTAAAGTTTAAATTCTGGGGCTAGATTTAGAAAGCCTCTTCACTGAGAATTTAGAAAGAATTGGAAATTCTACCAAAACTAGAAAGCCTACTTGACTTTTTCTTTCAATTATAGTATTTTATTGCATCTCTTCTGAATGCATATTTTCTGATTTCATGTTTAATTTTCTTGTAAATCTATCCTAGCTAGTCTTTCCCTTTTCTTGAAACACTGCTAACATAAATGCCATGCAAATGCAGGGCTTCAGTTAAACCTCTGTTTTCATATTACACACCCTTGATTCTCTGGGTTGGAGGCATATTTCATCCTATGATGCCTTTGATAGTTTCATTCCTGTAGTTCTGGTACTTGCTGAAGTCCTGTGGAGCCAGTCAGGCACTGAATGAAGCAGAGGGGAAGACCTCAGGGGAGTGGAAAGGTTAAGGTAAACTGGACAATGTTCCCATTCTAAAGGAAGCTTCCACGTCACAGCTCCAGCTGAGTTTTTTGTGGTTAGGTGAGAATGAAGACCCAAGATCTCACAAATCTGGTTTATTATGAATATATTGTATGATTTTTAGATGTTGACAAATTATTGTTTTCTATTTTAAAGAAGATCGATTTCTTAAATGTGTTGCCAATATTGATACTGGGACAGATTGAGGGCAGGAGGAGAAGGGGGCGACAGAGAATAAGATGGTTGGAATGGCATCACCAATGCAATGGACATGAGTTTGAGCAAATTCCAGGAGGTAGCGAAGGACAGGGAAATCTGGTGTGCTGCAATCCATGGGGTCTCAAAGAGTTGGACACAACTTAGCGACTGAACAATAACAATACAATTCCATGAACAGACCTCTCTGAAGGCGTTTAGCCTAACAGCTGTCAATTTACAAACTTTGCTCTAAGACAAGCAATCTTTACCAAAATTTATTATGAAGTATTTAGAACTTTGGGTTTGTCCTAAGGAAGCCAGCATTGTTTTTCTCCCAGGACCTCAGCTTCTCTTCCTACTTTTCCAGAAAGGAAATACTTCCTTCATGCACTCCCTCCTTTTGAGATTCAATGAGTAGCCCAATTCCATCAACTGTACCTTCTAAATATCTCTTAAACCTCTACTCTGTAGTAAATGTCCAATTTCCACTACCACTGTTTTCCACTTGACTGCCATCATCCCTTAATTGGAATCTTACCTATTGATCCTTTTCTAAAAATACCTTACCCCTTCCTCTGCTTCCTGTCTTAGAGTTTAGTATTGTTTTCTCAGCACCTGCTCCTTCAGACTTATCATTATTAACCATTTATTCCTTATTATTGTTTTCATAGCAACAGGTCTAAATATCATCTACCAACTCAGTACAAGAAAGCCATAGTAGTCCGTTTCCCAGGTTCTCAACTTGAGGCCCACTATGGTGAAGAACTCAACTTCAACTATTCTTAGAGCTCTTTTGTCCCAAGGTTGCTACCACATTTCTGAAGGACTCTATTATAGTACCAGGGTGTGGGGAGGCCCCTCAGTCACCCACCATTTTAGTTTACTGCTGAAATATAGTTTTTGATGCCCATATGGTCCTTGGGTGTGGCTCCTCTGCTGCTTCTATCTAAGCTTGGGACAGGAGTCTCACAGAGAGGGTAGGATCCTCAGTGGGATTCTCAGAATTGCTCCACTTTCCTACACCAGTGTTTCCCAACTTTTTTCTCCTTAATAATTGCCTCTGTATAGCTATACTGTCCATCTCTTTATAGTCTGTTATGATCATTTAAGAGGCCACAAAATATTACATTATGCAAGATTTTTTTCACCATTCAAGAACCCATTTTTGCTCTCTTAGACCTACTAGGAAGCCATCCTTCATGGAGTTCTGCTATGACCTTGAGTTACTGCTAGAAAAGAGGGCCCTGAATGCTAAGGTTCAAGAACAAGATGTATTTTTTCCAGCCCTCCCCCAGCCAGGGTGATCTCTTTCTGGTGTGACATAAGCATTTTCTTGCACCTTCAAAGCATTTCTCTTATTCCTTCAAATCATCTTGTTTTTTGACAATGTCCTTTGAAAAAACATTAAAATAAGACACTAAACTATTCATACAAACACTCTGCTTACCCTTTTTTTTAAAGAAAGAGAAGAACAAAAGGTCACATTCTCCCAGTGGGTAACAAAATAGATTTGCTTTTCTTACTCTTGGAGGGTTAAAAGGACGAGCCAGGTGAATCTATCCAATAAAACTGTTTAAAAGTTGTACATGTAGGGAATTTTGTCACATTGTCATCCATCTCTTTCTACTAGACTATATAAGCTTCAGTAAGGGAGAAATAATTTTCTCATCTCTGTCATTTTAAAGCTCTATAAAAATCCTGTCACATACATCATACATGCATGATGTTCTTAAATAAATGACCTAGGCTAAGGGTCAGTGTGTTAGTCTACTAAAAACCACAAATAGGGTGTCTTACACAACAGAAACCTATTTTTTTTACAGCTCTGGAGATTTCTGATTTCTGATGAGGCCTCTCTCTAGATTATATGTGGCTACTTTCTTGCTATGTCCTCAAAATGGGCTCTCCTCTGTGCAACATGCAGAGGAGAGCTCTTCCTCTTATAAAAACAACAGTCATATCAGATCACAGTCCCACCCTTAGAAACTCATTTGCTTTGATTACCTCCTTAAAAGCCTTATCTCCAAACAGAGTCAAATCGAAGGCCAAGGCTTCAATATACAAATTTTGAGTGGACACAATTCATGGAGCCATCAAGGAGTTTTGGTAAAAGTAGCAGCAGTTTTTTTGGTAAAAGGACAAGATATGAAATATTTTAGGCCCTCAGACCATCCAGTCTCTACTTTTCAACTCTGCCCTTGCAGCATGAGTGAGTGAGGCTGTGTCCAATAAAACTTTATTTACACAGTGAGGTAGTGAATGAACTGGATTTTGCCCACAGGTTGTAGTTTGCTGACACCTAATACAGACCTGCAAATGTTACAACTTTCTTACCTATTCACACAACTCTCCATTTCTAGAAGCCATATCACAAAATTTCTGCTTGCAACCATTTAATGACTTCTGTTTGTCTCTGGAATATGACATAAACTTCTAGGCATAAGAAGACTATTTTGTTTCAACCATACCACTAGGCTTGCAGGATCTTGGTTCCCTGACCAAGGGTGGAACTCATGCTCCCTGCAGTGAACGTGCTGAGTGCTAACCACTGGACCACCAGGAATTCTCATAAGGAGGCTTTTTCTACTGAGTTGATAGCATGTCAGCAAACTTCTTTTCTACCCTGTACAGTGAATAATGTTCACTTCTCCAAATAAAACCAAGCACATCTGCAGTTGATGTTTTTGCCTAGGGTATTTCTTTCCTATCTGGAGGTTCATCCTCTTTACAGACACCACTGCCCCACCCCATTCACCTGGAGTAGCATCCAGGCTGTGTCATCTTCACAGTAGCCCAAACTCCAGTCAAAGTTATTCATTTCTTCTTCTTCTGAACAACACAAATGTTCATCATTATACCATTAGGTAAGTACTAAGTCAACTTCCCCAACACTGAGTGTATCTTGTATACATTTCTATAACCCAGCTAGTACTTAGCAATTTAAAAACATCATGGGAACTCTGTAAAAATATTGTGGGAACTTTCTAAAAGTTCCCCCCCCCATCCCCCTGAGTAGCATCCTGTGTTCTAGATCAATAGTTCTTAACCAGAGGTGATTTTGAGCCTACAGGAAATCTGACCATATCTGGAGAAATTATTAGTCATCATAACTTTGGGGAGGAAGGGTGTGCTGCTCCTGGAATCAAGTGAGTTGATGCTATAGATGCTGGCAGACATGTTCAATGCAATGGACAGCCCCCACGATAAAGAATTACCCAGTCCAAAATGTTAGTAGTACTGAGGTTGAGAAACTGATCTAGGTTAGTCAAGGATATTCCTTTCCTTTATATTTGCTTTTTCTACAACTACTGTTTTAGGCGATTCCCCATTCTACTCAAAGGGATTCATATGGCTTTATACTGCTTAACTTTATCCATTTGTTTTCATAGTAACAAGTTCTGAAGGTAGACTATATTAAAGAAGTAAGAGTAGCTAGGTCCATCTGGGGTCTATTTTCATTTAAGTACATGAAATATTTGTAGGAAAACATAGGAATGTTTGATAAGAAGCCAAGTTCAGAATATGTCTCATTGGTAAATTCAAGTGACAAGTGGTAAATTCATCCAAATTTCTATCAGCATGCTAGGGCAGAGCTAGGCTTGCCTCTGGGGAGCCTGGAAGTTTCAGAATGAAAACAGTGATTTAGAGTTATTTCAGGATGAATCACCTGTTAATACCTCCCCTCTGTGTTTTATTTAGAGTGTCAGAATAGTAAGGAGAAATGAAGAACTTATTTGTAGAACCCAGAAAGTAAATGTTCTGAATAAAATAATATAAAATCAATGCAAAAAAACCCTAAAATATGAATAAACTTATAACTTCTTAAAATAAAGGAATGAAGAGAGAGAGAGGAAGGAAGGAAAAAGGAAAGACATAACTGGTAAATTAGGACAGAAAGCATGACGTTTGAGTCAGGTGCAGGCAAGTTTATATTTAGTCACTAAATGTAATCGGTGGTATGACCTTGGACAAGTTTCTTATTTTCTCCTTTTTCCTTAGCTCAAAAATGGAGATAGTATTGTTATGGAAATCAGATGAAAATATATACAGTAAACATCCATCACTGTATCTGGTACATAGAGAGTGCTAAATATATGTGTAAAAAAATAATGTTTGACAATCTGTAGACCATAACTTCCTGGAAGTAATAGAATGTTCCAAGATAAAGTATTTTAGGGCCAGGCAGACCAGAGATATGATTTCCATGAATATATTTGTATGGGTAGCAGTAAAGTTAATAAAAATCTCTGTTCCCTCCTCTCACCAAAGTCAGTCAAGAATTTTAAATGAAGCCCCAGTTCAATTTCCTCCACTGCCAGTTCTGCCTTTAAAGTCAAATGTACTACAGACAGATGCTTTCACTCTCTGCTACCACACTAGTCCAAACCACCATCACCTATCACTGAGGTGACACAGGCTTCTGCAAGAGGCTTTGGATGATCTCGATGTTTCCCTTTTTTCTCTCTTCCAACTTAAAGAAAATCCATTTTTAAAGGTGTCAATCTGTTACCCTTTGTAACAGGGTAAGCTCACTGCTTTTGCACCCCACATAAAATCCAGACTTCTTACCATGGCTCCCAAGATCTTACGTGATCCCAGTCCTGTCTATCCAACTGTCCTCTCTTGTTCCAACTCTGTCTCGCTCCCTGCTCCAGCCACAGAAGCTTCTAGGCTCAGAAGTCTAGAAGTGCACCACACTTCTTTCCTCAGGGGCTTTGTAAACATCCCTCCTCTGCTCTTCACAACACTGACTTCTGATCCTTCAGGACTCAACTGAGAGTCACTTCACTGAACAAGAGTTTCCTTCCTTCTCTTTGAAAGTAGGTCCTATATTGTTAACCTCAAAACCTACACTCCCCTTTATTCCTTTTTTCATTTATCACAAATTTCATTTATATACATGCTAAATTTGTTTCCCTGCATACATTTTGTTTCCTGACTAGGCCATAAACTCTAGAAACAGAGAGTACATGTATGTATAGTTTACAACTACCTACCTAGAATATACAATATTTACCATGCTGGGTCAAAAAACAAATATTCAGTAAATACTTGAATGTATGAATGAATGAATGAATAATGAACTTATTAATTATTCAATAATCAGCTTAGTGTCTAATTTCCTTAAGAATTTACTAAACTTTCCTTTGACTTGTGGAAGATGGAGAAAGAGTACAACAAAAGTTTTACAATGTCTTCAGTTTCAAGTATTGATTTAAACATTTTTAATAAAAATGCATGCATAGTAGCATAAAAGGATGACTCATGACATTTCATTTCGTGAGGCCTTTTTGTTCTTTACAGATAAGAATGTGTTTTGTATTCAAGAGGTACTCAATAAATTCTGGTTGAGTTACAACTTGTCACAAAGGAAATACTCTAGAAATACAAGATGGTTTTTGTTTTCTTCTTATTTTCTCTTTTTTTGGTGAAGAATATTTGTATACGGTACTATATTACTTAGGTAAGATAGTGTTTAAATTTTTTAAGAACTGAAATATGAATTCTGTTGGAGTAACGTATTTTAATATCAAAATAATTCTAAAAATTCTAACTTCATATAGCTAAAAGCACTTTTGTCACTGTTGTCACATTAAGTCAAACCCTTTTGGTATAAGTTTCATTGCATAATAATAAAAAATGAGTTTCTTACATAAAAAATGAATTTTTGAAAAGTTAAAAATAAACAAAAACTTGTTCAAAATCACACAGCTATTAAGAAATAGGGCCAGGAGTAAAACTCTAATAAGACTTTAAAATCCATGTTTATTCTTCTGTATGACAGCTGTCTTTTCTATAAATGCACACCTTTCCTTGTAAATCCACATCATCTATTTATCACTAAAGGGGATTTTACCATGGTTTGAAATTAATAATTTGCTTTTTCTATGCTCTGTCACATTTCCTCAAAGCCATCTGAACGTCAAGACAGATTTTCTATGGGGCTATCAGTTGGGTAATAGCCATCGCATACACATTTTTGGAAAAAAGTACTATGGCCTTTCAGCTATTCTAGGTAATATAGAAAACAGGAAAGAAATATGAGACAAAAGTGCTGCATTTTATGCACATAAGTTGCACAAATTTTGATTCTCCAAGTGTTTGTTGTTTCATGCTCTATGCAAATTACTGAAGGAATTGTCGTGGCCCATCCAAGGGAATACAAAGTATGCCCGAGTGCTTACAATTGAACAAGGGAAACAACTTACAAAGACATAGCATTTCCAAATAAAAGCACATGTCTATATATGAATATTTGGGGGGGAAATCCCTGCAAACTACTAGGAATAGAATATTGCTCTGGAAATTCAGGAGAGGGAGAAATCAATACAGACTGTCATAGGTGATTTGGAATTTGAGTTCAACTCTAAAGCACATGCAAAAAATGTCAAGACAGACAAAAGAGTGAGTCAGCAGTCTATGCTGGGGTACCATATGAGTACCTCTTGTAAGGAACTCTGGAGAATTTAGAGTCTCATAAGTATGATATAGTAATAGCCAAACCATTACAGAGCACTGTGAGATAATATATACCATTAAATCACGTGGGGGCTTCAGTAAAAGTGGTAAAACTATATGCCTTAAGAATTAGGCAGTAATGTTAACTGTTGTGCTGTTGATATATTTTCAAAGATATATTTTCAAAGTATTCCTGGGCAATGATGAACTTCCTGAGGTCGCTTTTCAGTCCAGGGAGTCAAAAATCTAAGATCAACTACAAAAGGAGTCATAAATGCCCAGAAGACAAACATACACCAGTTCCCTACTTATAAATGTACCTCCCTGAAGTCCATGATCCCAGTGTGTTTGTGGGTCTGTACCTTGCTGAACATACAGTGGGCAAATCATGCAGACTGGTTGCTAGGAGAAAAATGTCCACTTTGAAAACAATGAAAAATTTCATAAAGCCAATGAAAATGTTTGAGATTTGTTCAGATCATACACAGATTTTCAGTACACATATGGAAACATATGTAAAATTCTATGTTTCAGAGTAGGAGCACACAAATTCATTTTTACACAAAGAATGGGATCTCCACAGATTTGAATGTAACATTTGTAATTTCATAAGTGACTCAAGAGGTTTATATTTTATAATACAGCCATTCCCTTCTCCAGTAGATCTTCCCAACCCAGGGATCAAACCTGGGTCTCCTGCATTGCAGGCAGATTCTTTATCGTCTGAGCCACAGGGGAAGCCCATCAATATTTACCCACCTCCCATATGAAGTTATTATATATAAGAAATGAAATAATATATATAACCTATTTAGAAAGAATAAAAAGAATTTGAAAAGCACAAGCAGGGAACCTAACCTACCATCCTGTATCTATATAAGAATCAAGTTATTCATTAAATACCTTTGGGAGCAAGAGAAAACATAAGAATGCATTTCTCATTAATATTCAGAGACTCATCTATACATTGACCAAAAAATAATTTTTTAATCTGATTATTCCTATTTTGTAATAGGGTTAAATTGCATCCTGGTGGCTTTCAGAAAGTACTGTTCATCCTCAATTATCCAACAATAAGAAAAATAATAGTGTGTGTGTGAGTGTGTATGTGAGAGTGTATATATACATGTGCATGTGTGTAAATTGATTTTATCCTATGAAATCTGACTTATATGTAAAGCACCTGGAATGTTTTAAGGTTATTATTTTCTAGGCTCTACCTGTGTTTTTATAACTATTAATTCAGTTTATACAACCAGGCATGGTATTGCTTCTGTTCTCATCTTACATATGGCATTTTGCATATGGCACAGCTGAGGCACTGCAAGGTTAACTAACACATATAAGGTGGCAGAAGTAACAAGACACAAAGTCAAACCCAGGCTTCTGGCTCCAGTGTCCATTCTCTTACTCACCACCCAGTTCTCTGATCTAGGGCTTTACTCTGAAAAGTGATATGATGAATTCCGTTCCATTTTCTTCTTCTGTTACAGATTAAATTTAGGACCAAATGCTACTCTAAGAAACTGTTTGAATCTCAAAGTCATTGGCTAGTTTTCAGAGTTCATTTCCAGGGTTTGGTGGATGATAAGTTTCTTTATAATGAGATCTTTAATACGTTTCACTTTACTTAGGTGATAGCTACAGGGAAATATTATGACCCTGTTTCCAAGACTGATCTTTCTATTTAGCTTCATAAATTGCTTGGTGTCAGCAGGACATAAATACAATCCGTATGTAGGTTCTGTGGAAGCCAATATCTTGAATAAATTTCCAACAGCCTTTTAGCAAATAATGGACTACACGATTGACTTTTCTTTTCAATTTGTAGACAAGCACTGAAGGCAACATCATTTACCAAACTCAGAGGTAAATAACCTCAGTCTTTCCATGCCACGTGAGAACTACAGTAAGAAATCTCAGCTGTTGGGAGATCCTCAAGCATTACATAATTGTAAAGTGTAATAAAAAGCCAACAACAAGCCTCCAGTTTCCACTGGTGTTCTGTGCTAAGCAGTGGCTCTTCTAAATGGTCACCATACTCCTCAAGCCATCTGTAACCTCACCTCAGCAGGACACACCTCCTACTTCTCAGATAAGTTAAGACACTAAGGGTGACCTCCTTCCATTTCTTGCCTCTCTCAACTTCTTTGCATACTAGGAACTTAGCACCTTCTCTGCTCATCAGGTGGTGGTGCTAGTGGTTAAAGAACCCTCCTGCCAATGCAGGAGACATAAGAAACACAGGTTCCATCCCTGGGTTGGGAAAATACTCTAAAAGAGAGCATGGTAACCCACTCCCATATTCTTGTCTGGAGAATCCCATGGACAGAGGAGCCTGATAGGGTTGCAAAGACTCAGACATGACTGAAGTGACTTAGCATACACACACTGCTTATCAGTTTTACCTGTGGCTAGAACTCCCCCATGCATGAAAGACTCTGTTCCTTTCTTTTCTCTTATTACTTGCCCATCAAATTTCCCTCTATTTTGTCTTCACTTTCCTTTTCATTGATTCTTTTCCATTAGCACAGAAATATATTTATTTTACCTCAAAAAACAAAAAACAAGCACCTCACTTGATACTGTAGGATCCTCTGTCTCTCTCTGCTTTCTTTCCATTTATGCTTTTGGGAAGTGTGTCAACATTCTTTATTCTGGTTTCCTCTCTTTCCATTGCATTTTGATTCCTCTGCAGTTTGGATTTTCTCCTATATTCTTCAAAGAAATGGCTCAGCATTCAGAGCTGCTTCAGTTTCAAAGATTTTTACATGTAAGCATTCCACTTTTTGAATTCCTTCTTTATTTCATATACAAAATTTTATACTCTAAACACCCCCTGTTTTATTATTCCACTTCTTCTATCCCATCACAGCTCTCCTGGACTAAAATAATCAGTTTCATGTAGTGAAATAGTGACTTTCAAAAGTCAAGTCCATCTGGAACCATGTACTGTGACTTTATTTGGAAATAGAGTATGCAGATGCAATTATTAACAGCAAGACTCTCAGGATGAAATTATCCTGGATTTAAGGTGGCCTTTAAATTCAATGACTAAAATGGACAAATTCTTAGAAAAGTATAACTTTCCAAAACTGAACCAGAAAGAAATAGAAGATCTTAACAGACCCATCACAAGCAAGGAAATCGAAACTATAATCAGAAATCTTCCAGCAAACAAAAGCCCAGGACTAAATAGCTTCACAGCTGAATTCTACCAAAAATTTACAGAAGAGCTAACACCTACCTTACTCAAACTCTTCCAGAAAATTGCAGAAGGTAAACTTCCAAACTCATTCTGTGAGGCCACCATCACCCTAATTCCAAAACCAGACAAAGATGCCACAAAAAAAGAAAACTACAGGCCAATATCACTGATGAACATAGATGCAAAAATCCTTAACAAAATTCTAGCAAACAGAATCCAACAACATATTAAAAAAAGCATACATCATGACCAAGTGGGCTTTATCCCAGGAATGCAAGGATTCTTTAATATCCACAAATCAATCAATGTAATACACCACATTAACAAATTGAAAGATAAAAACCATATGATTATCTCAATAGATGCAGAGAAAGCCTTTGACAAAATTCAACACCCATTCATGATTAAAACTCTCCAGAAAGCAGGAATAGAAGGAACATACCTCAACATAATAAAAGCTATATATGACAAACCCACAGCAAGCATTACCCTCAGTGGTGAAAAATTGAAAGCATTTCCCTTGAAATCAGGAACAAGACAAGAGAGCGGTGCCCACTCTCACCACTACTGTTCAACATAGTTTTGGAAGTTTTGGCCACAGCAATCAGAGCAGAAAAAGAAGGAAAAGGAATCCAGATAGGAAAAGAAGAAGTGAAACTCTCACTGTTTGCAGATGACATGATCCTCTACATAGAAAACCCTAAAGACTCCACCAGAAAATTACTAGAGCTAATCAATGAATATAGTAAAGCTGCAGGATATAAAATTAACACACAGAAATCCCTAGCATTCCTATATACTAACAATGAGAAAATAGAAAGAGAAATTAAGGAAACAATACCATTCACCATTGCAACAAAAAGAATAAAATACTTAGGAGTATATCTACCTAAAGAAACAAAAGACCTATACATAGACAACTATAAAACACTGATGAAAGAAATCAAAGAGGACACAAACAGATGGAGAAACATACTGTGTTCATGGATTGGAAGAATCAATATTGTCAAAATGGCTATTCTACCCAAAGCAGTCTATAGATTCAATGCAATCCCTATCAAGCTACCAACGGTATTTTTCACAGAACTAGAACAAATAATTTCACAATTTGTATGGAAATACAAAAAACCTCAAATAGCCAAAGTAATCTTAAGAAAGAAGAATGGAACTGGAGGAATCAACCTGCCTGACTTCAGACTCTACTACAAAGCCACAGTCATCAAGACAGTATGGTACTGGCACAAAGACAGAAATATAGATCAATGGAACAGAATAGAAAGCCCAGAGATAAATCCACAAACCTATGGACACCTTATCTTTGACAAAGGAGGCAAGGATATACAATGAAAAAAGACAACCTCTTTAACAAGTGGTGCTGGGAAAACTGGTCAACCACTTGTAAAAGAATGAAACTAGAACACTTTCTAACACCATACACAAAAATAAACTCAAAATGGATTAAAGATCTAAATGTAAGACCAGAAACTATAAAACTCCTAGAGGAGAACATAGGCAAAACACTCTCCGACAAGAATCACAGCAGGATCCTCTATGACCCACCTCCCAGAATATTGGAAATAAAAGCAAAAATAAACAAATGGGACCTAATGAAACTTAAAAGCTTTTGCACTACAAAGGAAACTATAAGTAAGGTGAAAAGACAGCCCTCAGATTGGGAGAAAATAATAGCAAACGAAGAAACAGACAAAGGATTAATCTCAAAAATACACAAGCAACACCTGCAGCTCAATTCCAGGAAAATAAATGACCCAATCAAAAAATGGACCAAAGAACTAAACAGACATTTCTACAAAGAAGACATACAGATGGCTAACAAACACATGAAAAGATGCTCAACATCACTCATTATCAGAGAAATGCAAATCAAAACCACAATGAGGTACCATTACACACCAGTCAGGATGGCTGCTATCCAAAAGTCTACAAGCAATAAATGCTGGACAGGGTGTGGAGAAAAGGGAACCCTCTTACACTGTTTGTGGGAATGCAAACTAGTACAGCCGCTATGGAGAACAGTGTGGAGATTTTTTTAAAAACTGGAAATAGAACTGCCATATGACCCAGCAATCCCATTTCTGGGCATACACACTGAGGAAACCAGATCTGAAAGAGATACATGCACCCCAATGTTCGTCGCAGCACTGTTTATAGTAGCCAGGACATGGAAGCAACCTAGATGTCCATCAGCAGACGAATGGATAAGGAAGCTGTGGTACACACACACCATGGAATATTACTCAGCCATTAAAAAGAATTCATTTGAATCAGTTCTAATGAGATGGATGAAACTGGAGCCCATTGTACAGAGTGAAGTAAGCCAGAAAGATAAAGACCATTACAGTATACTAACACATATATATGGAATTTAGAAAGATGGTAATGATAACCCTATATGCAAAACAGAAAAAGAGACACAGATGTACAGAACAGACTTTTGGACTCTGTGGGAGAAGACAAGGGTGGGATGTTTTGAGAGAACAGCATCGAAACATGTATATTATCAACGGTGAAACAGATCACCAGCCCAGGTGGGATGCATGAGACAAGTGCTCGGGCCTGGTGCACTGGGAAGACCCAGAGTGATCGGGTAGAGAGGGAGGTGGGAGGGGGGATCGGGATGGGGAATACATGTAAATCCATGGCTGATTCATGTCAATGTATGACAAAAACCACTACAATATTGTAAAGTAATTAGCCTCCAACTAATAAATATAAATGAAAAAAAAAATTCAACAACTAGTATTCTTACAGTAAGAGAAGAGAACACAAATACTCATAGAGAAGAAGGTCATATGAAGACAGAGGCAGAGTGATGCTGTATGAGACAAGGAAATGCCTGGGGATAACAGAAGCTAGGAGGAGGCAAAGAGAATTTTTCCTTAGAACCTTCAGAGGTAGCATGGTTCTACTGACAACTTGATTTCAGACTTCTAGCCTGGGAATGGAAGAGAAGAAATTTCTCTTCTTTTAAGCCACTCAGTTTGCCATACTTTCTTACAACAGCCCTAAGAAACTAATAAATTTCCTAAGTGACCTCCAAGACTTCTAATTCCATGCTTCTTTATGGAATATTTTGATAAAAACTATAGAACTCCCAGAAAAGACGCACAAGTGTACAACTCGAAATTTCACATACAATTTCATAAGTTTTCAGAACTTCAAAGGTCTACCTATGAATCTCTTATTATTCTTGCAGCCAATTAAGACCTGTTTGCCTACATATAGTATCTAGAGTCAACTTACTACAATTCTGATTATGCCATCCTCTAATTTAAAAACAGTAATATCTTTCCTGAACTACAAGGCTCCATACAGTATAACTTTGCTCTTGCATACTACATCTCCTTGCTAAAACTTCCTCTTTTTTCACCCCTCCAAATAAATACCTATTTCAGAGCATATGTGGCTCTGTGCCCTTGCCCTTGCTGTGTGTGCTGCCTCAAACTCCCTTCCTTCTACCAGCTCCCAGCCTTCTAATGAATTCCTAGTCATTTTGACATTTTATATAACTTATCTCATCTGTGAAACAAATGGTCTCACTGCCAAGTACTGATTTTACAAAGTAATTAAAGTCTTGTACAGTGACATGTTTATGAAATACAAGATGCTTTACTTTGAGTGTAAGAAAATTTGAATTATATTGTAATATTTTTCTTAACTTTCTATGTATAAATAGAAATTTATAGATAAATGTTTATACATAAATATAAATGTTTTCCAATTCTTTAAACAAAAAGAATAATTATATTAATATAAAAATTAACAGTTTTGAAATGTAACATAGTTCACTGAAAGATGAACTCCAAAGGTTGCTAGGTGCCCAATATGCTACTGGAGATCAGTGGAGAAATAACTCCTGAAAGGATGAAGAGATGGAGCCAAAGCAAAAACAACACCCAGTTGTGGATGTGACTGGTGATGGAAGTAAAGTCCAGTGCTATAAAGAGCAATACTGCATAGGAACCTGGAATGTGAGGTCCATGAATCAAGTCAAACTGGAGGTGGTCAACCAGGAGATGGCAAGATGAACGTCAACATTTTAGGAATCAGTGAACTAAAATGGACTGGAATGGGTGGATTTAACTCAGATGACCATTATATCTGCTACTGTGGGCAAGAATCCCTTCAAAGAAATGGAGTAGCCATCATAGTCAACAAAAGAGTCCAAAATACAGTACTTGGAGGCAATCTCAAAAATGACACAATGATCTCTGTTCATTTCCAAGGCGAACCATTCAATATCATAATAATCCAAGTCTATGCCCTGACCAGTAATGCTGAAGAAGCTGAAGTTGAATGGTTCTGTGAAGACTTATAAGATCTTCTAGAACTAACACCCAAAAAACATGTCCTTTTCCTTATAGGGGACTGGAATGCAAAAGTAGGGAGTCAAGAAATACCTGGAGTAATAGGCAAATTTGGCCTTGGAGTAAAGAATGAAGCAGGGCAAAGGATAAAAGAGTTTTGCCAAGAGAATGCACCAGTCATAGCAAACACACTCTTCCAACAACACAAGAAAAGACTCTACATGTGGACATCACCAGATGGTCAATACCAAAATCAGATTGATTATATTCTTTGCAGCCAAAGATGGAGAATTTCCATACAGTCAGCATAAACAAGACAGGGAGCTGACTGTGGCAGAGACCATGGACACCTTATTGCCAAATTCAGCCTTAAATTGAAGAAAGTAGGGAAAACCACTAGACCATTCAAGTATGACTTATATCAAATCCTTTATGAATATACAATGCAAGTGACAAATAGATTTGATAGACAGAGTGCCTGTAGAACTATGGACGGAGGGTTTTGACTTTGTTCAGGAGGCAGGGATCAATACCATCCCCAAGGAAAAGAAATGCAAAAAAGACAAAATGGTTGTCTGAGGAGGACTTACAAATAGCTCTGAATAGAAGAGAAACTAAAGACAAAGGAGAAAAGGAACGATATATGCATTTAAATGCAGAGTTCCAAAGAATAGCAAGGAGAGATAAGAAAGCCTTCCTCAAGGATCAATGCAAAGAAGTAGAGGAAAACAATAGAATGGGAAAGTCTAGAGATCTCCTCAAGAAAATTACAGATACCAAGGGAACAGTTCATGCAAAGATGGGCTCAATTAAGGACAGAAATGTTATGGACCTAATAGAAGCAGAAGATATTAAAAGAGGTGGCAAGAATACACAGAAGAACTATACAAAAAAAGATCACAACCCAGATAATCACGATGGTGTGATCACTCACCTAGAGCCAGACATCCTGGAAAGCAAAGTCAAGTGGGCCTTATGAAGCACCACTACAAAGTTTGCGGAGGTTATGGAATTTCACTTGAGCTATTTCAAATCCTAAAAGATGATGCTGTGAAAGAGCTGCACTCAATATGCCAACAAATTTGGAAACCTCAGCAGTGGCCACAGGACTGGAAAAGGTCAGTTTTCATTGCAATCCCAAAGAAAGGTGATCCCAAAGAATGCTTAAACTACTGCACAGTGCACTCATTTCACATGCTAGCAAAGTAATGCTCAAAATTCTCCAAGCCAGGCTTCAACAGTACATGAACGATGAATTTCCAGATGTTCAAGCTGGATTTAGGAAAGACAGAGGAACCAGAGATCAAATTGCCAACATCCACTGGATCATCCAAAAAGCAAGAGAGTTCTAGAAAAAACATCTTCTTCTGCTTTATTGACTATGCCAAAGTCTTTGACTGTGTGGATCACAATAAACTGTGGGAAAGTCTGAAAGAGATGGGAATACCAGCCCACCTGACCTGCCTCTTGAGAAATCTGGATGCAGGTCAAGAATCAGCAGTTAGAACTGGACATGGAACAACAGACTGGTTACAAATAGGGAAAGGAGTACTACAAGACTGTATATTGTTACCCTGCTTATTTAACTTATAATCAGAGTACATCATGAGAAATGCAGGGCTGAATGAAGCACAAGCTGGAATCAAGATTGCTGGGAGTAATATCAGTAACCTCAGACATGCAGATGACACCACCCTTATGGTAGAAAGCAAAGAAGAACTAAAGAGCCCCTTGGTGAAAGTGAAAGAGGAGAGTGAAAAAGTTGGCTTAAAGCTCAACGTTGAGAAAACTTAGATCATGGCATCCCCTCCCATCACTTCATGGCAAATAGATGTGGAAACAGTGACAGACTTTATTTTTTGGGCTCCAAAATCTTTGCAGATGGTGACTGCAGCCGTGAAATTAAAAAGTGCTTACTCCTTGGAAGAAAAGTTATGACCAACTTAGAGAGTATATTAAAAACCAGAGACATTACTTAGTCAACAAAGGTCCGTCCGGTCAAGGCTATGATTTTTCCAGTGGTCATGTATGGATGTGAGAGTTGAACTATAAAGAAAGCTGAGTACCGAAGAATTGATGCTTTTGAACTGTGGTGTTGGAGAAGACTCTTGAGAGTCCCTTGGACTGCAAGGAGATCCAACCAGTCATCCTAAAGGAAATCACTCCTGAATATTCACTGGAAGGACTGGTGCTGAAACTGAAACTCCAATACTTTGGCCATGTGATGTGAAGAACTGACTTATGTGAAAAGACCCTGATGCTGGGAAAGATTGAAGGTGAGAGGAGAAATGGACAACAGAGGATGAAATGATTGGATGGCATTACTGATTCAAAGGACAAGTTTGAGTAACCTCCGTGAGTGGTTGATGGACAGGGAGGCCTCGTGTGCTGCAGTCCATGGGGTAACAAAGTCGGACACGACTGAGCAACTGAACTTAACTGAACTGAAGTGTTCAGGGAAAAAAAAAAAAGAATTTAAGTCCATAGTACCTACTACTTTTAAATGTGTGGATTCCCTGGTGGTCAGATGGTAAAGAAACTGCGTGCTATGAAGGAGACCCAGGTTCAATCCCTGGGTTTGGAAGATTTAAGAAGCTGGACTTTATTGATTGCATGTTCAAGGTCTAGTAGAACATGGTTCTTTTTCACTTTACTTCCTGCAAAATGGCTGGTGAATACAGAGACTTGATCCCTGTGCCATGATTATACATGTTGTTTGGCAAGATCTATAGAAAGCGTATACTATCTGGTTGTCTCTCTCTTTTCAGACATAGTATTCAGACAAGAATGAGTGAATGAACAATAACAATTGATAGTAATACCTATTAATTAACTGGATTATGCAAAATGGTGGTATTTTGATTCTATAACTTTGTTTTTTATGACTGGGGCTATTATAGAGATGTAACCTCAAATCAATTATCTGGTGATCCAGTGGCAAAGTTCACATGGAAAAAAGCAAAAGTAAATATCTTACTCTTTTATAAATCAGTTCCTATCATACTCTAAATGTGATAAGACCCTGGCAGTGGTAGCCCTGGTGATTACTCATTGGCATGAGCCATTCTGGAGGCCATCATTTCCCCCCACCCCAAAACCTAGCCCCACCTAACTGTAGGGTCCAGTGCTGAGATTCATCATGCCAAAGAGCCAACAGGATGGGAACACAGCCCCACACATCAGTAGACAGTCCATTTAGAGTGTTCATGAGCACAATGATGCACACCACAGGGACAAGACATAGCCCCATCCACCAGTGGGTAGGAACCAGGCTTTCCCACCAGGAAACCTGCATAAACCTCTTAGATTCGCTTCATCCAGACAGCAGAAGCAAGAAGATCTACAAACCTGCTATTTGTGGAATGGAAACTGCAATCACAGAAACTTAGACAAAATGAGACAGCAGAGGAATATGTCCCAGATGAAGGAATAAGATAAAATCCCAGAAAAGTAACTAAATAAAGCACAGATAGGCAATCTGCTGGAAAAAGAATTTGTGGTAATGATAGTAAAGATGATCCAAGACCTTGGAAAAAGAATGGAGGCACACATTGAGTACATACAAGAAATGTTTACCAAAGACATAGAATAACAAAAGAATAGAGATGAACGGTATAGCAACTAAAATGAAAAATACTCTAGAGGAATCAATAGCACAGTAATTGAGGCAGAAGAATGGGTAAATGACCCAGAAGACAGAATGGTGGAAATCACTGTCTCAGAACAGAATAAAGGGGGGAAAAAGGAGGAAAGAAATGAAGAAAGCCTAAGATACATCTGTGAAAACATTAAATGTACTAATATTGACATTATAGGGGTCCCAGAAGGAAAAAAAAGAGAGAAGTGATCTGAGAAAATATTTGAGACATAAGAGCTGAAAACTAACCTGAGAAAGGAAACAGTCACCCAAGTAAAGGAAGCACAGACGATCATTGCCAGGATAAACCCAAGGCAGAACATGCCAAGGCATATAGTTATCAAATTGGAAAAATTACGAAGAAAAAATATTAAAAGCAAAGAGGGAAAAGTAAAAAATAACAGACAAGGGAGTTCCCATAATGTTATCAGCTGATTTCTCAGCAGAAACTCTGCAAGTCTAAAGGGAGCAACATGATACATTTAAAATGATGATAGGGAAGAATCTACAACCAAGAATATACTACCCAGAAAGGCTCTCATTCAGATTCTACAGAGAAATTTAAAGCTTTATAGACAAGCAAAAGATAATAGACCTAAGCACCACCAGAACAGCTTTGCAACAAATGTTAAAGGAACATATCTAAGCAGAAAATAAAAGGTCGCTGCTGAAAAAAGAAAATTACAAAGGAAAAGCTCACTGGTAAAGGCAAACATAAAGTAAAGGCACATGTATGCTCAGTCGCTCAGTCATGTTTGACTATTTGTGGCTCCATGGGTGGTAGCCTGCCAGGCTTCTCTGTCCATGGAATTTTCCAAACAAGAATACCTTAGCAGGTTGCCATTTTCTACTCCAGGGGATCTTCTGGACCCAGGGATTGAACCCATGCCTCCTGCATCTCCTGCATTTGCAGGCAGATTCTCTACCACTAACCCAACATAGAATATCACAAATATGATATAAAAACCAGCAAGTGAGAAGAGGAACACACAAATACAGGATATTTAAAATGCATTTAATATTAAATAAAAAAAACAGCAACTTAAAACAATCTTGTTTGTATATAGACAGCTACATTAAATCTTCCTGTTAACTGCAAACAGATAATCTACAATGGATACACAATACAGAAAGAAAAAGGAACCCAAACACAACACTAAAATTAGTCATAATTAGTCATCAAATCACAAGAGAAGAGAACAAAAGATATGAATAAACTTTCCTTTTTTCCACAGGGACTTCCCTGGAGGTCCAGTGGTTAAGAATCAACCTGCCAATGCAGGGTACACAGGCTCAATCCCTGGTCCAGGAAGATCTGACATGCTGTGGAGCAACTAAGCATGTGCACCACAACTACTGAGTCCATGAGCCTAACTACTGAGCCCATGAGCCACAACTACCAAAGCCTATGTACTCTAGGACGTGTGTGTTGCATTACTGAGCCTGCATGCTGCAACTGTACTGAAGGCCGTATGCCTAGAACCCTGCTCTGCAATGAAAGAAGCCACTGCAAAAAGAAACCTGTGCACCATGGAAGAGCAGTCCCAAGTCACTGCAACTAGAGAAAGCCCACAGAGCAATGAAGACCAAAAATTTAATAAATAAAAATTTAAAATACACTTACATAAAAAAGAAAAAAAACACAAAATCAAATTCGAAACAAGTAACAAAACAGTAAAAAGAAACACACATATCAAAAATTATTCTAAGTGTAAATGGATTAAATACTCCAACCAAAAGACAGATAAGCTGAATGGATACAAAAACAAGACCCAAATAGATGCTGTCTACAAAAGACCAACTTCAGATATAGGGACAAATACAGACTAAAGGTGCTGCTGCTGCTGCTGCTGCTAAGTCACTTCAGTCGTGTCTGACTCTGTGCGACCCCACAGACGGCAGCCCACCAGGCTCCCCCGTCCCTGGGATTCTCCAGGCAAGAACACTGGAGTGGGTTGCCATTTCCTTCTCCAATGTAGGAAAGTGAAAAGTGAAAGTGAAGTTGCTCAATCGTTTCTGACTCTTAGCGACCGCATGCACTACAGCCTACCAGGCTCCTCCATCCATGGGAGTTTCCAGGCAAGAGTACTGGAGTGGGTTGCCATTGCCTTCTCCAGACCGAAAGTGAGGAGAAGGAGAAATTTCTTCAATGCAAATGGAAATCAAAAGAAAATTGGAAGAGCAGTAATCATATCAGACCAAATAGACTTTAAAACCATAAAATTAAAAGATGCTTGCTCCTTGGAAGAAAAACTATAACCAAACTAGGCAGCATATTAAAAACCAGAGACACTACCTTGCCAACAAAGGTCTGTCTAGTCAAAGCTATGGTTTTTCCAGTAGTCATGTATGGATGTGAAAGTTGGACTATAAAGAAGGCTGAGCACTGAAGAATTGATCCTTTTGAACTGTGGTGTTGGAGAAGACTCTTGAGGGTCCCTTGGACTGCAAGGTGATCATACTAGTCAATCCTAAAGGAAATCAGTCCTGAATATTCATTTCAAGGACTGATGCTGAAGCTAAAATTCCCATACTTTGGCCACCTGATGTGAAGAACTGACTCACTGGAAAAGACCCTGATGCTGGGAAAGATTGACGCAGGAGGAGAAGGGGACGACAGAGGATGAGATGGTTGGATGGCATCACTGACTCCATGGTCATGAGTTTGAGCAAGCTTCGGGAGTTGGTGATGGACAGGAAGCCTGGCATGCTGCAGTCCCTGGGACCACAAAGAGTCGGACACAACTGAGCGACTGAACTGAACTGATAAGACACAAACATGGACACTACATCATGATCAAGGGATCAATCCAGTAAGAAGATATAATAATATAAATATATATGCACTCAACGTAGGAGCATCCCAATATATAAAAGCAAATACTAAGCCATAAAAGGAGATATCCACAGTAACACAGTAAGAATGGGGGACTTTAACAACCCACTCTCATCAATGGACAGATCATCCGGAAGATCAATAAGGAAACACAGGCTTTAAATGACACATTAGACCAGATATATTTGATATTTATAGAGCCTTCCATCCAAAAGCAGCAGAATGCACTTTCTTCTCAAGTGCACATGCAACATTCTCCAGGATTGACCACAGGCTGGACCACAAAGTGAGCCTTGGTAAATTTAATAAGATTGAAATGTTATCAAGCACCTTTTCCAACCATAACACTAGGAGATTAGCAATGAAGAAGTAAAAAATACTGTAAAAAAACACAAACACATGCAGGCTAAAGAATATATTACTAAACAACCAATGGATCACTGAAGAAGCAAAGAGGAAATCAAAAAATACCTGCAGACAATTGGAGACAAAGGAAAATGCTCCAAAACCTACATGATATGGAAAAGGGAGTTTCCAGAGGGAAGTTCATAGCATTACAATCTTAACTCAGGAAGCAAGTAAAACATAAACTAGCTAACCATGCAACTAAAGCACCTAGATAAAGAAGAACAAACACAACCCAAAGTTAATAGAAGAAAAGAAATCATAAAAATTAGAGCGGAAATAAATTAAATATAAATGAAGAAGACAACAGAAAAGATCAGCAAAACTAAAAGCTGGTTGTTTGAGAAGATAAACAAAATTGATAAACCTTTAGCCAGACTTATCAAGAAAAAAACAGGAGAGGGCTCAAACCAATAAAATTACAAATGAAAAAGAAGTTACATTCTTTGTACAATGTGAAGAGAACTACAAAGAATCATGAGACTACTACAAGCAACTACACACCAATAAAATGGACAATCTGGAAGAAATGGACAAATTCTTAGAAAGGTACAATCTCCCAAGACTAAACCATGGAGAAATAGAAAATATGAACAGACCAATTACAAATACTAAAATTGAAACTGTGGTTAAAACACCACCAACAAACATAAGTCCAGGATAGCAGGCAAATTCTATCAAACATTTAAACAGAAATGAAACCTATCTTTCTGAAACTATTCCAAAAAATAGTAGAGAAGTAATACTCTCAAACTCATTCTATGAGGCCACTAATACTCTGAAAGCCAGACAAAGATAACACAAAAAAAGAAAATTTCAGGCCAATATCACTGATGAACACAGACACAAAAATTCTCAACAAATACTAGCTACTGGAATCCAACAACATGTTAAAAGGATCATACACCATGATCAAGTGGGATTTATCCCAGAGATGCAAGGATTTTTCAATATATACAAATCAATTGGTGTGATATAATACATTAACAAATTAAAGACTAAAAGTCATATGATCTTTTCCATAGACCCAGAAATGGCTTTTGACAAAATTCAACAACCATTTATGATAAGAACTTTCCAGAAAGTGGGCATAGAGGGAACATATCTCAACATAACAAGGCCATATATGACAAACCAACAACTAACATCATAATAAACAACAAAAAGCTGAAAGCATTTCCTCTACTGTCATGAAGAAGACAAGGATGTCCACTGTTATCACTTTTATTCAACATAGTTTTGGAAGTCCTAGACGTGGAAATTAGAAAAGAAACAGAAGGAATTCACCTTGGGAAAAAAGAAATTAAATCACCACTGTTTGCAAATGATATGATACTATCCATAGAAAATCCTAAAGATACTATTAGAAAACTACTAGAGTTCATCAATGAATTTGATAAAGTTGCAGGATACAAAATAAATCACAGACATATGGTGGACATCTATACACTAACAATGAAATATCAGAAAGAGAAATTAATGAAAAAGTCTCATTTACCATCATATCAAAAAGAATACATCTAGGAATAAACCTACCTAAGGAGACAAAAAACCATTTTCTGAAACTAAGAAAATGATGAAAGAAGTCAAAGATGACACTAACAGATGTAAAAATACACCATGTTCCTGGACTGGAAGAATCAATATTACCAAAATAATTATTCTACCCAAGGCAATCTACAGATTCAATGCAATCTCTGTCAAATTACAATTGGATACTTGCAGGGGAGAACAAGATAGTAGAAGAGTAGGTGGGCGTGGAGTACATCTCTTTCCAGGGATACATCAGGATTACACCTTCAGACACAGATCTGCATGCAGAACACCAGCTGAGAGCAGATAGGAGTACCTGACCAGTGGAAAAGATATAAAGACCCACACAAAAACCTGTAGGATGAAGGAACTGGGGGAAAAACAGGAGTGTTAGAAGGACTGGACCTGCCCTCAGCAGGTGGCGGAACTGAAGCAGGGGTCCCATCCCCACATCGGACTAATTGTCTGAGTCACAGGAGAAACATTTAAGCCTGAGAGTAAAACAGCTGATTTGTGGCAGCCTAAATGGAACGAGAATCAGACAGTCCTTGCCGTAGCCATATATACCCCGGACAGGGATGTAGATCCTCTGGAAGGTGCAGCAGCTGGGAGTTGGAGTGTAGGTACTGTGGAGCAGTCCCAGGCAAGAGCTGCTATTGACAGTGTTGGGAAATGCCAGTGGAGGAAAGCTGGGCAGCCACAGAAGCAAGGCGATATGCTGAGTCACACGTAGAGGGGTGGAGCCATCACCACAGACTCTTTCCCCCACATGCCAGCACTGGCAGCTGAACAATAGAGAGGCTGGCCCATCAAACACCTGATGCACTTGAACTACAGAGTAGGACCTCACCCAGGGTGGCCCTTTGAGTGCCTGATGTGCCCAACAACAGAGAAGGACCCCAGACAAGGAAGCCCTCTAAGTGCCTAAAAAGGTGGAGCTATGGAGAAAGACTGGCCAAAGAGGCCTTCTGATCGCCGGGTACAACAGGCTCAAAAAAAGGCTCTGATAGGGCCGTAACTCCTGCAGCGGAGGCAGTCTGTGTCCCTGCACACTTGGTGCCTCCAGGGCACTGCCCGCCAAGTAACTGCGCCACCTTCACACTCAACTCTCACTGGGGCAGAGCTGCCACAGGCAACAAAGTCTCGCACCTATGCACACAGGGTCGCTTCCATCATGTCCGACTCTTTGTGGCCCTCTGGACTGTGGCCTGCCAGGCTTCTCTGTTAGGGAGAGGGCTTCTCAAGGCAAGAATACTGAAATGTATTGGCCAATACAGGCTGCCATACCCTTGTAGAGCACCATATTTCCTGCTGCCCTAGCCACCAACCCCCCTGAGTACCTAGTGCTGCCAGAACCCCTGCAACCCAAGGAGCTGCACCACCTCCATACCTGACCCTCACAGCGGGGCAAACCCAAGTCCTCCAGGGCAGCCTCAGGAGCAAACCCCAGTGGACAACCCATATGCAGAGGTGGAAATAAAACCACAACTGAAACCCAGGGGCAGCGTGGCTAAGAAAGAAGACCCCAAACCCTCTAATCAGCTGTACAAGCTGTAGATTAAATCCGCATGATCAACTAGGCAGACTCTCTGTGTCTATGGAATATATAAAAGGACATTGAGAGCTCCCACAAAAGAAAATGCACTATCTCTGACAGCTGTGGACAGTGGATGCAAGAACACAGAGGACTAGGACCAGGTTAGAATCTGAGCTGCCCTTACAGCAGGTCCATAGATCAGCACAGTTTGGAGGGCATCTTAGGGAGGTGAGGTGGACTGCGACTCCCAGCGAGGAAAAGGACTCTGACAGCAGTGACTCAAGTAAAACATTTATTATTCTTATATCTGACCTGTTCTGTAGATCCTTTTGGATTTTTTTTCTTTTTATTTTCCTTCCTCGACCCCCACCCCTCATTGTAGTTGTCGATTTTATTGGCACTATGAAATCTAATTAAGCTTTTGATTTTTTTTTCCTCAGTCATATTTTTTATTGTTGTTATAAACCTCTGCCTCTATGTTGGACTTATGCAGTTCTGTGGAGGTTGCCTTTTTTTTTTTATCTTTTCTCTTTTTTTAATTTTAATTTTTTAAACCTATTATTATTTTTCTACATTTATTCCTTTGTTTGCTTTTCCTACTGTTCTTTTCCCCTTGCAGTTAATCTTTAATATATATAAATCTTCTTTATCTACCTCTATTTAACTTTGCAAATCTATTCTTTCTTTCCTTTCTTTCCTTTTTTTCATTTCAACACATTTGTTAGTTTTATTTTCATTGCTTTATTCCCCAATTGGCATCTTGCTTTAGTTTTGTTTTCCAAATTGTGCTTTAGTTAGTTTAGTTCTGGTAGACATAATTTTTGGCTTCCTTTGTTCACCAGTTCAATCTATTGTACTTTATTTTTGTTGGACTCTTCTGATTTTGCTTACAGGTGTATATGTGTATATTCAGTCATATTTTTTATTGTTGCTATAAACTTCTGCCTCTACATTGTGTTTTTGCAGTTCTGTGGAGTTTTTCCTTTTTTCTTCCATTTTTTTTCTTTTCTCTTTTATATTATTTTAATTTTTAATTTTTTAAACCCATATTTTCCCTACATTTATTTCTTTGTTTGCTTTTCTTACTGTTCTTTTCCCCTTGCAGTTAATCTTTAATATATATAAATCTTCTTCATCTACCTCTATTTAACTTTGCAAATCTATTCTTTCTTTCCTTTCCTTCCTTTCTTTTCAAATGTTTTTTAGTTTTATTCTCATTGCTTTATTCCCCAATTGGCACCTTGCTTTAGTTTTTTTTTTTCCAGTTTGTGCTTTAGTTAGTTTTGTTCTTAACTGGTAAATATAATTTTTTATTTCCTTTGTTCACTGGGTCAATTTATTGTACTTTATTTTTGTTGGACTGTTTTGACTTTGCTCTTGGGGTTTTATGTATATGGGTATAGTCCATTATTTCAATTATTATTTGCTTGAATTTGTAACTGCCATTTGTCTAGGGTTCATCCTTGGTTTCTTGATCTTGGATATTTGTTTTAATCTCACTTAATACCATAACAAACCACTTGTGGAATCTTCGTTCCTGACCAGAGATCAAGCCCTGGGCCTTTGGTGTGGGAGCACTGACTCCAAGACCCTAGTCTACTAGAAAACTAACCCTAGGGAGTATCAAATAGTGAGAAATCACACAAAGAAAACCACTGGAATACAAGACCCAGCATCACCCAACCACCAGTAGTACCCTGTGCAGGATACCTTATCTAAACAACAAATTAAAAAAATACAAACTCAATCATCAGCAGACAGGATTAAGACCTTACTCAGCCTTGCCCATCAGAGGAAAAGCAAACAAACAAAAATTGAGCACAAATCTCACCCTAGAGAAGCTTACATAAACCACTGGACCAAACTTAGGAGAGCCGAAACCAAAAGGAAGAAAGAATTCAACATTGAAGCCTGGGAAAAGAAGATCTCAACACAATAAGTTAAATAAAATAAAAATAATAAAAAGGCAGAGAAATACTACACAAATGAAGGAACAAGCCAGAAATGCAGAATTCCAAATAAATGAAGAGGAAACAGGAAAACTACCTGAAGAGGAATTCAGGATAATGATAGTAAAGATGATCAAAAACCTTGAAAACAAAATGGAGAAAATGCAAAAATCAATTAACAATGACTTAGAAGAATTAAAGAATAAACATGCAGAGACAACAAAGTAACTGAAATTAAAAATACTCTAGAAGGAATCAATAGCAGAATATCTGAGGCAGGACAAATCAATGAGCTGGAAGATAAAATGGTGGAAATAACTTCTGAAGAGCAGAATAAAGGAAAAAGAATGAAAAGAACTGAGGAAAGTCTCAGAGACCTCTGGGACAATATCAAATGCACCAACATTCAAATTATAGGGGTCCCTGAAGAAGAAGAGAAAAAGAAAGGGGATGAGAAAATTTTTGAAGAGATTATAGATGAAAATTTCCCCAACATAGAAAAGGAAATAGTCGATCAAGTCCAAGAGGCACAAAGAGTCCCATGCAGGATAAACCCAAGGAGAAACATGCCAAGACACACACTAATCAAACTAACAAAGACTGAACACCAAGAAAGAATACTAAAAGAAGGGAGAAGCAACAAGCAACATACAAGGGAAACCCCATGTGCTTAACAGCTGATCTTTCAGCAGAAACTCTGCAGGCCAGAGGGAATGGCAGGATATTTTAAAGTACTGAAAGGGAAAAATCTACAACCAAGATTACTGTACCCAGCAAGGATCTCATTCAAAATTGATGGAGAAATAAAAAGCTTTTCAGACAAGCAAAAGTTAAGAGAACTCAGTACTACCAAACCAGCTTTACAACAAATGTTAAAGAGACTTATGTAGTCAAGAAATACAAGAGAAGAAAAAAGATCTACAGAATCAACCCCAATCAATTAAGACAATGGCAACAGGAACATATATATCAATAATTACTTTAAATGTAAATGGATTAAATGATCCAACCAAAAGACACAGACTGGCTGAATGGATAAAAAAACAAAATCCATATATATGATGTCTACAAGAAACCCACTTCAGATCTCAAGCTACATATAGATTGAAAGTGCGAGGATAGAAAAATATATTCCATGCAATGGGAAGCAAAAGAAAGCTAGAGTAGCAACCCTCATATCAGACAAAATAGACCTTAAAATAAAGAAGATTACAAGAAATAAGGAAGGAAACTACATAATGATCAAGGGATCAACCCAAGAGGAAGATATAACAATTGTAAATATCTATGCACCCAACATAGAAGCACCTCAATATATAAGAAAAACACTAACAGACATAAAAGGAGAAATCGACAGTAACACAATAATAGTAGGAGACTTTAACACCCCACTCACACCAATGAACAGATCGTCAAAACAGAAAAATAATAAGGAAACAGTAGTCTTAAATCATACGTTAGATGAGATGGATCTCATTGATATCTTCAGGACATTCCATCCAAAGGCAGAAGAATGCACCTTATTCTTCAGTGCACATGGAACATTCTTCAGGATTGACCACATCTTGGGTCACAAATCAAACCTCAGTAAATTTAAGAAAATTGAAACCGTATCAAGCATCTTCTCTGACCACAATGCTATGAGACTAGATACCAATTACAAAAAGAGAACTGTAAAAAAACACAAACACGTGGAGATTAAATAACACATTTCTAAATAACCAACAGATTACTGAAGAAATCAAAAGGCAAATCAAAAAACTTCTAGAAACAAATGACAATAAAACACAACTCAAAAGCCATGGGATGCAGCAAGAGCAGTCCCAAGAAGGAAGTTTATAGCAATACAATCCTACCTCAAGAAACAAGAAAAACATCAAATAGACAACCTAACTTTATACCTAAAACAACTGGAAAAAGAAGAACAAAAATCCCCTAAAATTAGTAGAAAGAAAGAAATCAAAAAGATCCAAACAGAAATAAATGAAAAATAAATGAAGGAAACAATAGTAAAGATTAATAAAACTAAAAGCTGGTTCTTTGAGAATATAAACAAAATTGACAAACCTTTATCCAGACTCATCAAGAAAAAAAGAGAGAAGAATCAAATCAACAAAATTAGAAATGAAAAAGGAGAGATTATGACAATGCAGAAATACAAAAGATTATAAGAGACTATTATGAACAACGATATATCAATAAAATGGATAAGCTGGAAGAAATGGACAGATTCTTAGAAAAGTTCAACCTTCCAAGACTGAACCAGGAAGAAATAGAAATTATGAATAACCCAACTGCTGCTGCTGCTAAGTCTCTTCAGTCGTTTCCGACTCTGTGACCCCACAGACGGCAGCCCACCAGGCTCCTCCCTTCCTGGGATTCTCCAGCCAAGAACACTGGAGTGGGTTGCCATTTCCTTCTCCAATGCATTAGAATGAAAAGTGAAAGTGAAGTTGCTCAGTCATGTCAGACTCTTTGTGACCCCATGGACTGCAGCCTACCAAGCTCCTCCACCCATGGGAGTTGCCAGGCAAGAGTAGAGGAGTGAGTTGCCATTGCCTTCTCCAATAACGCAATTAGAAGCACTGAAATTGAAGCTGTGAGCAAAAATCTCCCAAAAAACAAAAGCCCAGAACCAGACGGCTTCACAGGAGCATTCTATCAAACATTTAGAGAAGTGCTGATGCCTATCCTTCTAAAACTGTTTCAAAACTTTGCAGAGGAAGGTATACTTCCAAACTCATTCTATGAGGCCACCATCACCCTTTTACCAAAATAAAAGACAAAACAAGAAAAGAAAGCTGCAGGACAATATCAACGAGGAACATAGATGCAAAAGTCCTCAATAAAATTTTAGCAAAGAGAATTCATTAACACATCAAAACCTCATGCACCATGAAAAAGTTGGGTTTATTCCAGAAATGCAATGATTCTTTAATATACCAAATCAGCCAATGTGATACACCACATAAATAAATTAAAGAATAAAAAACATATGATAATCTCAGTATATGCAGAAAGTCTTTGACAAAATTCATCACCCATTTATAATTAAAACTCTTCAAATAATGGGCATAGAATGAACCTACCTCAAAATAGTATAGCCATATATGATAAGCCTACAGCAAACATTCTCAATGGTGAAATTCCCCCTATGATCAGGAAAAAGACAAGGGTGCCCACTTTCCCCAAATAATTCAATAAAGTTCTGGAAGTCCTAGCTACAGAAATCAGAGAATCAGTTTACTTCAGTCACTCAGTTGTGTCTGACTCTTTGCAAACCCATGGACTGCAGCAGGCCAGGCCTCCCCATCCATCACTAACTCCTGGAGTTGACTCAAACCCATGCCCATTGAGTCACTGATGCCATCCAACAATATTATCCTCTGTTGTCCCCATCTCCTCCCGCCTTCAAACTTTCCCAGCATCAGGGTCTTTTCAAATGAGTCAGCTCTTCGCATCAGGTGACCAAAGTTTTGGAGTTTCAGCTTCAACATCAGGCCTTCCAATGAATATTCCAGACTGATTTCCTTTAGGATGGACTGGGTGGATTTCCTTGCAGTCCAAAGGACTCGCAAGAGTCTTCAACAACACAGTTCAAAAGAATCAACTCTTCAGCATTCAGCTTACTTTACAGTCCAACTATCGCATCTGTACATGACTACTGGAAAAACCATAGCCTTGACTAGACAGATCTGTGTTACAAAGCAATGCACCTAATTTTTACTATGCTCTCTAGGTTGGTCATAACTTTTCTTCAAAGGAGTAAGCATCTTTTAATTTCATGGCTGCAGTCATCATCCTCAGTGATTTTGGAGTCCCCCCCCCAAAAAAAAAAGTTTACCACTGTTTCCCCATCTATTTGCCATGAAGTGATGTGACCAGATGCCATGATCTTAGTTTTCTGAATGTTGAGCTTTAAGCCAACTTTTTCACTCTCCTCTTTCACCTTCATCAAGAGGCTCTTTTGTTCTTCTTCATTTTCTGCCATAAGGGTGGTGTCATCTGCATATCTGAGGTTATTGATATTTCTCCCGACAATCTTGATTCCAGCTTGTGCTTCATCCAGCCCAGGGTTTCTCATGATGTACTCTGCATATAAATTAAATAAACAGGGTGACAATATACAGCCTTGACGTATTCCTTTTCCTACTTGGAAGCAGTCTGTTGCTCCATGTCCATTCCTAACTGTTGCTTCCTGACCTGCATATAGGTTTCTCAAGAGGCAGGTCAGGTGGTCTGGTATGCCCATCTCTTTCAGAATTTTCCACAGTTTATTGTGATCCACACAGTCAAAGGCTTTGGCATAGTCAATAAAGCAGAAATAGATGTTTTTCTGGGACTCTCTTGCTTTTTCGATGATCCAGCAGATGTTGGCAATTTGATCTCTGGTTCCCCTGCCTTTTCTAAAAACAGCTTGAACATCTGGAAGTTCATGGTTCACGCATTGTTGAAGCCTGACTTAGAGAATTTTGAGCATTACTTACTAGCGTGTGAGATGAGTGCAATTGTGTGGTAATTTGAGCATTCTTTGGCATTGCCTTTCTTATGGATTGGAATGAAAACTGACTTTTTCCAGATCTGTGGCCAATGCTGAGTTTTCCAAATTTGCTGGCTTATTGAGTGCAGCACTTTCACAGCATCATCTTTTAGGATTTGAAATAGCTCTACCTGAATTCTGTTACCTCCACTAGCTTTGTTCGTAGTGATGCTTTAAGGCCCACTTGACTGAATTTCAGCATGTCTGGCTCTAGGTGAGTGATCACACCATAGTGATTATCTGGGTCATGAAGATCTTTTTGTATAGTTCTTCTGTGTATTCCTGCCATCTCTTCTTAATATCTTCTGCTTCTGTTAGGTCCATACCATTTCTGTCCTTTATCGAACCCATCTCTGCATGAAATGTTCCCTTGGTATCTCTAATTTTCTTGAAAAGATCTCTAGTCTTTCCCATTCTACTGTTTTCTTCTATTTCTTTGCACTGATTACTGAGGAAGGCTTTCTTATCTCTCCTGGCTATTCTTTGGAACTCTGCATTCAAATGGGTATATCTTTCCTTTTCTCCTTTGCTTTTCACAACTCTTCTACTCAGAGCTATTTGTAAGGCCTCCTCAGACAGCCAGTTTGCTTTTCTACATTTCTTTTCCTTGATGATGGTCTTCATCCCTGTCCCCCGTACAATGTCATGAACCTCCATCCATAGTTCACTTCCATTGTATAATCATAAGGAATTTGATTTAGGTCATACCTGAGTGGTCTAGTGGTTTTCCGTACTTTCTTCAATTTAAGTCTGAATCTGGCAATATGGAGTTCCTGATCTGAGACACATTCTGCTCCCAATCTTGTTTTTGCTGACTCTATATAGCTTTTCCACCTTTGTCTGCAAAGAATACAGTCAATCTGATTTCAGTGTTGACCATCTGGTGATGTCCACATGTAGAGTCTTCTCTTGTGTTGTTGCAAGAGGGTGTTTGCTATGACCAGTGGGTTCTCTTGGAAAAACTTTGCCCTGCTTCATTCTGTACTCCAAGGCCAAATTTGCCTATCACTCCAGGTGTTTCTTGAGTTCCTTCTTTTGCATTCTAGTCCCATATAATGAAAAGGATATCATTTTGGGTGTTAGTTCTAGAAGGTCTTGTAGGTCTTCACAGAACCATTCAACTTCAGCTTCTTCAGCATTACTGGTCAGGGCATAGACTTGGATTACCATGATATTGAATGGTTTGCCTTCAAAACGAACAGACATCATTGTGTAATTTTTGAGATTGTATCCAAGTACTGCATTTCAGACTCTTGTTTAGTATGAACGGCTACTCCATTTCTTCTATGGGATTCTTGCCCACAGTCATAGATATAATGGTCATCTGAGTTAAATTAACCCATTTCAGTCCATTTTAAAATAAACAAATGGAATCCAGATAGTAAAAAATGAACTAAAGATTTCACTCTTTACAGATAACATGATACTGTACATAGAAAACCCTAAAGAGAGTATCAGAAACTTACCAATCAGTGAATTTAGAAAAGTTGCAGGACACAAAATCAATACAGAAAAATCACTTGCATTTCTATATACTAACAGTGAAAATCAGAAAGAGAAATTAAGGAATCAATCCCATTCACCATTGCAACAAAAAGAATTAAATATCTAGAAATAAACTCACCTAAGGAGACAAAAGAACTGTACACAGAAAATTATAAGACACTGATGAAAGAAATCAAAGACAACATAAAGAGATGGAGAAATATTCCATGTTCCTGGGTAGGAAGAATCAATATTTGAAAGTCACTATACTACCAAATGTAATGTACAGATTCAATGCAATCCCTATCAAATTACTAATGGCATTTTTCACAGAACTAGAACAAAAAGTTTCACAATTCATATGGAAACTTAAAAGACCCTAAATAGTCAAAGCAGTCTTGAGAAAGAAGCATGGAGCTGGAGGAATCAACCTTCCTGACTTCAGATTATACTACAAAGCTACAGTCAGGAAGACAGTATGGTACTGGCACAAAAACCAAAATATAGATAATGGAACAAGATTGAAAGCCCAGAAATAAACCCATGCATGTATGGGTACTTTATTTTGTACAAAGGAGGCAAGAATGTACAATGGGGCAAACAGCCTCTTCAATAAATGGTGCTGGGAAAACTGGATATCTACATGTAAAAGAATGAAATTAGAACACTTCCTAACACCATACACAAAGATAAACTCAAAATGGATTAAAGACCTAAATGTAAGACCAGAAACTGTAAAATTCTTCAAGGAAAAGATAAGCAGAACACTCGATGACATAAATCAAAGCAAGATCTTCTATGACCCACTGCCTAGAATAATGGAAATAAAAACAAAAGTTAATAAGTGGGAGCTAGTTAAAAGCTTTTGCACAGTGAAGAAAACTGTAAGCAAGGTGAAAAGACAACCCTCAGAATGCGAGGAAATAATAGCAAATGAAACAACTGACAAAGGATTAATTTCCAAAATATACAAGCAGCTCATACAACTCAATGCCAGAAAAACAACCTAATCAAAAAGTGGGAAAAAGACCTAAACAGACATTTCTCCAAAGAAGACATACAGATGGCTAACAAACACGTGAAAAGATGCTCAACATCGCTCATTGTTAGAGAAATGCCTATCAAAACCACAATAAGATATCACCTCAAACTGGTCAGAATGGCCATCATCAAAAAGTCTACAAACAATAAATGCTGGAGAGGGTATGGAGAAAAGGGAAGGCTCTTGCATTGTTGGTGGGAATGTAAACTGATACAATCACTACAGAAGACGGTATGGAGATTTCTTAAAAACTAGGAATAAAAGCACCATACGACCCAGCAATCCCACTCCTAGGCATATAGCCTGCAGAAATGAAAATTGAAAAAGACACATGTATCCCATTGTTCATTGCAGCACTTTTTACAACAGCTAGAACATGGACGTAACATAGATGTCCATTGACAGATGAATGGATTAAGAAATAGCGGTACATACACACAATGGAATATTACTCAGCCATAAAAAGGAACACATTTGAGTCAGTTCTGATGAGGTAGATGAACCTAGAACCTATTATACAGAGTAAAGTGAGTCAGAAAGAGAAAGATAAATGTTGTATTCTAATGCACATACATGGAATCTAGAAAAATGGTTCTGAAGAATTTATTTACAGCACTGCAGTGGAGAAACAATCATAGAGACTAGACTTATGGACATGGGGAAAGGGGAGCAGAGGGTGAGATGTATGGAAAGAAATAACATGGAAACTTACATTACCATATGTAAAATAGATAGCCAACGGGAATTTGCTGTGTGGCTCAGGAAACTCAAACAGGGGCTCTGTATCAACCTAGAGGGGTGGGATGGGGAGGGAGACGGGAGGGAGGTTCAAAAGGGACGGGATATATGTATACCTATGCCTGATTCATGTTGAGGTTTGACAGAAAACAGCAAATTTCTGTAAAGCAATTATCCTTTAATAAAAAAATTAAAACAAAAAAATTTGCACCCGTATGTTCATAGCAGCACTATTCACAATAACCAAGACATGGAAACAACCTAAATGTCCATCAACAGACGAACAGATAAGGAAGATGTGGTACCTATACACAAGTGGCTACTACTTAGGTATGAAAAGGATGAAATATTGCCATTTGCAGCAAAATGAATAGACCTAGAGACTATCACATTAAGTGAAGTAAGACAAATATGGTATCACTTATATGGAATCTAAACTATGACACAAATGAACTTATCTAAAAAATGAAAACAGACTCAGAGATAGAGAACATATTTGTTGCCAAGGCAGAAGGGTTTGGGGGAGGATAGAATTGTGAGTTTGGGGTTAGCAGATGTAAGTAATAATATATGGAATGGATAAACAACAAGGTCCTACTACTATATAGCACAGAGAACTATGTTCAGTATCCTGTTAAAAAACATAATGGAAAAGAAAATTAAAAAATACATAACTGAGTCAGTTTGCTGTATAGCAGAAATTAATACATAGTAAATCAACTACATTTCAATAAAAATAAATTTAAAAGAAAAAAAATACAAATGGCATTTTTCACACAACTCAAACAAAAAATCTTAAAATCTGTATTGAGACACAAAGGATTCCAGATACCCAAAGCAGTCATGAGAAAGAAAAACAGAGCTGTAGGAATCAGGCTACTGGACTTCAGACTACACTGCAAAGCTAGAGTCATCAGACCAGTGTTGTACTGGCACAAAACTAGAAATAAAGATCAATGGATCAGGATAGAAAGCATAGAAAGTTATCCACACACCTATGGTCAATTAATCTATGAAAAAGGAGGCAAGACTATACAATAGAGGAAAGAGAGTCTCTTCAATAAACGGTGCTGGGAAAATTGGACAACTTCATATATTAATTTAAAAATGAAATTAGAATATTAACACCATGCAGAAAAGAAACTCAAGATGGATTAAAGACTTAAGTGAAATATCAGCTACTTTAAAACTCTTACAAGAAAACTTAGGTAGAATACTCTTTGATATAAATTGCTGAGCACTCTGACATAAATTACTGCCATATCTAATTTGAGTTATCTCCTAGCATAATGGAAATATAAACAAAAGTAAGCAAATGGAATCTAATTAAACTCAAAAGCTTTTGCAGAGCAAAGGAAACCATAAACAAAATGAAAATACAATCCATAGAATATTTGCAAATGATGCAACCAACAAGGATTAGTCCCCCAAATTTATTATATATATATATATAAAACTCAATCCAAAAAGTGGGTAGAAGATCTAAACAGACATTTCTCCAAAGAAGACATACAAATAGCCAAAAAGCACATGAAAACACTTTTTTTGCTGAGCATCTAAGTACTATTGGAGAAATGCAAATCAAAACTACAACCTCAGATACAACTTCAGAAGTCAGAATGGCCATAATCAAAATATCTTCAAGTAACAAATACTGGAGAGGGGGTGAAGATAAAGGAACCCTTCTATACTGTTGGTGGAAATGTGGAGAACAGTATGGAGGTTTCTTTAAAAACTAAAAACAGAGTTATCACAAGATCTAGCAATCTCACTCCTGGGCATATATTCGGGGAAAAGCATGGTCTGAAATGATACATAAACCCCAATGTTCACTGCAGTGCTGTTTACAATAGCCAACGCTTGGAAGCAACCTAAATGTCCAACAGCGGATGAACAGATCAAAAATATGTGGTACATATATACAATGGAATTATTACTCAGTCATTAAAGAGAATATGCCATTTGCATCAACATGTATGGACGTAGAGATTATCATACTAAGTACATCAGTTCAGTTCAGTTGTTCAGTCATGTCTGACTCCTTGCGACTCTATGGACTATAGCACAACAGGCCTCCCTGTCCATCACCAACTCCCGGAGTTTAGTCAAACTCATGTCCATTGAGTCAGTGATGCTATCCAACCGCCTCATCCTCTGTTGTTCCCTTCTCCTCCTGCCTTCAATCTTTCCCAGCATCAGGGTCTTTTCAAATGAGTTGGTTCTTCACATCAGGTGGCCAAAGTATTGGAGTTTCAGCTTCAACATCAGTCCTTCTAATGAACATTCAGGACTGATTTCCTTTAGGATAAACTGCTTGGATCTCCTTTCTGTCCAAGGGATTCTCAAGAGTCTTTTCCAACACCACAGTTCAAAAGCATCAATTCTTCGATGCTCAGCTTTCTTTATAGTCCAACTCTCACGTCCATACATGACTACTGGAAAAACCATAGCCTTGACCAGATGGACCTTTGTTGGCAAAGTAATGTCTCTGCTTTTTAATATGCTGTCTAGGTTGGTCATAACTTTTCTTCCAAGGAGCAAGCATCTTTTTATTTCATGGCTGCAGTCACCACCTGCATTGATTTTGGAGCCCCCAAAAATAAAGTCTGTCACTGTTTCCTCTGTTTCACCATCTATTTGCCAGGAAGTGATAGGAGTGGATGCCATGATCTAAGTTTTCTCAATGTTGAGCTTTAAGCCAACTTTTTCACTCTCCTCAAGAGGCTTTTTTTTCTTCTTAACTTTCTGCCTTAAGGGTGGTGTCATCTGCATATCTGAAGTTATTGACATTTCTCCCAACAATCTTGATTCCAGCTTGTGCTTCTTCCAGCCCAGCATCTCTCATGATGTACTCTGCATGTAAGTTAAACAAGCAGGGTGACAATATATAGCCTTGACATACTCCTTTTGCTATTTGGAACCAGTCTGTTGTTCCATGTCCAGTTCTAACTGTTGCTTCCTGATCTGCATCTAGATTTCTCAAGAGGCAGGTTAGGTGGTCTGATATTCCCATCTCTTCAAGAATTTTCCACAGCTTATTGTGATCCACACAGTCAAAGGCTTTGGCATAGTCAATAAAGTAGAAGTAGATGTTTTTCTGGAACTCTCTTGCTTTTTTGATGATCCAGTGGATATTGGCAATTTGATCTCTGGTCCCGCTGCCTTTTCTAAAACCAGCTTGAACTTCTGGAAGTTCAGGTTCACATATTGCTGAAGCCTGGCTTGGAGAATTTTGAGCATTACTTTACTAGCATGTGAGATGAGTGCAATTGTGCAGTAGTTTGAGCATTCTTTGGCATTGCCTTTCTTTGGGATTGGAATGAAAACTGATCTTTTCCAGTCCTGTGGCCACTGCTGAGTTTTCAAAATTTTCTGGCATATTGAGTGCATACTAAATACATCAGAGAAAGACAAATATCATATGATATTACTTATAGGCAGAATCTTTAAAAAAATGATACAGATAATCTTATCTACAAAACAGAAACAGACTCACAGACGACCAGAATGAACTTATTATGGTTACTGGGGGAAGGATCAGGAGAGGGATAGATTGACTAGATAGAGATTGACATGTACACACTAATATATTTAAAATAGATCATCAAAAATAACCTACTGCATCACACAGGGAAATCTGTTCAAATCAGATCTGTTCAAAATATCTGTAATAACCTAAATGGGAAAAAAATCTGAAAAAGAATTTATATATGTATATCTGAATCACTTTGCTGGACACCTGAAATTAACACAACATTGTTAATTAACTATGCTCCAATATAAAATAAGCATTTAAAACAATCAAAACTAGGAAGCTTTATTCCCTTTCTAATGCCATTATGTCTTTCCTTCCACAGCACCAAAACCAGTTCTCAAGGTCACTTAGGGCTTCCCTGGTGACTCAGTTGGTAAAGAATCTGCCTGAAATGTGGGAGACCTGGGTTCAATATCTGGGTTGGGAAGATCCCCTGGAGAAGGGAAAGGCTACTCACTTCAGTATTCTGGCTTGAAGAATTCCATGGACCCGATAGTCCATGGGGTCACAAAGAGTTGGACATGACTGAGCAACTTTCAAGGACACATAAACGCTTCTTTAATCCTCATATTACACAAAGCAGCAGCAGAATAACACTAATACAACCAACAAATATGGCTGTGAAAACATCAAATTCTTTGTGTGTATAATTTCCCCATTCTTCCCTATATTTTAATAGTTGTATTATCACTATTACCAGAGCATATAACCAACCGCACACTATACTCACTATAGAGCTCAGCACCAATTCCTGGGTTGATGTATCTCCTGTCATTCTGGCTATCAGACCAGGCATCTGTGGTTATCTAAGTGCATTTTCTAGCCAACCCTGAGGAAATATTCAGGAACAAAACTCCCATTCCCATTCTTCATGTTAATAACTCTTCTGTGTCCTTTATACTTGAAAGCCAGTTTTGCTAGATATAAAACACTTGGTTCACACTTTGTCTTTGGTTTTCTTTAATATGTTTCTCATTTCCCTCCAGCATAAAGCATTGCTGTCAAAAAGTCTGATGAAAAATTGCATAAACTGTCTGATGTCTGATGTCCTTTTCTGCAAGACCAATAAGTAGAATATCTTAATGCTGTCACACAGTGTGCTCCATCAACATGTAAATTAAAATATTTTATTTCAGGAAAGTTTTTATTTCTGGAAAGTTTACTGAATTATGGTTTTAGTAACTGGCTTGTTGTGTTTTTCTTTTCTACTCAGGGGTCCTATTGTCCCTGAGTAGAGTATTGGTGAGCTTTTACTATCATTTTCTTAGTATCTTTTGATCTGTTTTTTGAGGTCATCTGTAATGTATGCTTTCCGAGAATTTATTACAGTTGACCCTTGAAAAACTCAGGGGTTAATCCACTTACATAGTTGGTCCCATAGTATCTGCAGTTTCTCCACATCTGCAGATTCAATCAACCACAGATCAAGCCATTCTGCAGTATTTATTACTGAAAAATATTCATGTATAACTGGACCCCGGTAGTTTATACCCACATTGTTCAAGAACAACTGTACCATCTTTTTTCTTATTGTCATTTTGTATGAGATTTAACCCAGTGTTTTCCTATTTCCCATTTTTATTGAAAAGTTGTTTTCCTAGACTTTTGAAATGAGAAAGCATTCTAACCTCACAGAACTTCTTTTTTGTTTTTCCTTTCTCTCTCCCATCTTTTTACTGGGTATGATATAAAAATATATAAAAGCCTGTTTTCTATACCTGCATTGCTCTACTCTCTTCCAAATCTTTGGTAAAACCTCTGTTTAACTCCATTTCTGATATTCCATCTTGTTAAATTTTCATTTTATCTACAGCATTCTTCCTTTCTTGGAAAGGTATCCTGATAAACACATTTTTGAGGTTCATAGGAACCCAACTGTTCCAGGCTCTGTGTTCCTTCTTACAATCAGTCTTTTGCACTCACCTGCTATTAGATGCCCCCTGACCCTCACCTCATGCTAGTTTCAACCCTGTGTATTTTCCACAAAGTTGATGTTCTATTTTCAGATGCATCTAATGCTCCAGCATTGATTCCTTCTTTTTCCTTTCACAGAGATGCTGATACAATATAGGCATTGTTTCCATCCACCTAAGATTTTGTGCTCATAAGAATACCATGCCACTCAATCTTTTGGGTAAATGCTGTCCATGTTATTTTTACTAAGCTATTTAATTGTTTTTGTCCCATTTATACTAGTATTAATATATTACTTCCCTACTGTTGCAATAACAAATAACAACAAGTTCAATGGCTGCAAACAATACAAGTATACTGTGTTTGAGTTCTGAAAAATCTGAAGTCAAAAATCAATCCCATTGTGTTAAAGCCAAGGTGTCAGCAGGGCTTGTTCCTTGTTCCAATCAGGCTCTGTGGAAGAACCCACTTCCTTGCTTTTCCCAACTGTCAGAGACTATCTGCATTCCTTGGTACAGGGTCACCATATGCATCTTCAAAGTCGTCTGTGTACCACCTTCATATCTTATGATGACTCTGACACTCTTGTTTCTCTCCTGCCTTTGTGATTACATTACACCCCTGGATAAACCAGCATAGTCTTCAATCTCAAAATCCTTAATCATATCCACAAAATCTCTTCTGCCTTATAAAGCAAGGCAGAACATAGGTATCTTTAGGACATAGGTATCTTTGAGGAAGCCATTATTATTTTACCTATTCAGAATAATAGTGAGATTTTTTTAAAATGCTGACACTGTCTTCCCAGAATCCTCTCCTGAACTATCATATATTTCTCACCATAACTATTGCTGTTAGCCTGAAAAATCAAAAGAGGATAACTTAAAATATTACAACTCTATCACACCTCCCACAAACAAAAATCTCTGTCTGACTATGTGCTACTTTATATGTTACACCAGAAAACATTTTAAACAAACAAGAGATGTTAGATATCCTTGACATGTGCGTGTGTGTGTTCATAAATCTTCGACTATAACCTAGTAAGGTGCCTTACAATAAATAGATACATTTAAATGAAGAATGGTTAAAGCTTGCAAATCATTAAATCATGACAATAAAAAATCATTATTTCATCTGCATGTGGGTTATAAACAAGTAGTAACAGAAAGGTCATGCCTCTTGCATCTGGTCTGAATTAAAGCTCTTCTGAAGAAGGATGTGGAAGTCATTCAGGCTTGCACATTCTTTAATTTCTTTTATTAAGGCCTGCACAAAGTCAATGTAGCTAGAAGGCAATACACAGGCTTCCAGAAACTACAAAGTGTAACAGCTGGTTCCAATTACCCTCACTACAGTGTGACCATATGCACAAATGTTCAGCTTTTTGTTTAAGTTCATGAATTAAAAAAAAAAAAAAAGAATGTCTTTAAAAATTTGAGAAATGCTGTGGTCTATGCATACATTTGTTTCTGCTAAGTTTTAACCTGTTAGTTATGGTCAAATGTAAGGATAAAACAAGTAAGACAAAGAGCCTCAGCTGGCAGAACAGAACTCTTTAACTTTGTTAATACAATGCAATTGTTTTTTAAAAGTTCATTTCCTAGAGCAAACATGTTTCAAGAAACATGCCCTCTTAAAATAATCATTTAACAACTAAATCAAGCAACACTACATTATACATATAGGCAGTATGTAAATCAACTATACTTGAATAAAATTTTTAATTAAAGTAAAAAAATTAAAAAATAGAGTCTAAAATTAAACATTAAAAAAAAAAAAGCAGATAGGCAGTAGGTAACTTTTATGTCAGCCAAGTAAGACTAATGTGATTTGGCATTTCTGACTCCAGTGACCTTTATGAAATCATAGGTTTTCTCTTAAATACATCATATTGAACTAGAGATAACAAAGACAGATGCTGAATTGACCTTTCTAATAGCAATTTCAGGCTGAAAATCACACCTTTTCATATTCTTTACTTGACATTCCAATCAGGTTTTTAATACTACAGCTGTCTCAGTTAATTTAAATTCTTAACTCTTTACTTGAATCAATATGCTTAAGTTCCACTTACATTACCTGCAGGAATGAGTAAAATGTAGCTAACTCCGTTAAAAAGCCCTTCACTAGCACTGAAACTTATTATCTAATAGGTATTTTAATAAAATATGCCTTATTTTTCTTAAGTGGGAAAATAGCGGTTCAGTTGCAGAATATGCAGCAATTCTTTACATTAGTGACAAAATGATAACAAAATGCACTTTCTGATTAACTGGCATTATAGACTAGTAAAGGAGAAATATGTGCTACATTGGAAAAAGAACATCTCCCAAATTTAAAAAACAAAGCAATGAGAGTAAAAACAGAGTATATTTATATTGGTTAGCAATCCTACAATCCCCCTGTTTTATAAGTATTTACCATTTAAACAAATGTGTTTTTCTAAAACAAGTATGTAAGTAGGTATCTGAGGGCATAAGTTTGTAGCTGCAGTTATATTTTATAGTAATAGATGGATACTGGTTAAAGTGTCCCCAATGTTAATTATGATTTATTAGTTTGCACAGTCTGAAAAGGGAGAAATGTTAATAATCAGGCCTTCTTTCCAGACATATTTTAGTTACTATTAATTTGGAGGCCAAGAAGTGAAAACAAATTACTGGAAGGCAAATGGATTCCCATTTGTATGGTTTGGGCTTTTTCCATTTACACAGCTTCAATCAGCAAACAGAGCATATTAACATGCTTAATTTGAATGAAACTTTGTTAAACTGGATAAAGTCTATTTATCAAAGTCCTACTATCTATGTTTTCTTAGAACATTTCACTGATCTTTCACTGTTGAGAGAAAATAAAATTAGCTGTTCAAATGGCACTAACTTATTCTAGGAATTCTAAAGGATTTCAACCATTTAGTTGCAATATGTTGTAGAATTCTGATGGAACATACTTCTCCAACTTATTTAATATTTAGAGTACTAACTCATTTTGAAGTATTAGACACAATGCTATCTACAAGGCTGGAATGTTTTCTACATATTTCTATGATATATTTAATTTTTGTTTAATTTTCACAACTAAAGGGCAATCTTACTTAAAATAAATTTCACATTGGAGGTTATTAACTGTCACTTCATCTCTTTGAACTTTAAGCTGTTCTAAGTCTAAACAGTAACTATGATTCCTCCAACTATGTGATTCTATGATCTGTAAAACTCAACGTAACTCTGAAAACTGAAAAGGCTCTTCAATCATCAACTGAATCTTTCATCATGTAATAGAAGTGTGAACACTAATGATCTATTTAAAATTCTCTGTCAGAAATATTTCAGGCTGACAGAAAAACACCTAATATTTCATTTTGGTATATTTCAGTAATAGATGATGACTAAACTTCAACTCATGTGTCAACCACAATATTTAATATTCTTCTGGGAAGATTATTTCAAATTATAAATCAAGATCCAAATAAACAACAGTGCTTCACTTGAAAATCATAAATAATTGCCAAATACCAATGAATGGCTTATTATACAGATGTCAAATATTGAAAGATGGAGAGACTTGCACATTTGTTATTGCTGTTTTCAAATCTGTTCATGCTTAGAAGTCTCTCAATGTGATCAATAAGCATCTTAATAGGGTAGCCAAGATCTTCAGGAAAGATACTATTTTTCTTTTTTCATTGTCACTACTTTCTTCTACATTCCTTGGGATAAAGTTTTCTATTTCTCATTTGTGGTATGTTTCAAGTAGAGAGTTAAGCTACTTATATCCTAAAAAGAAAAAAGAAAAACTGGCTGGAATAGCTGTTTAAGTTTGGGGTGCATGGGAGAATGACATTGCCTGCATGCTGTCCACTCCCCTGATCATTAAGGCAAGGCCCCATTAAAATTGACTAGAACATTTTCAGTTGCTCCACAACTCTGTACTATCACTGCATTTAACTGCAAGCAAAAGGCATTTATGTTTATATTCTGAAAAAACAAACTACCTTTGGTAAGAGAATATCTGCAGATTAGAATTATTCAATTGTCCAGTGTATGTAGTATCAATCTTCATCACTTTGTTCTAATTAACTTTCATCATCTTAGGATTGAACACATCAAAGAAATATTTACCTGAGGTAAACTATCAATAGCAGTATAGGAAAAGTAGTGTCATTATAAAATACTTTAATGTATCATTAAAATCTCATGGAGGAGCCCTTTCTGTAACTCTCTAAAAATATTTTAGAAATGAATCAAAAAGAACAGTATGAAGGAGAAACTTAAGAAGCAGAGAAAACATTCCACATTATTTTTATATTAGAGATGCATATTTATAACTATCTACTTTTGTTAAAATTTAAATTTACCCAAATCACCATACTGAATGCAGAGTTTCAGAGAATAGCAAGAAGAGATAAGAAAGCCTTTTTTTAAGTAAACAATGCAAAGAAATAGAGGAAAAGAATAGAATGGGAAATAGTAGAGATGTCTTCAAGAAAATTGGAGATAGGTGGGAACAATTCATGGAAAGATGGGCACAGTAAGGGACAGAAACAGTAAGGACCTAACAGAAGCAGAAGATATTAAGAAGAGGTGGCAAGAATAAGCAGAAGAACTGTACAAAAAAGGTCTTAATGACTTGGATAACAATGATGGTGTGGTCACTCACATAGAACCAGACATCCTGGGATGTGAAGTCAAGCAGGCCTTAGGAAGCATTACTATGAACAAAGCTAGGAAATCCAGATGAGCTATCGTAAATCCCAGAAGATGATGCTGTTAAAGTGCTGCACTCCATATGCCAGCAAATTTGGAAAACTCAGCAGTGGTCACAGGACTGGAAAATGTCAGTTTTCATTCCAACCCCCAAAGAAAGGCAATGCCAAAGAATATTCAACTTACGAATTGCACTCATTTCACATGCTAGCAAGATTATGCTCAAAACCCTTCAAGCTGGGCTTTAGCAGCACATGAACTGAGAACTTCCACATGTACAAGCTAGATTTAGAAAAGGCAAAGAAAACAGAGGTTAAATTGCCAACATCCACTAGATCACAGAAAAATCAAAAGAATTCCACAAAAATACAGTTCTGCTTCACTGACTACACTAAAGCCTTTGATTGTGTGGATCACAGCAAATTGTGGGAAATTCTTGGTGAAAGTATTAGTTGTTCAGTCATGTCTGACTCTTTGCAAACCCATGGACCTGCGCGGCTCCTCTGTCTATGGAATTCTCCAGGGAAGAATACTGGAATGGGTCACCATTCCCTTCTCCAGGGGGTCTTCCCAACCCAGGGATCAAACCCAGGTCTCCTGCACTGCAGGCAGATTTTTCATGGTCTGAGCCACCAGATGACAGCTTACAGTGAAAGGTCTCAGATGTGTGATCTCTGAAGAAGAATTACCTTCGGGACCAGTGACCAGGCTTGATCGCTCAAGAGTTTTTCTGTAGCCAAGTTTTATTAAAGTACGAAAAGGGACAGAGAAACCTTCTGACATAGACTTCAGAAGGGGGACGAAGAGTGCCCCGTCACTAGTCTTAGCAAGGAAGCTATATACTTTTTCAGTTGGTTATTATAGTAAATCAAAAGAATGTTTCAAGTTGTAAAGGTCTTACCAGGTCTTACCACTCCCACAATTTGCCTTTTAAGATAATGGGATTAGAACTAACAATAGAAAGATCTTACCTGACCCACTCCCATAATATACATTTTAATAAGGCAGGATTAGTCAGAAGGTTCTCAAGGAGAAACATGCCCTCAAGCAGGATACACTGTTGTTATATAATCACAGCCAAGGGTTTAAGGGAAAACATATCCTTGAGCAAGATGAGTTGTTTTGTTGTGCAATTAGCAGCTCTGGGCTTAAAGAAAAAACCATTTGTCCTTTTCCCCTCCTTGAGAACTCCAGACCACTAGGAAAACCTGCCTAGGAATTGACTATCTCACAGGGAAGCCTGGAAAATTCTTAAAGTGATTGGAATACCAGACCACCTTACCTGTCTCCTGAGAAACCTATATGCAGGACAAGAAGGAATCATTAGAACCAGACATGGAACAATAGACTGGTTCAAAATTGGGAAAGGAGTGCTACAAGGCTGTATAGTTTCATCCTTCTTATTTAACTTATATACAGAGTATATCACATGAAATGCTGGGCTGGATGAATCACAAGCTGAAATCAAGATGGCCAGGAGAAATATCAACAACCTCAGATATGCAGACAACATCACCCTTATGGCAAAAAGTGAAGAGGAACTAAAGAGCCACCTAATGAAGGTGATTTGGAAAATTTGGAAAACTCAGCAGTGGCCACAGAACTGGAAAAGATCAGTTTTCATTCCAATCCCAAAGAAAGGCAATCCCAAAGAATGCTCAAACTACCTCACGATTGCACTCATCTCACATGCTAGTAAGTAATGCTCAAAATTCTCCAAGCCAGGCTTCAGAAATATGTGAACCATGAACTTCCAGATGTTCAGCTGTTTTTAGAAAAGGCAGAGGAGCCAGAGATCAAATTGCCAATATCCACTGGATCATCGAAAAAGCAAGAGAATTCCAGAAAAACATCTATTTCTGCTTTATTGACTATGCCAAAGCCTTTGACTGTGTGGATCACAATAAACTGTGGAAAATTCTGAAAGAGATGGGCATACCAGGCCACCTGACCCACCTCTTGAAAAACCTATATGCAGGTCAGGAAGCAACAGTTAGAACTGGACATGGAACAACAGACTGGTTCCAAATAGCAAAAGGAGTATGCCAATACTGTATGTTGTCACCCTGCTTATTTAACTTACATGCAGAGTACATCTTGAGAAACGCTGGGCTGGAAGAAGCACAAGCTGGAATCAAGATTGCCGGGAGAAATATCAAAAACCTCAGATATGCAGATGACACCACCCTTATGGCAGAGAGTGAAGAGGAACTAAAAAGCCTCTTGATGGAAGTGAAAGAGGAGAGTGAAAATGTTGGCTTAAAGCTCAACATTCAGAAAACTAAGATCATGGCATCTGGTCCCATCACTTCATGGGAAATAGATGGGGAAACAGTGGAAACAGTGTCAGACTTTATTTTTTTGGGCTCCAAAATCACTGCAGATGTTGATTGCAGCCATGAAATTAAAAGACACTTACTCCTTGGAAGGAAAGTATGACCAACCTAGACAGCATATTAAATAGCAGAGACATTACTTTACTAACAAAGGTCTGTCTAGTGAGGGCTATGGTTTTTCCAGTAGCCATGTATGGATGTGAGAGTTGGACTGTGAAGAAAGCTGAGTGCTGACAAATTGATGCTTTTGAACTGTGCTGTTGGAGAAGGCTCTTGAGAGTCCCTTGGACTGCAAGACCCAAGGAGATACAACCAGTCCATCCTAAAGGAGATCAGTCCTGGGTGTTCATTGGAAGGACTGATGCTGAAGCTGAAACTCCAATACTTTGGCCACCTCATGCGAAGAGTTGACTCATTGGAAAAGACCCTGATGCTGGGAGGTATTGGGGGCAGGAGGAGAAGGGGACGACAAAGGATGAGATGGCTGGATGGCATCACCGACTCGATGGACGTGAGTTTGAGTAAGCTCCGGGAGTTGGTGATGGACAGGGAGGCCTGGCGTGCTGTGACTCATGGGGTTGCAAAGAGTCGGACACGACTGAGCAACTGAACTGAACTGAACTGAATGAAGGTGAAAGAGGAGAGCGAAAAAGCTGGCTTAAAACTCGGCATTCACGAAACTAAGATCATGGCATCCAGTCCCATCACTTCTTGGCAAATAGATGTAGAGAAGTGAAAATAGAGAGAGATTTTATTTTCTTAGGCTCCAAAATCACTGTGGATAGTGACTGCAGCCATGAAAATAAAGACACTTGCTCCTTGGAAGAGAAGCTATGACAAACCTGGCAGCATATTATAAAGCAGAGACATCACTTTGCTGACAAAGGTCCATGTAGTCAAAGCAAGGGTTTTTCCATTAATCGTGTACAAATTCGTGAGTTGGACCATAAAGAAGGCTGAAGGCCAAAGAATTGATGCTTTTGAACTGCGATGCTGGAGTAGACTCTTGAGAGCCCCTTGGACAGCAAGGAGATCAAACCAATCGATCCTAAAGGAAATCAACTCTGAGTATTCATTGGAAGGACTGATGCCAAAGCTGAAGCTCCAATACTTTGGCCACCTAATGAAAACAACCAACTCATTGGAAAAGATCCTGACGCTGGGAAAGACTGAGGGCAAATTGAGAAGGGGGTGGCAGACAATGAGATGGTTGGATGGCATCACCAACTCAATGGACATGAGTTTGAGCAAACTCTGGGAGATAGTGAAGTACAGGGAAGCCTGGTGAGCTGCCATCCACGGGGTCACAGTCAGATACAACTTAGTTACTGAATAACAACAATGTCAACATAGTATCTGGGTGCACACTAATGAAATGGGCCAGAATTTAGGTCAATAAATTATCTATTCAAGACTAGATGATTTGGGATGGTGGAAGAAATATAGCTAGTCAGGCTTCACAGTGAGATTCTCAGAGTTAATACTGGCAGTCTGTGAGCTTTCTTAGAAAGCAAGAAGGACAGCTTGGTGCCTGCATGAACTTCCACAGGGAATTTTTTCCCCAGTCTCCCTCCAAAAGTATGTATCTGAGTCTATTTTGTGCTGTATTCACAGCCCTGTTTTCCTTTTCATATTGGGAAATACACATTCTCTGTAGACTACTTATTGGAGGAAAAAGGTCTTTGGGGTACACCTAAAATGATTATGTATATAGAGAGGAAATATGGAGGTTTGAAAGTACAGAGGAAGAAATTAGAATAGATTCTCATACTAACATTTAGTATTAACAATCCCCAGTACACTAAAATTGACTATGACATTATTAAGCTTCTACAACAGTTGGTTTTCTGCAACTCTGAGCTCTATTAAGTATTTGGGAGCAGAATCAATAACTATATTTAAAATTTTCCCTACTGCAAAAACAAAAGAAGAAAAACACCTTCTCATTCTAGGAAATTTCTTTCCTCAGGCCAATTCTCTGCAAAAAAAAAAAAAAAAAAAATCCACAGCAGCATAACTTTCAAAGGGATTTTTCCCCAGAAGAAAAAAAATCATTAATAGGAATTAATTTGCCCTGAGTCAATCCCAGGATAAACTGTTATTTTTCAGTATATAAAAATGTGCTTTATCTCAACCTAGGAATTTGGGTTGGCAGGATCTCTTCTTAACCAGGGCCCTACAGGCCTGGGGTTATCTCAGTAATTAAGATACTTCTGAGGAAAAAAAGAAGAGAAGTGATAATTAAGTTTCTATTGAGAGTAAGAGCAGAATTAAAAGCACTTTAGCTGACGTAAGCCACAGCAAACTTGATACAAGAGTTTTCCTCCAAAGACAAATCTGCAACCCAGTCTCTTAAAAGGAGTAAGACAGGTAGATTATAGATACAGATCCACACCTGTTCATTTGAAGAGAGCTTCTTTTCTGTTCATTCCAGTGAAACAGTATTAAGATGGGAAAGTGCAAATGCAATCTGTTCAACATCTGTGCTTAAGAACTGTTAATTTTATAAATAGAGATAATTCCTTTCACCTGGACTCAGTAGCCAAAGTCAAAAAGCTTGATCCAGTAATTAAGCAATGGCTTAAAATAAATATCTGTGATCTTTGCTTTCTCCTTTTAAAATATATATTCCTTTGTTTTCCTTCTTCTTCCTCCTCTTAGTCCTCCTTCCTCTTCCTGCACTGCTGTGGTTACCCCTTGCCCCTCCCTTCCCCTCTCCCTCCAAGGATGTCAAAGGAGAAATAGATATGAGGGAAATTACATAGACTATAGCATCATTTCCAGTAGTCATGTATGGAAGTGAGAGCTGGACGAGAAAGAAGGTCAAAGAATTGATGCTTTTGAACTGTAGTGTTACAGAAGACCCGTGAGAATCCCTTGGACTGCAAGGAGATCCAACCAGTCCATTCTAAAGGAAATCAACTCTGAATATTCATTGGAAGGACTGATGCTGAAGCTGAAACTCCAATACTTTGGCCATCTGATGCAAAGAGCTGACTCATTAGAAAAGACCCTGATGTGGGAAAGATTGAAGGCAGGAGGAGAAGACAGTGACAGAGGACGAGATGGTTGGATGACATCTCTGATTCAATGGACATGGGTTTGAGCAAGCTCTGGGAGATGGACAGAGCAAGATCTGAGAGAAGGACAGAGAAAGTTGGCATACTGCAGTCCGTGGGGTCGCAGAGTCAGACATGACAGCGTGACTGAACAACAATCATCATTTCCTGTTTCTGTGGTCCCAAGCGTTCCTTGGCTAATGGCAGCATAACTCTAATTTTTACCATCATGTTCATATGCCCACTGTGTGTGCTATTATGCTATTTTTCTTACAAGGATAACAATAAGTACCCATCCTAAATCCAGGATGATGTCATCTTGAAATCCTTAACTTAAATAGGATCTGCAAAGATCCTATTTCCAAATAAGGTCACATTCACAGATACTGGGGTGTTAAGACTTAGACATATTTTCTTTCCCATGTCAGTGGGGAGACACACAATTCACACAAAACAGAGTAATAACAAAATATTAAAAGATAAAGCTTTTCTAAATGCTATATGCTATATTACTAGTTATGTTTTTATTTCTCCCTGTGAGAGTTCTCATATCTCAAAGATCAGTAGCTACATTAAACAGAACCTGCTTGAGAGAAGCACTTTGTATACACTTCACTGGCAGGTTCGAAGAGGAAAAAATATGGATAGAGCAGGGAAACAAAATCCCTAAGCTTAGATGTTCTTCTTATCGATTGATACAGAAAGTATACACTGATACATTCTTAGCAATCTCAGAAATCAAATATACATGGGTACACTTTTGGAAATAAACACTGATTGATTGATATTTATACTTTATATATTCCCACATTAATCTGCAAAGAATTTCAAAGATCTTACAAAAATAAATTCACACAATAAGGTCAGGGGGAGAAAATTAAAACAAAAATCAGAACATGGGATGTTTGAATATAATTAGAAAGTCAATAAAGGGTAAAACTAGTGTGCTGATGGTACATGTGTTTGGTCTTATTTATGACCATAATTACCATATGCTTATATTTGAATAGTGAATTAGCACTCAGATTTCTAGCAGTGAAAAGAGAGAAGCAGCATAATTGGTTATCAAACTTCTAAATATAGAGAAGAAGACACTAGTTTCTCCTATCATATAGTTATATGTGATTAGAACAATATAGAGAGGCACAGAATAAATTTTTCAGACTTTTTTCCCATAGAAAAAGAAAAATAATTTATTCCAAAAGATGGAAGAAATAAGAAATTCATCCTGGAAATGCACTTTGGTATAATCTTTTGGGAAGGATCTTCCCTATGATCTTGCCCTCATATTGACTGCCCCACCCAGAGTCTCATCATCTTGTAACAGTTCTCAAACACTTCTCTGATTCCCAAGTTGTAAGCAGACAGGAGCCATCTTCACATCCACAGGTTCCAGGAAGAAAGTGATGTATTTCTCAGAACAGCACATTTTTTTTTTTTTTTTCATCTCAGAGGAGTACATAAACATTTCAAGGAGTCAGCACAGTTTAGGCTGAATAGGCACATAACTCAAAAGTATAAAAAAAGTGACAGGAAAAAAATATCACATTGCAGAATAATATTCAAAGGTGATGTAATCATTTAAGGCAGCTGGTAGTCAAAAAGGTGAGTCAAAGAAGGTGGTCTGGGTATGGAGACAGTTTTGCACCTAGAGGAATTTTCTTTATCACCTCAATCACTGGGCACTGGAGAGAAAATCTTGTTCCCGAAGGCCAATGATGCTTGTGGTACCAGATAGTTTCATTTTTCAACTGTGGTCCAAAGAGAGGCTTGAGATGGGCAAGAACTGAAGTCAGTCAAAAGAGAAAACAGCAAACAGATCACCAATATGGTAAAACTAATGACCTGATGGGGACCTTTAGGAATGAACAAGGAAGCCTTTGAGGCTTCAGAATATACTCCTCTCAGTGAGGATACCATGAGGCCCTGATTAACCAGGCTGCCACAGGAGAGGCCAGCCTCTGTCCTACTGCCTTGCTTTGGTGAATTTTTCAAAAATCTAAAAGTGAAAACAGTTATATAACATGTCAGGCTTTTCCAACCTAAGTTTATAAAGGCAAAGGGGCAGTGTTAAAATCCAATTAAGAGAAAGAAGGTGAATCTAAACAGAACTAAGGTAATTTTGTCAGGCTTAATCCAATTTAATTGAATCATCTAGAGGAGAATGTGACTTTTGTATCTTTCCAACTCCTCCATAAACAGGTTTTTTATCTTTTTGGCCTTTGGACAGTATTGTCTTGAGACACTAGTACTCTCCAATGAAGGCAGTAAGGTCTACTAGTGTATTAGCTTCTTTCTGCTGCTGTAACAAAATACCACAAATTCAGATTTATTATTTAACAATTTTTTTAGGTGGTAGGTTGCAGTGGTTATGGGTATCTCATCGCTTCAGAAGTCAAGTGGGCTAGGCTAAGGCCTCTGCTTCGTCTTACAAGGTAGAGGTCTAGGGGTCAGCAGGGCGACGGCCCCTCCTGGGGGCTCTGGGTGAGAATCCACTCCCTGGTTTTTGCAGGGAAGGCACAATGCAGTTTCATGCAGCTGTAGGGTTATCTGTCACTGTGTTTGTTCTCTACTTCTGGAAGCCACTTCCTTGACTCAAGGCCGTCTTCGTCTTTAAGAACGGTCCTTCTCTGCCTCTATTTCTACCTTGTCTGCTTATAAAGGCGCATGTGACTATATTGGCCACAACTGACAGCCCAGGATACTCTTCTTAAACTCAGCTGGTTAGCAACTTTAATTCCACATGCAAAGCCCCCTTGATCACATAAGGAAACATTCACAGGCGATGAAGACCACAGGGACCAAAATTCTGCATATCACACTTATCTCATATATTTGGCTTAATGATAGAGCTTATGCTCTAGGAATCAGGTGAGTAGAAGGTGAGCTTGTAAACTTTCATGGAAAACTGAAAAATTTAATCTGGTCTCCTTCAAAAGTCTGTGACAAACAGAATAGCAAAAACCAAAGCCAAAATTTCTCTTTTAAGACTTTTCTTTTTCTTTCTTCCTTTCTTCCCTTTTATTTTATTTTTGGTCCAAAGCAACATGTGACTAATCACTTGAGTTCCTCAAATTTTACTCAGTGGTACATGACTAATACGAGTTTAGCTTGGAAATTTTTTAACGTCATGTTACTAGTCAACCATGACAACCCTAGGAAAGCATTAAAAATAGTCAACTTGCTTTTAAATAGTCAATTGCTTTTAAAAATGGTCAATTTTAGCAACATGGCTTTCCACACTCCCATCAAACTGAATTAGCTACAGTATGACTAATAATATGCCTTATATAAGTTTGAAATCAATTGAACTTCGGTAAATAGTTGTTAAAAGTTGATATGTAAACTTCAGAATAATCAACATCTAATCAGTATTAAGCTAATGTTTTTGAGAGCATCCACTATTTCATACTGGCTCTTTACTAAGGCATTAAATTGTTCAACATTCTTTGCAAATATTTTAATGACCACATAAATCCCTCCAATGGTATTATATTACTTTCTTATCCAGTCCTTTATTTGTGTCCATTTTAAATTGTTTCTTTTTTTATTTCCAAGTGGAGGTTATATTAAATTTCATTTTCTAGAATTGAGTTTTTTCCCCTTCTTAATATTTTGTATTCTTTGCCAATGCTACATTTGAAGATATGAGATTACTAATTCCAAGTGGAATTCAAGAGACTTTCTAGTTGTTTCTCAAAAATAGATCAATCAATATTATCACCAGTGATGTATGAGAATCATCAATTTCACTCAATTGTACCAATATAACATTTTTGTGAAGTTGCTAATCCTGAAAAAAATTAAAAAAGCATCTTCATTTAAATATGTGAAACCTCATATAAGTTTCCACTCTTTAAGCTTGCTTTCATGTATCTCTCTCTCTCTCGAAATCAGTATTCTGAGAATAGAGCTAAGAATAAATAGTTTCCTTGGGGAATTATATATAAATAACTGCCCTAAGCTAAAAATAGTTACACAACCCAAAGGAAGTTGGTCAATTCAGGCTTCTTAGAAATGACTAAATTAAACAATGTTTGTCACAGCCTGAATTTTTAAGTTATTCTTTATATATAAAGAGATATTTTTTCTATCCAAACCATAATCTACACAATGATTTTGGAAGGAATGAGATAATGTCTCTAAAAAGCCTTTGATTTATATGATGGAAATAATTACATAAAAGGATGCTATTATTTTGTTTTAAATTTAGCTAACATAAAATTACCTAAGGATTTCTTTTTCATCTGCTTGATTTATGCCTAATAAAACTAACTTCTTTTCCACTTGCTTTATTCCTGTCAAAAATCATAAAATATCTAAAGAATAACTTTTGTAATAACATAGGCAAAAATAAAAATATTGCCTTTTCATTAATTCATTCATGCATATATTCATGCATATATACATTTATTTAATATATAAACACAAATAGATTAACAACTATAAAGTATTAAATAAATATTTTTGAATTATATTTAAACTGTCACTATTAGTATACTCATCACTCATTTCTACAGAGTCAATCATGGGCCATTTGACTGAGCTATCCCAGTGACAGAAGAGAAGAAGAGTATAGGTTGTCCCATTTCCCCTCTGCCTTCCCTTCTCTGGTTGACTTCCCAGGTCTCCTACACTCCGCAGTCCTAGTCCGGTCATATCCCAGAAATAAGAAGAGAAGAATCCCGCAGAGGGGATTGGCCAGGAGAACCAGGACACGCAGGACAAAGAAGGTATTCTCCCTGAGAGAGCTGAGGTGGCAAAGTGAAGTGAAGTCACTCAATTGTGTCCGACTCTTTGTGACCCCATGGACTGTAAGCCTGCCACACTCCTCTGTCCACGGGATTTTCCAGGCAAGAATACTGGAGTTGGTTGCCATTCCCTCCTCCAGGGGATCTTCTTGACCCAGGGATCGAACCCAGGTCTCCCACATTGCAGATGGATTCCTTACTGTTTGAGCCACCATAACATTGAATAGGAAATGTAAAAATAATTAAAACGAAGAGCTAAGAATACTGACTAAATATCTCACTCAGCTATCCCCCAGACACCTCCCTCTGGTGCCAGATACCAGAAGAGCCACAATTTCTAGTCCTGGCCAAAACCACTGCAGAATCACTTATGAGGCCACAGTCTACCCCATTAATTTTATTGACTAAAAAGTGAGTATTTACCTTGTTCCAAATACTATTCTAAGCACTTTGAATACAGCACTGAACACAACAGAGAAGGTCCCTACACCTGACACCATTCTAATGTTGAAGCTAGACAAAAACAAGTAAATAAAGAAACAAGGGAATTTCAATGAGTGGGAATATCATTAAAATAATAGTATATGGGTATATGTTCAGGAAAGGCAACATTTGGACTGGGACCTAAGTGATAAGAGGGATTCAACCAGATAAAAATATTGCAGATGAGAATTCTAGGGAACAAGCAGAGCAAGTGCAAGTAAGTAGACCAAGTTTGATGGATTAAATGAACAGATTTAATGCTGGTGGGACCAGACAGATGTAGAAGTGAAAAGTGGCACAATCAGGGGAACTAAATAGGAAGGGGATGATGTTACCTGTCAATTTCAGGAAGTTTAGAACCTATTCAACAATAAAAGTGATTGAACCTCAGGGGATGGAATTAAACAAAGGGATGATCCAATTTGATCTGGTGCTGCACAGTGAGGAAATTATAAGAGGAGAATATTGTGGCTATTCCAATTTATCTAGCTCTTATGACATGCCATGTACTATCTTAATGACTTTATATATATATATATTTTTTTTCAATCAGTACTAGAAATAACACAAGGAGATGGGTAGTAGTAATTCCATTTATATTCTAGGAAATTGAGGCTCAAAGATAGTAAAAAAGGAAGCCCACCTAGCTAGTAAGTAGTGAAACCAACATTTCAATGCTACTTAATCAGCAGCTATTCCATAGATTCAAATTTTAAAACTATGAGATTAAGCAAGTATAGAAGTTATATATGACAGAAATATTAAAGAAAGGATGCATCTAAGGTGTGATTTCAAAAAATATTAAGGTGACTTTGGCTAGTAGTACCCATAATACTTCAGTTCTGGCCTCAGTCAAAAATATTTCACTCATAATGCCTTTAAGAGGAATATTTGTAGGAGACAGACAGAATAAGTTGTTGTTCACTAGAATGTTTTCTGAAATCCTAATGAAAGACTTGAGAAAGCAAGATTGGGCAGTACAAAGTTTGTAACCACGTATCAAAGTTAATCACACTCTTCTGCCTGGAGACAGAGAGTAAGCCAAAGCCATTTCCTGGTTCCAGTCCTTAGAGCTGCCTGTGTTAGGCCTGTTAAAGTAAACACTTTGTAGGAGCCTCTCTGGACTTCACAGGAGGAAAAGCGAGACTAGAGATTATGCCCATGTGCACTCTTTCATTTCCTTTGAAAACTGTACTCTTATATAATGTGGTTGAGTCACGTGGCACTTCTTCAGGGTGGAGGCAGTTGTGTATAATGCTGACTCAGCAGTGGAGTTTGGGTGAAACTTGAAATTCCCTTTTATAAAGGACACTTTGTAGGTTGAGTGGAAGTTGCTCAGTCATGTCCAACTCTTGTGCGACCCCATACAGTCCAGGCCAGAATACTGGAGTGGGTAGCCTTTCCCTTCTCCAGAGGATCTTCCCAACCCAGGGATCAAACCCAGGTCTCCCTCATTGCAGGTGGATTCCTTAGCAGCTGAGCCACAAGGGAAGCCCAAGAATACTGGAGTGGGTAGCCTATCCCTTCTCCAGGGGATCTTCTGGATGCAGGAATTTAACTGGGGTCTCTGCATTGCAAACAGATTCTTTACCTACTGAACTATCAGGGAAATCCTTGTAGATGCTGCACATTAACATTGAATACTCCAAGATCCTTGCATTAAAGACACTTCTTTAACTTTTTAAACCCATCTTTATCATTCCCCACTCCAAGTTATTTTTTTAAATGGGAATTTTTTTTTCTACATGGCACTATTCTGTTAGGCAGTACCGTGTACCCCCATTGAGAAATCAATGAGGTTGATTTGGATCACTGAGAACAAAACCTACAGTTTTGTTTCTTGAGATTAAAAGTAATTCAGGTTTAATAATGCCTTCTCCAGTTAGTGCCAACTTTGGACAAAAAGATAGATCCCAAGGTTTTGCCTTCCCAGAATAAAGTTATTTGTTGATGTTGACTGAGAAATTGGATGAACTCTAATTCAATGGCCAGAATTTACTGTCTTGAGTAAGGGTTAGGAAGAAACAGAAGGAGTGTGGTCACTGTCACACTTCTGTCATAAGAGCCCGAAGTGGTTTTTCCTTTGGGATGTGAAGTAACTCCTCAGAGAACTGGGGAGAAGCAATCAAAAGCCCAGGGAAGATGAAAAGCAGTGAGCTCGCCCCAAACTTAGGATGGAGCAATGGACACCAGTGAACACAATATGTGTGACATTCTAACAATATGTAAACATTGAATTACAATAAACTCCTTACACCATATGGATTCCTAACAGGGTTTTACATTACAGCTTTGTAAACAGAAGTGTAATTCTTGAATTTCCCTTGTAGAAGTATACCACATGGCACCTTCTGATATTTGTATCTAGAAACATCCTAACATTGACACAGTACTTTCAGTTTCAAGTCCTCTTATGTCACTTAAATATTGATATTCAAAATTTACATTTAAAACATCAAATAAAATAGGAAATGTTTTTCTGTCTAAGAATAAATATAAAGAACAAAGAAGAATTTAGAGGAGACTCTGGATTTGCACTAAAAGCTCAAATTTTATTTATTTTCCTTTTGGAGAGTCTTTTTTTTTTTTTTCAAAATAAAGATAGTAAACTTATAAGCATCTTACTAAAAATAAACACAAAAAATAAAATTTCTCTGAAAAACATTTCTCTGTTCATACTCTCGCCATCCTCATTTCTCTATCCTTCTCTTTGATAACAAAGTAATATGTCAAGTATACTCCTATGACACCAAAGTGTAGGTTGAGATCTGCTTTGATTATAATTTGCCAACAGTTTCTGTCAAAGTACAGGGTAAATGGCTTTCAACAAAATAATCTGCAGTATTCCTTGCACTGGAGTTTAATGTTATTTGTTGACCATTTTGCAAACTGCTGTGGCAATTCTTGACTTATGACATGTATTATTCTTGGAATAATATATAAATGTATATAAATGTACTACTCAATGCAGTCCATTTTATTTAGGTCTTCTAGATCCAACACGGCTTTTTTGAAATGAGGGGAATATCTTTATTCTCAAAAGTACCATATTTAAACAAAACCTGCCACATATATGCCTTCCATAGCAAAACTCCTATGGTGATTTTGATTTTGATATATTTATTTTCTGTAGCATCCTCTCTATATCTATACATGTATATGCATATATGGCTCAGTTGGTTAAGAATCTGCCTGCAATGCAGGAGACCCAGGTTTGACTCCTGGGTCAGGAAGATGGGGAAGATCCCGTGGAGAAGGAAATGGCAACCTTCTCCAATATTCTTGCCTAGAGAATCCCATGGGCAGAGAAATCTGGCCATGGGGTCACAAGAGTCAGACACGACTTAGTAACCAAACCACCACCACCACAGATCAATAGATATATGCATACTTATATATGTTTATAAATATACATATATTTTTCTCAGAAAGTAACTGAATTTAACTTTTGTGATGATTTTTTTCAAGAGATAGTTACAGTGCAACTATTAAGCAACCACTACATGTAAGTATTGTTTGAGATACTGAATGCCAACAAAAAAGCATGTGGATATGTTAAGTGAATTGATCTTTAATAAAACACTTACAAACCTTAAGTGCTATATGTGAGGGAAAAAAAAACTCTAAAATTAAGGATTTTCATTGTAGTTAAATACAAAAAATTAAAAACGATGCCAGAGGAGTAACAGTAGCAATAGATTTATAAAAGAAGACAGGAGTCATTTTTATTTATATTCCTATCTAAATATTTGAGAGCTTTCCACATTAAAATGAGGTTTCAGGGTGGGCCAAAACAAAACAAAACAAAAAATAGCCAAACGCTGCCGAACGTGATCAAAATAGCATATCTTTCTATATTAGGAAATGGTCTTGAACATTTGCTTATACTAAGAAGTCGATTATAGTTTGGAGTTTACATTAGTTGTGCAACCAGAAAGTGGTGGAATTTTCAAGCTGCAAAGCTATGAAAAAGCTGAGTGCAATGATGAGCTATAAAGGGCATTGTATGAGAAAAGAAACAGACCCTAAACCCTGGCAGCTTTGCTCCTTTGGGATAAGCCTTGAGCTAACACAATGAAACCATGAGTTTAACACCTGTGGAGGTCTGTTAATTTTTCTACACTCCATAGACATAAATTGTTTCCCTTTCTTCCAGCCAGTCATTTCATAAACCTCTGCTATTGGTCACAATGGTAACCAGACAAGTAAAATTCTGTAAACCTAGAAAAATACTGATAGATCAGTAACAATATTATTTTGCACAAAGGACATAACCATATTATTTTTCTACTATATATTTTCTTCTGTTTACAAAGAATATCAGGATAGAGTCTGGAAAAATACTGCTGATATTTGAAATTCTACATGTACATTTTTTTTACTTTTACAAATATTGTATTTGTTCTCCCATTTTATTTTGCACAAATAGTTTTGGTTTTTGTTGTAGCTTTTCATAGTAAGAATATAAGAAATTTTATAAAGGAATTATTGCTTTAATATTATTCATATATTAAAAGTAAACATACATGGGGTGTGTTTCTTCACTGTACTGTATGCTCTAGGATTAAATCAAACAGTACTGTCTTCCTCACACTTTTGAAAACAACACTTAAAAAAGCATTAATTCATTCAGCTGATAGTTATTAATTAGGTCCCTCCAATTTCAGAGATTTAACTGGTTTCTGATTATTTGCAATAAGCCTAGACAGGCATAGATTTTTGTCTTCAAAGACCTTACAGGCTAATTGATAAGATATTTAAATAAAATAAAACCTATAAATAGAGTCATAATGTAGAATAGTTAAAAATACAGCAAAGGAAGGACTTGGATGGTATGTGATAAAGATAGAATATTTTGATATGCAGTCTTCCTCTTTACATAAGTTTCATTAAATCTGGATAAGCACAAACCCAGTTACAGCATAACAGTATTACAAACACTCAGGAAGATGATATATTCCATGTGCCTCTTGATTGTTTCAAATTAAAGCTTTTGAAAAATTAAAGATGATCAAATATTAATATCGTGTTGGCATCTATTCTGAAATTTCTAAGGGTACAGAACAAAGCACAGGCTTCCTGAGGAATCTAAACTTCACGTTACAGCAGAGAACTGCATGGACTTCCTGTTCGCATTCAAACACAGCTAAGGTGTCACTTGGAATCTGTAAAGCTTTATTGTCTGAGTCTTTCTTACCTGAGGGACCACTTATCTGCCTTCCACAAAGCAAACTTTGGAACAGTTCTGCTGACAGCTCCCTGCTGCAGTGTGAGGGGCTGATGAGGCAGCATCACTCCTGGCAAATCGCTTCAACACCAGCGCTCCTGTTATTACTGCCATTATGACCCAACCCATATTCACAAATATAAGAAGACATTAGCTAAACAAAGAAGCCCTTCCTTTGCTGTGTTTTCAACTATTCTACATTATGGCTCTAGAGCCATACACTGTAAACAAAGAAAGAAATTTTCATTCAGTTTTATCTTCAATAGATGTCATCTCTCTTGTCTCTGGGCACTGATATATAGTAAGTATATGCAATATTATTTACTAAAATATATTGTCTAAATAATTTGATAAGCTTGAAATTAAATAGTTACCCCCCCCAAAAAAAAATTACCCTCAAAACAAAGTACTACAGAAATATGCCAAGGATCAATTCATACCAGTCCTAGAAGATAAATGTGTAATGCTGTCACCTCAGAAATTATTGCAACAAGACGCTTTGAGTAACATCTAAAAAAAACTAATTTAAGTAGTGTAAGTAACTCTAATGAGGAGATAACTCTACATTTTTAAATACCTAAAAATACTGACCCTAACCAAATGCTGTTCTAATGAATCTGAAAAACGCAACAGAGAATTCTCAAGTTACAATTTAAAAATTATATTATTTGATAAAGTTGCCTCAAGTATTTCATGTCAGTTTCACAAACATGAAGGAAATCAACACTTTTTTAAAAAGTAATATAGAAATTGACATGTGTGCTTAGTCGCTCAGTCATGTACAACTCTTTGCAACCCCATGAACTATAGCCCGCCAGGCTCCTCTGTCCATTGGGATTCTCAGGCAAGAATACTGGAGCGGGTTGCCGTCCCTTCTCCAGGGAATCTTTTCAATCCAGGGATCAAACCCAGGTCTGCTGCATTGCAGAAGGATTCTTGGCTGTCTGAGCCACTAGGGAAGCCCAGAAATTGGCAAAGATGTGTTTTTTCTTCCAATTTTGTGATTTCTTTCTATTAAGCCACTGTGTCTTTCTGTGTTTGCTATCACAAATGAAATTATGGGTATACACACAACACTTCTAAAATCTAATCAAGTTACTTTAAGTAAAAAAAAATATATATATATATACATACACACACACTATAGACGTCATCCATAACAAACAGCGAAAAATATCATTTCTATGCCCTTTCAGATACTGAGAAACTGGATATTATGGTACACATGTATATTGCAATGTTCCAACCAACTCTTTAATTATTTTTCTCTCTACAATTTCAGTGATTCTCAGGATGCTAGCTCATGACTATCCTCATCGTCCACTTTCTAGAACTCACATTAGTGCTGTGCATACCGGGCTGTTCTTTTCTTTCATTTAAGTAAATATTAGTTTCAATGTGGAGTAACTAAAGTTTCAGGACTACAAAAAAAAATGTCAGGTTTGGTTTTGTAGGAAGATTTACCTCTCTACTTAATTACTTCTACCATCTACGCTCTCTCTCTTGAACACAATCAATTTATTTCATGTCCATGGTTATTGCTTTCAGTACAGTGAAGCATGACAGAGTAGAATGCAATGCTAGGAACAAAATGTAAAGGAGGTCAGACAAATAAAGAATATAAATGACAGGTGGGCATGCTTAGAAGTTGTGCAATGATATTTGTATTTGAGTACTGCTGGTTTAATACATGACTTGGCTGTGCCCATAAAAATTATTAACTCTCATTTTCAATTTGTCTATCTGTTTAGAATTCTGTTTAAGAAACAAATAGAAATTTTTGCCAAGGGGAAAATAATTCTATTACTGAGAGGCTGCATATATGGCATCATAATTGCTGCTTCAAAGTTGGAGGGGAGATCTGGTATTCTTTGTTCTGCTCTGAGCTAACAGGTTGGTTAGGTTCAAAAGATTGGCAGGAATCACCACATAAAACGTGGCTCATCACAGTCAGATTATAAAAATTAAGGGGCACCATCCCAGGACTAAATGAACTGAAAAGATATTCTAACACTTTAGGAAGATAGAGCTGTTGCCAACATATCACTTTTTTTTTTCCTTAACACTCAACATTTTATATTGGGGTACAGCTGATTAACAATGTTTCGGTAGTTTCAGGTGAAGAGAGCCAAAAATGGGGGAATTCTGTTCCGTGGTCATTACAACTATTGAGATTCTTAAAAATGATTAATTAAAATAATGATAATAATAACACTGACATGCACTGTGAATGTTGCTCTTTCCATCTTCATTTTACTGATGTGGAAGCTGAGGTGCAGTGGAGTTAAGTTACTTACCCAGACATACAAAGCTAACAGGAGACAGACCCAAGATTTACACACAGGGAGTCTTGAGTCTGGGTCCTTTTACATTATACTATTTTGAAGACTGGAAAATCCCATGGAGAGAGAAGCCTGGAGGGCTACAGTCCATGGGGTCACAAAGAGTTGGACACGACTGAGCACAGAACATAATCAAGATTGGAGAGAGTGATAAATGCTAGATTCAAGAGAGATTTGTAAACAGGACTGAGCAAAACTGGTCACTAAAAGGATGCATTAAGTGAGGGAAAACCAGAAGCTAGATATATAGATGTGGGAATCATCAGCATATACTGTGTAACTAATACTATGGAAAAGGAAGTGGGAACATGTGTAGATCAGAAAAACACTACATCTAAAAATGGTACCCTAGGAAGCCCCTAGATTTAAAGTATGTGGGAAGAAAAGGAGCCTATAATTGCGATTAATGCAGAAGTTAGTACTGTCACAGATACAAAAGTGGGAACAGATTTTAAGTAGGGTGCTATCAAGAGAACCAAATTCTAGAGAAAGTAATAAATACACAGCAAAAGCTGCCCATTGATTTTTTAATAATAGGAGGTCACTGGTGACTAGGGAAAGATTGATTTCTAGGTGGCAGAGACATAATTTAATTAAGTCTTAATTTGATCTAGCATAGAAATGCTGAGCTGAATGAAGCACACGCTGGTACTCTCAAGAGCCTTCTCCAACATTACAGTTCAAAAGACTCTTGAGAGTACTCTGGACAGCTAGGAGACCAAACCAGTCAATCCTAAAAGAAGTCAACCATGAATATTCATTGGAAGGACTGATGCTGAAGCTGAAGCTCCAACATTTTGACCACCTAATGCAAAGAGCCAACTCACAGGAAAAGACCCTGATGCTGGGAAAGATAGAGGGCAGGAGGACAAGGGGAAAAAAGAGGATACGATTTTTGGATGGCATCACTGATTCAATGGACATGAGTTTGAGCAAACTCCAGGAGATGGTGAAGGACAGGGAAGTCTGGAGTGCTGTAGTCCATGGGGTCACAAAGAGTTGGATGCAACTGAGCAACTAAACAAGCAGCACAGACTGGACCCTGAACCTTATGATGTGTATATCTTGGAGAGCAGTAGGCTAGGAACGTACACATGTACTCACATTTATGCTAAAAACAGACATCACCTAAGAAAGGAAATTAAGAGATTTATTGGGAGAAAGAGAGAAGGAAGAACCAAGAGAAAGAAGGAAAGGGTACAGTAAATGATGTTTTGAAAAAGAAGGCAGAAATAGATCCAAAAAGTAGAAAATAACTGGTAAAGGATGATACACTGAAGGAGCTGAAGGAACCATGACACCAGAATTATCTGAGAGACTTGTATTGCTCGAATTTAACTGTATGGGATTGGTCACACTGTGTCTCTTCTCGTGGAGATTCATCACTTTTGAAAAGTAACTTCCTTTCCTTTTCAGTCTTCGGACTCTGTCACTTTGATGTCTCCACACAAGGTCTGTACTGACAGATATTTTTGTGCAGAAAATAGCGCTAATTTTCCTTTCTATATATAAGTGTGTGAATGTATATGATGATAAGAAAAAGATTTGAATCAAGAAAGTGAGGGTTAGGTGCTACTTTTTTTTTTCTTTAATACATCCTTTAAAAACAATAATGACTTGAAGTCTGTTTCCACAGTTTATGATGGTTTGAGCGATGCTGTTTTCTAAATGCTCAAATTTGGTATGCAGCTTTACGACAGGAAGTTGGCCTCCAGAGCAAGAATGTATGTAAACAAAGAAATGTGGCTCGCAGGAAGGTTTAGTTAAATCAAATCCCGGAGGCTGCTCCCACTCTGAGCTTCTTTCTGTATCTTGATTATTTGCAGATGCTTCACATGAAGCTAGAGATGAAACCCAATAGTTAACCTCCCTAAAACTCCCAAAAGCTGTTCACAGTAAGCTCAGAGTGTCAACCAGCTAAACCAAACAATGGGAAGGAAGGAAGAAACTTAATGCCATCCTGCTTCAAGATGCAGGAAGTACTTTTTTCTCCCTCGGGAATCAAGCTTCACTATTGAACTTTGGAAAGCGAGAAGCAAAAAGTCAAATAATACAACTGCCTGGAATTATCACCCCATGAAGGGTTAAAAGTTATAGTTGTTTGGTCCTTTGACATGATTATAAAATCACATGCCTGCTGAGCTTCAAATGCTATTGTCTTGCCAGAAGTGCATAGCTCTTCCTTTCTTGGCTGTAAAAATGCTAAGATGCCAAGGGCTACAAATTGTCTTATATAAAGCCACGGAAACTTTATAGAATAAAATAGATGGAGAAGGGAAAAAGAAAAAAAGGAGGCATTACTGTCCTAGAAAGTCTGTCTGCATGAGTAAAAGATTTCCTGATTCCTGCCATGCTATCTAATCCAAAGATGTAACCCAATTCTTCTGGAAACTAGGGGCTGCATTTTTTTCCCTGAGCAATTAGGGAAAGTGGCAAGAAGGCAAATCGGGTATGACGTTCTTGGAAATCTGCTGGCTGTAATGCTTTCTGCTAGTGGAACAGTAGAGAAATGAAAGGCCTTGCAGAGGGAGTCATTGTCAAGGACCACCACATTCCTCTCCCAGCAGTTCCCATTTCCCAAAGAATATGGGAGATGGAGCCTGCAGGTGCCCACAGGCCCAAACAGATTCAGCTGGGCTTGGAGGTTTTGCTGAGATTTCACCGCTGGAAACCACTTACCTCCTGGGGTTCTATTGGAGAGCGTAGACTCTCAGGGAATTACGAGTGCCTCAGGGCAACGCTCTTAAGCGAGTTACCATCCATCCGCACTGACGCTGTGGATAAAGTGCTGGAACAGTGGGCATGCGCAGTGCCTTGGGAGGCAGTCAGGAGGATGGCACCTGTCACGTGAGTACGGATCTGTGTTTGCATTCTCTTCCACGCACCAGTACCTGAAAAGCCAGCATCATGAAAAGTGAGTAAGAAGTAGTACAAGAGCCACATGAAACCCCCTTGTGTGGTAGCCATTAGAACTTCAGCTTATACTCACCTGGGGGTAAGGAAAGAATTTTTTTAGAAAATGAAATAAAGTTTTAAATAAGGATGAGTCATATAGACCAAGAGGAGACTAAATAAGTGAAAGCAGCTGAAAAACAATGAAATTGGGCCAAAGAATTGTAACAAATGTGACTTTTAGCCAGCAAGAATATGAGCCTCAATTTTACAAAGATGTGGGCAGACACTGAACAAAATAAACTGGTTTCATGTTTATGACTTGGTCATTTAAGATTGCTCAACAAACTCATTATATATGATAGTTCAGTTTTGGAGTGAATATATTTGATTTAAATGATTATGGGATCTCATTTTCACATTTCCTACTTATTGACACTGAAAATAGTGAGCTCTTTATTCACAGATAGGTAGTCCATTTCTAAGTCTTGATATTTCCTGAAACTTTTGAGGAAAAAAGATGGATATTATTTTTTAAAGAAAACCTGTTGCCTTTCTTACTGTTAAAATGTTCAAAACCTCCCAAGTCTTTGGGATTATTGACAGCTATGACCTCTAACTCTACCACATATAAATTTACTTCAGTTTCCATGAACAGTTGCCTGGTACATGCACACACACACACACACTCTCATCTCACAGATGTACACAGGTTTAATTCTTAGCTCTATTTCATACTGTTATGGTCTTTATATTGCAATGATGGGAAGACACACTTGGCATCATGTCAGTTGACTGTCGTAAGAAGTGGTCTGACCTGGCTTCAGGTACCTTTTCTCAATGAAGAAAAAACTTATCACAAGAAGCTTGGCAGTTACTACTTCCTCATTGAGAAATATGAAAAATGGTGAATTATTATATTCATATGAAAAAGAGCTAATGCGACTGAACAGAACTACTGAGTTAAAGTTTTAATCCCCAAACACACCATGTTGAAACTGAGACATAGGGAGAAATTACTTTGCTGGGTCATCCAGTTAGCTGCAAATTAGATTCTCCTATTTTTTCACCTTCTTCCATCTTTTAGCCACCAAATCATCTCTTAGGGCTTTATACTGGTTTTGGATATTTAAGAAGTGCAGGAGGCACTCTGAGAAAAGAATAGTATGATGTTAAATATATAGAAATTGAGAAGGTGGAATTATAATTTATAGTGACTTCAGTGGGAGAGGGTTCACCCTGGGGCACCCTGGAAAAAGCACCTGGAGAAATAGAATTTAAACCTAAGGATCACTCCCTAAATATAATTTAAGAAAGAAGCTAGAGTCACTGTGAATTCTTGAAAAACGTTTTTCCCTGGAATCAGTAATGTGACAGCAGGCATTCTAAGTCTGGAGGCTGGAGCTTCATTGAACAGTGAAGACTAGAAATGCTATTTGGGTCATCAGCATAGAGGAAATATTTAGAGCTATGAAAATTTATGAACTCTCCAAGGGCATGAACTTAAAAGGTCACTGGTAAATACAGAGTCTTGGAGAAATTTAGACATATGGGCCAGTAAGAGGAAGAGAAGAAATCAAAAGAGATAGCTTAGGAAAAAAATGTTGGAAAGGGATTCAGTTTCACAGAGTATCAGAGTAACACATAAAGAAGCAACTTCAGGGAGGAAGTCATCTGTTAAGCAGAAAAGAAGAACTAAAATAGATATTTGAATATTGTAAAAAGGAAAGTCTGAGTTTCCAGACTCTATTTTCAGTAAACAGTTTTCCAGTCACTTTAAAGACTTCAATAAAGAAAATAATAAATTAATAATTTAACAGTTATGGAGCAACTACTATGTGCTAGGCATATTCCATTGATGCTTTTCATATTATTTATGACCAACACCTTGGAACACTCATTCAGCCTTAACTTAAATGGCATGTTTATCTCTAGTAAGTGTAAACACTCCTATTCAAGTTATTCGGTAATACTGTGATCTCTTTGGATTATTTGGCGTAGCAGACCCTTAGACAAAATTATCATATAAGATTTTTATCTTTAGGACTATATTTTGGCTCCAGTAGGAAAAAACGTACTTGAAGCTCTTTTATGAAACTCCTGTTAATTACTTGGAAGGACAATCATTGTGGCTTTAAATGAGAAAGTTTTTCATTTTATATTTTATTTCATTTTATATTTATAGTAAATTTCAGAATAAGAACCTTTTCTGTCTCCTGTAATTTCATATTCGGTTTGGTAAGATATGACAGGCTAGTAGGATAAGTACCAAGAATATCCCTTTAACCCCTGGAGCAAATACCTCTATGTAATGGATGCTTCTTAACCTCTAGGTCAGTGTTCTCAAGAGACACCAAAATTATTTCAGAAAGGAAAGGATAGGAACAAGGTTTGAGATCATATAGAAAGGAGAATTTTAATATAACTAAAATTATTTTACTAAAACTGTCTTCCAATCCAGACTTTATGAGACTTAGGCCAGGTTTCCATGCTTAGGGATGTTCAATTCATTTATTTATTCCACAAATAGTTATTAAGCAACTACTCTAATGACAGAAAGTGAAGAGGAACGAAAGAGACTCTTGATGAGGGTGAAAGAGGAGAGTGAAAAAGCTGGCTTAAAACTCAACATTCAAATAACTAAAATCACGGTATCCAGCCCCATCAATTCATTGCAAATAGAAGCAGAAAAAGTGGAAGCAGGGACAGACTTTATTTTCCTAGGCTCCAAAATCACTGCAGACAATGACTGCAGCCATGAAATTAAAAGATGCTTGCTCCTTGGAAGCAAACCCAGACTGCATACTAAAAAGCAGATTTATCACTTTGCTGACAAAGGTTCATTTAGTCAAAGCTATGGTTTTTCCAGTAGTCATGTAAGGATATGAGAGTTGGACCCTAAAGAAGGCTGGGTGCTGAATTAATGCTTTTGAATTCTGGTGCTAGAGAAGACTCTTGACAGTCACTTGGACTGAAAGGAGATCAAACTGGTCAGTCCTAAGGGAAATCAACCCTGAATATTCATTGGAAGGACTGATACTAAAGCTGAAGCTCCAATATTTTGGCCACCTGATGAAAGAGCTGACTCTTTGGAAAAGACCCTGATGCTGGGAAAGATTGAAGGCAAAAGGAGAAGGGGGTGTCAGAGGATGAGATTGTTGGACAGCATCACCTACTCAATGAACATGAATCTGAGCAAACTCCAGCAGATAGTGAAGGACAGGGGAGCCTGGCATTCTGCAATCCATGGGGTCACAAGAGTTCGACAGGATTTAGCCACTGAACAGCAACCACAAAAAAAAAAAAAAAAAAAAAAATCTAGGTGGTAGGTGATGGAGCTAAAGCAAAAAGCAAGAAAGATGAGGTTACTGTGTGTTTGTCTTATTTTCTAATATATAGAGTTATATAAGGGCTTCCCTGGTAGCTCACTGGTACAGAATCCACCTGCATTGTAGGAGATGCAAAAACATGAGTTTGATCCCTGGGTCAGTAAGATACCCTGGAGGAAATGTCAACCCATTCAAGTAATCTTGCCTGGAAAATCCCATGGACAGAGGAGCCTGGTGGGTTACAGTCCATAGGGTCACAAAAGAGTCAGACATGACTAAGAGACTAAATAACAACAAGTGTTACATAATAAATGAGTAATTAGTGTTGGGTATTCTGATATACTGTAAAGAAAAATAAAGATGAGGAGGAAAAAAGTAAAGAAGTATGCATATGAGGGATGGAGCTAGGTGATGACTTATTATATACATGGAAACGGATATCGGAGCTGGACCTCACTTAAGAAAGTGAGTAATGCAACTACCTGTAGGAAAGACGTTCCATAGGGAAGAAATACAAAAGCACTGCCCAGCAAGAGGATAAATTAGGGGCATGTCTGAGAAACAAGAGATAGGGATAAATATAGCTAGAGAGGTATCATTTTAAAATTATCAGATCATTAGGGGTTGGTCATTAATTGGGTTTTTATTCTAAGAGAGATGGAAAAACACCCTAGGGTTTTACACAAGGAAGTGATACTATCTGATTTTATCTCTTAAAAGTCAGATAGCTACCTTGTGTAACATGAAGTGAAATGGGACAGGAGGGAAAGGAGAGGAATCCATTAAAGAGGCTGCTACAGATGTACAGAAGAGAATAAAGTGGACCAAGAAGGTAGTTTATAAAGGACATAAGTGGTCCAAGTAAAGCTGCACAATATAAGTTGAAAGTGCAAGCCTTCTTTCTTTTTTTTTTTGAGCAGATTTTATTACAAATAAGATAACAGTTCTTACTTAAGTGTGGTGGTGATTGAACCAAAGCAAAAAAAAGAGCTATAATAAAAAAAATTAAAAAAGAGCCATAATCATGTGAGTATCAGTCAATGGAAAGAAAACCAGTTATTAAAAAAGGTAAAACAGTTTCCTTACTTTGATTCTAATCAGATAAAAATCACAGGGATTCAGATGATGAAAAAAACAAAAGTAGTACCAGAACTTCTGGATTTTACAAACCTTAAATAAAGGGCTAATATTGTCATTTCCTCTTTTATTCATCAACTAAACATATTTTAAAAACAATAGCAGAATAAACAAAACAAAAATACAACCCACAGAATGGGAGAAAATATTTGCAAATGAAATGACTGATAAGGGATTAATCTCTAAAATATACAAACAGCTCATGCAACTCAATATCAAAAAAACCAACCCAATCAAAAAATGAGCAGAAGATCTAAATAGACATTTTTCCAAAGAAGAAATACAGAGGCACATGAAAACATGCTTAATGTTGCTAATTATCAGAGAAATGCAAATCAAAACTACAATGATGGGTCACTTCACACTGGTCAGAATGACTATCATCAAAAAAGCTACAAACAATAAATGCTGGAGAGGGTGTGGAGGAAAGGGAAGCCTCTTACACTGTTGGTGGGAATGTAAATTGATATAGCCACTATGGAGAACAGTATGGAGGTTCCTTAAAAAAACATAAATAGAGCTACCATATGATCTAGCAGTCCTGCTTCTGGGCATATATCAAGAGAAAACCAGAATTCAAAAATATACATGCATCTCTATGTCTACTGCAGCATTATTTACAATAGCCAGGACATGGAAACAACCGAAATGCCCACTGATGGAGGAATGGATAAAGAAGTGTTACTTATACACAGCGGAATGTTACTCAATCATAGAAAGAATGGAATAATGCCATTTTAAGTGACATGGATGGACCTAGAACGAGGTAAGTCAGAGAAAGACAAATATATGATATTGCTTATATGTGGAATCTTAAAAAATGGTACAAATGAACTTATTTACGAAACAGAGACAGTCACAGATGTAGAAAACAGATTTATGGCTATCAAGGGAGAGAGGAATAAACTGGGAGATTGGAATTGACATATACAGACATCCTAAGGGAGATCAGGTAAGTCCTGGGTGTTTATTGGAAGGACTGATGCTGAAGCTGAAACTCCAATACTTTGGCCACCTCATGCGAAGAGTTGACTCATTGGAAAAGACCCTGATGCTGGGAGGGATTGGGAGCAGAAGGAGAAGGGGAAGACAGAGGATGAGATGGCTGGATGGCATCACCGACTCGATGGACATGAGTTTGAGTAGACTCTGGGAGTTGGTGATGGACAGGGAGGCCTGGTGTGCTGTGATTCATGGGGTCGCAAAGTCTCGGACATGACTGAGCAACTGAACTGAACTGATAGATAAAATAAATAAAAAGGACTTATACAGCACAGGGAACTCCACTCAGTACTCTTTAATGACCTATATGGGAACAGGATCTTAAAAAAGGGGGGATATATGTATATGTATAACTGATTCACCTTGCTATATAGCAGAAACACAATGTTGTAAATCAACTATACTCCAATAAAAATTAATTAAAAAATAACAAAAAAATAGCAAAAATATCATCTCTTCTAATGTTCATTTAATCACATTTTACCTTTATTACAAACTTGATTAACTATTTCTTGCTATTCATTGGCATTCAATGACAAAATTTCATTGAAAAATGAAAGCTTCATGAATAGGCGGCCAACACTATCATATCTTCTAAAGACTGACAATAGATTTCAAGATTACGTAGTATAATATTAATTTTGAAGTCACTTTAGTACTTACAGTGTAACTCCATTTTGTTTTTATACCATTTTTATTCCAATATTAGGGTTGCCAGATAAAATACATTATTAAATTTCAATTTCAGACAAATAATTTTTTAGTATAATGTGTTTCAAACATTTCATAGGATATACTTATAGTAAAAAAATATTTGTAATTAACTTGAAATTGAAATTTAAGTAAATGTTCATGACTTCCCTGGTGTTTCAGATGGTAAAGTGTCTGCTTACAATGTGGGAGACCTAGGTTTGATCCCTGGGTCGGGAAGATCCTCTGGAGAAAGAAATGGCAAACCACTCCAGTACTCTTGCCTGGAAAATCCCATGGATGGAGGAGTCTGGTGGGCTACAGTCCATGGGGTCACAAACAGTTGGACACAACTGAGCGACTAAACTTTCTACATTTTCATTTGTCAAATCTTTCAACCCTGATCCAAATTCCTTCCAGAAGTTTCTGTGTACATTTTCCTTTGTATTTTACACTGAAGTACCTACTATTAAAATGTATGTATATTATCACCAAGAATATCATTGGTACATAGTAATTTTCAGACTTCTAAATAAGCATTTTTTAGTTCCTATACCAATCTGTTTCCTTATAAGCATTTTTAGTTATAAAAAATGCAGCTTATGTGCTAAAATAGAAATACCATAACTTCTAATAACTGTCTAATAACTATCAGTGAAAGGTGCAATGCTTATGATATTGATATGTAAATATATGTATTGACTCATTTGAGGTAAAGTGCTTAAAGGAAATCATCCTTAATTCTTTTTTTTTTTTTAAGGGAATTTATTGCCTTCAATAGTTTGATCGAGCTTGTAAATGCAATAATACATTCTCTTTCTTCTTGGATTCTATGTACATATCATATACCTCCTGCAAGGCATGAAGTGACCAGACGAATATAAATAATTGGGATGAAGTGAGTTTTCCTCACTTGTGTACACATGATTGTCCTGCTACTGCCCTTGGTATTGCTTTGACTATTTTGCTTCCTTCCATTAAATGCTAATACAATGTATCTTTTGGTGGTATTTCTAGCTAATGGATAGCAAGAGACTTATGATCCTTACAAAGAAATGTTTCCAATCCAAACCTACATCTGCTTTTTTTATGTCTCAATCTGTTTGCTATTTTTTAATGGCATCTTGGATGAACTTTATATAGAGGCAATCTATACTTCCACTGAAGCTTTTTAAAGGGATTTTTTTTTTTTTTTTGTAGGAAAGAAGAAAGACCATTCTTTAAATTATACTTTTCATCAATCCGAAATAGGCAGTGAGTCTGGACGTCTTTGAAAAGAGAGATACACAGAGTAAGGAAATGAGAGAGAGACCTTGTTTCCTTGTAATTTGCAAATGTAATTATCCTGAACATGGAGGAGGAAGCTGAAGCAGCTGGCATGGATTTTGACAACCACATTTAAATTGTTTATAAGAAACCCTCTCCAGTAAGCATGGGCATTCCAGATGCAAGGAGAGACTGTGGTTTTGAGATCTCGGAGAGAAAAACAAAAACCAAAATCTGGGTATGCTTGGGGAGTGTGTGGTAGGATACAAAGCCATTTATAAACAGAATGACCATCAGACAAGTCAAGGCGGGGCCTCTTGACCAAGCACTGAGTCTCTGTACCACTTTCAAGATGTGGAACTCCCATTTCAAACTAATTAGAAGGAACTCCATAGAGAAAAGGCCCAAATAGAGCAACTCAAAAAGAAAACAGTAGGGACTTAGCTGGCAGTCCAATAGTTAAGACACTGCACTCCCAATGCAGGGTGCCCGGATTCCTGGTCACCAAACTAGATCCCATGTGTCTAAACTAATGAGCCTCCATGCCCCCAAGTAACCTGACCGTATGATGCAAGGAAAATCTGGCACAGCCAAAAACACAAAAAAGCAGTAATATACACATTTCCAATATTCTTATTCAGGATTGCAGTAAGACAGTAAAGGAGTTTTATGCAAGTAATGCTCTCTAGAATCTCAACACCAACATGAAAAATTCATGCTTCTAATCCTCCAGAATAAATAGCTTTTGATTTGAAAGGTAAAGACTGTAATTTATGGCTTTGTAGTACAAGAGATTTAGTATGTTTCTATACCACCTTTGCCATTTGAGGAACTTCTGATTTCCCAGTTCAGATTTTCCTGAAGAAATTGAAGACTATGAAGAAGAAAATGTATTATGAGGCAAGGTTGTGCAGTACAGCAGGCCACACTGGGGCTTCCAGGCACTCATTCATGTATGCATTGCATGTATATGTTGAGTGTCTACTCCAGACAAGACCCATTAACAGAAGTTGGTGATGTCACACCTGCCTCCGTGGAGTTCTTCATCTTAGGGCTGAACAGGAGTGGGTCCAGTTCACAGACTGTGTGACCTTGTGCAATTTCAATTTACTCAACTTCAGCCTGTTTCTCCCACTAAAAATAACAACACCAAAACAGATATACAACCTTTACCTCAGGTAATGTTTATCTTTTTTCAGTTTTCAAATATCAACTCTATTAGGATGTACTTTTCACCCAATAAAATTCAGGGCTTTTTTGTGAGGACCTTTGACAAACGGATACAGTACCATAACCACCAGCATCAGTGTGATTTAGAATATTTGCATAGTGGTAAAGAATCCACTTGCAAATGCAGGAGACCCAGGTTCGATCCCTGGTTCGGGAGGATCCCTTGGAATAGGAAATGGCAACCCACTCCAGTATTCTTGCCTGAAAAATTCCACAGACAGAGGAGCCTGGTGGACTATAGTCCATGGAGTCACAAAGAGTTGGACGTGACTAACCACACACACACACGAAGTTCAGCTGGGTCACTCTGCAGCCTTCCCCTCTCGAAAGCCCAGCCCCTGACAAACTCAGATCTTCCTCTTGTATCCGATCACTACAGCTTTGTCTTTTAAGATTTCATGAATAAAAGCAACCATACATCACATTCTCTTTAGTGTCTGGCTTCTTTTACTTAGTAGAACTTTTAGAATTACTGTTGTTTGGGGTATCAATATTATTTCATCATATGGACCTTATGTGTTGTTTAGATAATTAAGAGTTTATAGTAGAGGCTGGTGAGAAGCTCCTGATTTATAGAAGTCATTGCATGTGTGGCAACTATTAAATTATTAAATAATTCTGACTCAGACTTTATTTTCTGTTGAGACATAAGGAATAATATCACATTCAAGAAATAATCATTTTGGCTAATGCCCAGAGGCTCCAGTTATAAATATAAGAAGAAACTGGAAAATGTAGATATCATCTGGAAAAATTGAAGCTTCCTTTGGTTCAATTAGTGAACATGTTCTTTAGACTGATTCATCAAGTTACATTGTCTCAATTCTATTTTCACCCTGTATGTGTAGATAAGGTCACACTTAAAAATATATAATCTCCAAGGGTCAGTCTTTATTGTCGCAGACATAACAATTTATGTTGTTGCAACTCTAGCAATCAGAGTCTCTTAATGGCATCATAAAACTTGACACACCATTTTTTTTCCCTACAGGGGAGAAAATTAGGAGGTTCAATTTCAATATAGAAATGGCACTCAGAAAAGTGATCACAGATAAATCTCAAAACTATTTTCAGAAAGAGGTTTCATTTTCTATGTCTTGTACACTAAAAGTATGTCTCTGAAATTAACTCATTTTTTATATGTGATCACAATCCAAACCACGTTACAAATTCTATAAATCCCCTACAAGACTTCTAATGGCTGGAATTAGAAAGCTACATTTGGGGGGTAGCTTAACCTATAATATTTTACTAATTCAAAAGAGAATGTATGCTAAGAACTTGAAATTTGAATTTAACTTCTGCTTCTGAGAACTGGTGATCAGGATTTGCAGTTTGCAACTTCAGCGCTTAAATGAATCCAGGATTTATTATTGAGATCAGTAGACTGCCTATAAATGCAACCCTAGGCTGCTTGCTACTTACACTTAAATATGACTTAGCTGAAAACAGCTTAATCAGAACTTGTGGAAATGCCATCACTGTCCACACATAAAAGATATACTCCATCATATAGTCTATTTATGCCTGAAACATTATTCTGCAGGTTACTTTTACTATGACTATGTTATTGATTATCAGAAGTTTTAAACCGAATTTTGATTTTAACACTTTGTATGCTATTGCTTGGCTGAAGACAGTCAGTCATTAGCGTGTACCAGCTACAGCATTCCTGGGGGGGCTGCCTTAATGCACCCAAGTCCTCTTTAAATCACATACTCCTCAGTGTAACAAAGGAAGAGGGGGTTATCAGTAGGCTAACGGGCTGACATTTGTACCAAGGAAGAAAGAACCAGTGTTCAACTGTATTCCAGTACAGATCCATATCACCTATTTGAAAAGTGACTGTTAATGAGTTTGTAATTCAGTGCTTGGAACTGTGGTGATGGTGGTTTAGTCATTAAGTTGTCTCCGACTCTTGCTACCCCATGGACTGTAGCCCGCCAGGCTCCTCTGTCCATGGAGTGTGTTGCCATTTCCTTATCCAGGGGATCTTCCCCATCAGGGATCGAACTTGGGTCTTCTGCATTGCAGACAGATTCTTTATTGACTGAGCCACAAGGGAAGCTCAGTTGGTTCATATGAAATAAAATCTTCCTCACTCTTCAACACTACAGTGAGGAAATGCCAGAAAAACTTCATTGTTGACACTGTCTTTAGGAACCAACAAGAACTTCATAGTGGTGGTGGGTTTTGTTTTTCATATACTTTATTTTTAATATAAACTTCTTTTTGGCTTGGTTTGAGGATGATGGAGGTGAGCTGTGAACTCCAGAAAGGCAAAGACAGAGGCAGAGACAAAATAATGGAGAGTCATAGATCTTGTGTCTATAACACAAATTATCTCCATAAAGTAAAGCTCTTTGAGATGGCTCGCTGGGATGCATTTAATTAACAAAATAGTCTGCCTGTTTCCAAAGAAATTTTTATAATAAAAGCATATTGCATTTTGGCATCACCATATTTCCTGCACTAAGACTTCACATCTCATTTCCTTGTCTTCTTTGTGTCTCACATAGGATATATTTCTTATGGAATTTCTATAACCAGTGGTCTGAAAAAAAATGTTTTCCCTGTGACTAATAAGAAAAAATATACTTTATTGCAACCACATGTATACATTGAGACTTAAATATATAAAGTTATAAATATATCATTATACATATAACTTAAAAGGTAAAAACTTTTACAAAACTTTACTTACCCTTACCATGAGTAGTACATCTTGCTATTTTTTGTCTGTTCTATTTAATTTTATTTTAAAAAATGTCTTCATGATCTACCATGTTGATCTCACTACCACTAATTGTTTGCCAACCACATATTGGAAAACTCTGATATGTTTGTTTACCCCAAAATGGCTTGGTAGGTTGTATGTATGCCTGCAAAAAGTTGAATTTCGATTTTTGAACACAGTCTCTGCATAGTATAAAACTCTGCATGTAAGCAGAAATAAATTCTTAATTTTATTTTTTGTCATAATGAACACATGTTTCATCCTGTTCTTAAATGTAGTATCATGAGTGTAGGAATTAGGAGGCCTGGTTTCTAGTTTTTGCCCTTCTGAAAATGAGCAGTAAGTCCTTAGTACTTATTTCACCTGAAGGAACCTAAAGAATTAGGCTTTTAGACCTAAAAGAGCCTGTCTCTCTGTATGTATATAAATATTATATGTGTATGTGTGTGTGTGTGTGTGTGTGTATCTTTGTTTTGATCTTTCTACCATGTGTTTATGTTCTTTTTATAATAATATACAGAAAAATAAATAAACTTAACTGGATTACTTTTAAATTTCTATAGTGCCACCTGGGAAGGCCAAAGAAAAATGGATGAACTTAACTGGATTACTTTTAAATTTCTGTTTAGGTTTAACAATAAGCATTCTGTTTTTTTGCCATCAGTTATAACTGTGTAATTTCTCAACTTCATGGCCTTTTTCTTGGCTGGTTCTCCTGGTAAACCTCATATTTTTAAGATAATGAATTAGAACTTCTTTGTGGAACAGGTGATGATGAGAAAAAAAAAAAAATATATATATATATATATATATGACTTGTAAGAATCCAACACATAATCTCTGCTTAATGTCTAGTCCATGGCCCCTAAATCTAACTTTTTTAACTCCTTTTTCCCCCCAAAAGAAATCCATGTTTCTGTTTCTTATATGAGGTCTAAGATCTCTCTGTATGAGACAGTGAAACACAAACTATTCACCTCAATGCTTTCCTCTGCTGCATTAAATTTTTCAAGAACAAGTATTAGCTAAGAGATACTAAAATTTGGTGCATTCTTAATAATAATTTAAGCATGCTGGTAAAAGTTGATTGTGTGTTCTTTTCTATCCTTGTCAACAAGGGTGATATTTAGTTAAATGTAATGTAAAGCCACATAAACGTAAAACTTTTCTTATTACAAACTCTTCATTTAAGATTTTTTCTTCTAGAGGTTTTAACATAAAACTTTCAGATTTTCCTATGAATTATACTCCAGATGTGTTAAATAAGATGTCTCTATTAAAATTTTTGATCCCTATTCAAGACATGAATTCATCGACTACTGCAGCATACACATAGAATGATACAGATTTCATGTTCTGTGATGTACTTAAACCAGCTTTAGACATCAAAGATTTGCATTCTTCTGATGTGAACTGAACTACAGGCCCAAAGAATAGGCCTTTGTAGGGGGATATGGAGCTTGAAAGAAATAGCTAAGCAGTTATGCTTCGCCCTGTCAAACAGCAGATTTCATATTCACTACCACAAGATGGTTTTTCTCTGAATAGCCTCCATTTCATGTGTTTGTTGGGGTGAGATAGCCTGTCTCAGTGCAGGCTAGTTAAATTCTTGAGAACTGTAACATTTTTAATATACATACTGATACTTCTCAGTCTGCAAGGGTAGATACATTAAAGTCTAATTGGAGATGTATGTTTAAATATTGTCTTTATAGAATTAGTTACACAAAAGCTGTGTGACAAACACGGGAGTCCTAGAGAGTAGGGGAAAATTTAGAAATCTACGTATGCATTTGAGGGGTCTCAGAAGAGATAAGGGTCTCCCTCTCTCTATCACACTATAGAAAGTACTTCTGGTGACAAATAGGTAAAAACTTCCCCTTATAAAATAAGTCCTGAGGACATAATGAAATGACATGGTGAATATAGTTAGTAATACTGTATTTCATATTTGGAAGTTGTTAGAATAAATCTTAAAAATTCTCATCACAAGAAATAATGTGAAGTGATGGATGCTGACTAGACTTACTGTGATGATCATTTTTCAATACACACATATCTAGTCATTATGTTGTACACTTAAAACTAATACAATATTATATATCAAGTATATCTCAATATAAATAAATAAAATTAATATATTTACTTCTCAGTGTTCTATATGCCACATTTACCTATACATTTTTACTTGTAAAACTATAAAACTCATTAATAAAAAAATAACTAAAAATATATAATATGTACTGATCATCAAATTAACTATCTGGCTAAGAACATATTAAAGAGTTCATTTTAATTATGAATCATCACTCCAAGGTGATTCTTTCCGAAGTGAAGGACAATGTAGGAAGTAAGATGTGAGGAGAATTCTAGATTGAGCTACTCTAACTGTATGTAAACACATTCCATAATCTGTGAAACTGCCTTATTTCTGCCAAAGATTTCTTGCAGATGAGAAACGTATAAACAACATGTAATAACATTTGAGACTCTATGAGTCTAATGTGAAACCAGGGAAAGTATCAACACAGGTTAAAATCTTCAAAAATAAAAAATCTTAATTGTTTATATTTTCTTTTATGATTATAATAAAATAACAGTAATTAGCTATCTAACTGATTAGTGCTAATTAGATCTTATTTTTCTGTGTCAGTACGTATGTATTGGGGCATCCTAGATGGCTCAGTGGGTAAAGGGTCTGCCTGCAATGCAGGAGACTCAGGAGAAGTGGGTTTGATCCCTGGGTCAGGAAGATTCCCCTAGAGAAGGAAATGGCAACCCACTCCCTGCGTTGTGAAGAGTACCCTGGAGAAGGAAATGGCAACCCACTCCAGTATTCTTGCCTGAAAAATCCCATGGACAGAGAGGCCTGGTGGGCTACAGTCCATGGGATCACAAAGAGTCAACACAACTGAGTGACTAAGTACACATAAGTATATAACTAAGTACACACAAGTATATACTATTATATATAAGGATCATTAAGGAAAATAGAAACCACACTAAGTAATTCAAACAGAAAGATATTTAAAACACGGTTTTAAGAAAAAAATAATAAAGATCAATGAAATCAAGGACTGTTTCTGTTTAAAAAGATAATCGGTAAACCTCTAGCCAGGCTCATCTAGAAGGAAAGAGAAAAGACCCAAATAAACAAAATAAAAGAGAGAGGAGAAATAACCACTGATGTCACCCAGATACAAAAGGTCATGGAAATACTACAAACAGTTATATGCCATCATATTGGATGATCTAAGAGAAATGGAAAAAATTTCTAGAAATTATACAGCATGGCAAGACTGAGTCAAGACAAAATAGGCAATTTGAACAGATAGATCACTAGAATAGATAGATCACTAGAATTTGTCATTAAAACAGAAAACCTCCCAGCAAACAAGGCTTCTGACCACAGGACTTCACAGGAAAATTCTATCAAGCACATGAAGAAGAACTTATACCTGTCCTTCTCAAACTATTCCACAAATTTGAAGAGGATGGAACAATCCCAAAGTCATTCCACAAGGCCACCATTATTACCCTGATACCAAAACCAAAGACACCACAGTAAAAGACAACTACAAGCTGATATCTTTCATGAATATAGATGCAAAAACTCTCAACAAAATATTAGCAAACTAAATCCAAAAATACATGAGAAGGATAATATAACATGATCAAGTTGCATTTATTCCCAGGTCAAAAGCATGGTTCAATATTTGCAAATCAATGTGATATAGTACATAAACAAAAAGAAGAAAAAAGGAAGGAGAAAAATTACATGATCATCTCAATAGACAGGAAAAGCATTTAACAAAATTCATTGTCTATTCATGATTAAAAACTCTCAAAAATGGATATGGAGGGAACATATCTCAACATAGTAAAGACCATTTATGACAAACCCAAGTTAACACAATACTCAACACTAAAGTTGAAAGCCTTCCTGCTACACTCAGTAACAAAACAAGGATGCCTATTTTTCAAAACTTCTATTAACAGAGCTCTATAAATATAGGGAATAAATATAAGGAATCCAAATTTGGAAGTGAAGAGGTAATATTGGCACTATTTTCAGGTGACAAAATAGTCTATATACAGAGAGAACCCTAAAGTCTCCATCTAATAGCCATAAGAAATAAATGAATTCAGCAAGATTCCAGGATATAAGATTAATATACAGAAATATATTTTGTTTCTATATACTAATAATGAAACTTCAGAAAGAAAATTTTAAGAACTCCCATTTAAAAATCACATAAAATTACTTAGGAAAAAAATTAAGGTGAAAGACCTATACTCTAAAATCTACAGAACATAATGTGATCTTTCAAAAGCACATGGCATTTTTCACAGAACTAGAACAAACCTAAAATTTATAAGGAACCACAAAAGACCTTGAATTGCCAAAGCAACCCTGAGAAAAAAGAACAAAGCTGGAGGCATAACCGAGATATCAAACTATCTTACAAAGCTACAGTCAAACTATCTTACAAAGCTATAGCAACCAAAACAGCAGTGTGATTTTGGCACAGAAACAGACACACAGATCAATGGAATAGAATGGAGAACCTAGAAATAAGCCCATGCACCTATAGTCACTTAATCTATGACAAATGAAGCAAGAATATACAATGAGGAAAAGATTATCTCTTCAAGTAGTGCTAGGAAAACTGGACAGCTACAGGTAAAATAATGAGATAAGAACATTCCTTCATACCATATATAAAAACAAACTCAAAATGGCTTAAAGACAAATTTAACAATTGAAACTAAAAAACTCCTAGAAAAGTACATTCGCAGAACACTCAATATAAATCACAGAAATATTTTCTTATATCAGTCTCCTAAGACAAAATAAATAAAACCAAAAGCTTTTAAACTTGAAAGCTTTTGCACAACAAATAGAAACATCAACAAGAAGACAACCTATATAATGGTAAAAGTATTTGCAAATGATGCAACTGGTAAGTACAGCTTATATAAATAAACAACCCAACCAAAAAATGTGAATACGTTGAATAAGTATTTCTCCAAGAAGACATACAAATAGCAAACTGGCACACAAAAAGCTCCTCAACATCACTAACTAAAAGAAATGCAGGTCAAAAACACAATAAAATATCACCTCATATCTGTGAGAAAGGCTATCACCAAAAAGTCTACAAATAACTAATTTTGAAGAGGATGTAGAGAAAAGGGAACCCTCATACACTGTTGGTTGAAATGTAATTTGGTATAGCTACTATGGAAAACAGCATGGAACTTCCTCAAAAATTAAAATAGAACTACGATATGATCCAGCAATTCCACTTCTGGGTATATATCCAGAAAAAATGAAAACAATAATTTGGAAAGATACATGCATTTCAATGTTCACTGAAACATTATTTACACTAGTATACTGTCACACTACTTATTTAACTTATATGCAGAGTACATCATGAGAAACACTGGGCTGGAGGAAGCACAAGCTAGAATCAAGATCCAACCAGTCCATCCTAAAGGAGATCAGTCCTGAGTGTTCATTGGAAGGACTGATGCTGAAGCTGAAACTCCAATACTTTGGCCACCTGATGAGAAGAACTAACTCATTTGAAAAGACCCTGATGCTGGGAAAGATTGAGAGCAGGAGGAGAAGGGGACGACAGAGGATGAGATGGTTAGATGGCATCACCAACTCGATGGACACAGGTTTGGGTGGACTCCGGGAGCTGGTGACGGACAGGGAGGCCTGGGGTGCTGCGGTTCATGGGGTCGCAAAGAGTCAGACACAACTGAGCGACTGAACTGAACTGAAGAAATGGAAGCAACCCATTTGCCCATCAACAGAAAACTGGATTAAGAAGATTTGGTATGTGTACATACATATTGTGTATGCACACACATGCAAATGTGAGTATGTATATATATTTATGCACTTACACACAATGGAATATTATTCATATAAAATAATGAAATATTGCCATTTGCAGCAATACGGATGGACCCAGAGAATATTATGCTTAGTGAGATAAATCAGACAGAGAAAGATAAATACTGTGTGATATCACTTGTGGAATCCAAAAAATAAAATAATAATACAGATGAATGCCTATGCAAAACAGAAACAGACTCACAGATATAGAAAACAAACCTGTGTTACCAAAGGGGAGAGATAAGTGGGACTGGGGGGACAAATTGGGAATATGGGGTTAACAAATCCAGCTACTGTATATAGATCAGATAAGCAACCAATATACTGTATGGCATGGGGAATTACACCATTATCTTAGAAAACTCTATAATGGAGTACAGTCTGCAAAAACACTGAATCACAATGCTCTACACATGAAACTAACACAATATTGTATATAAACTATACTTCAATTAAAAATAAAGTAGTAAAGCAAAATAAATAATACAAGGGTTTGAGAGTTGCAACAAATCACTGAAAGGCTTAAGAGAGTTACAACTGAGACGTAGGTGGGATGTCATTAAGTTTTAGTTTGGTGCCTCAGTTTTGGTCCTAAGAGTTAAAAAATTGTTTCCACTTTGAGTTATAGAACTGTAGGAAACAGGTGTCAATGACATAACTGACCAGTGGCCTCAAAGCTGCATATTGACAGAGACGTGTAGTCTAACTGACCACAACAAAACATCCCTTTGTTTAAGTCTATGGGCCCACAGTCCTCTGCAGGTAGAATAAATGCCACAGGTGACACATTGGTTGGTATTTTATGCTTTGTATTGGGAAAATAAAAATCTTTGTCTAGAAATTCATTAAAGGAAAATTCACTGAAATTACCTGTGTTATGATAGTAAATGAGATTTTGGTCTTCAGTGTATGTTGATTTTTTTTTAAAGTTAGATGGGATTATTGTAGCAATTCCATTTCTACTGATACATTAGTTTAGGTGATTGTTAGTTAATTTAGAATTCTGCCTACTATAACTGTTAAGAGAGAGACATATTGGCAAGCCCCTAGTAACAACCCAATCAAAAAGTGGGCAAAAGACCTAAACAGACCATTCTTCAAAGAAGACATACAGATAGCTAATAAACACATGAAAAGATTCTCAACATCACTCATTATTAGCGAAATGCAAACCAAAACTAAAATGAGATATCACCTCACACCAGTCAGAATGACCATCATCAAAAAATCTACAAACAATAAATGCTGGAGAGGGTGTGGAGAAAAGGGAATCTTCCTGCACTGTTGGTGGGAATGAAAATTGATACAGCCACTATGGAAGACAGCATGGAGATTCCTTAAAAAAAAAAATTAGGAATAAGACCACCATATGACCAAGCAAGCCAACTACGGGACATATACCCTGAGGAAACCAAAATTGAAAAAGACACATGTACCCCAGTGTTCACTGCATCACGATTTACAATAGCTAGGACATGGAAGCAACCTAGATATACATTGACAGATGAATGGATAAAAAATCTGTGGTACAACAGAGTATTACTCAGCCATAAAAAGGAACACATTTGAGTCAGCTCTAATGAGGTGGATGAACCTGGAGCCTAGATAGAGAGAGAAATAAATAAGAGAAAAACAAATATTGTATATTAATGCATACATATGGGATTTAGAAAGATGGTACTGATGAACCTATATGCAGGGCAGCAAATGGAGACACAGACATAGAGAACAAACTCATGGACACAGGAGGAGAGGAGGAAGTAGAGGGTGTGTGGAGAGAGTAACATGGAAACATACACATTACTATATGTAAAATAGATAGCCAATGGGAATTTGCTATATGCCTCAGGGAACTCAAACCAGGGCTCTGTAACACCCTAGAGAGGTGGGATGTGGAGGGAGGAGGAAGGAAGGTCCAAGAGGGAAGGGACATGGGTATTCCTACAGCTGATTCATGTTGACTGGCAGAAACCAACAGAATATTATAAAGCAATTATCCTTCAATTAAAAATAAATTTAATTATAAAAAAGAGCAACATATTGGGAATCTTCAGCTTCACACTACATGGCACACCGCTTCTCTAGGGTGTTTTTTAAATGTTCCATGGGCTTCCCTGAAGGCTCAGTGGATAAAGAATCTACCTGCAATGCAGGAGACTCAAGTTCAATCCCTGGGTTGGGAGGATTCCCTGGAGAAGAAAATGGCAACCCACACCAGTATTCCTGACTGGAAAATTCCATGGACAGGGGAGCCTGGAACACTACAGTCCAAAGGATGGCAAAGAGTCAGACACGACTGAATGATTAAGCATCAAAGTATTAGAACAGTACATTTATGAGGTGGGAAGGGAGTGGTCATGAGACGCATTATTATTCTCTATAGTGGAGTAATGTTTTGAATTGGTCTAATTCCAGAATCTTAATTATTCCAGAACTAGAATTTTCAGTATGATACACCTTGATATTCCTTAACATGTAAAAAACCAAACAGAACCAGAATATCAGAATATCAGAATATGGGTTGTACAACTGTCATGTCTATTAGAAGTGTAGCCAGAATCAGAACCCTGGTTTCCCAACTCTCTAATCCAGTAGTATTTTTCATAAAACCACCCTATTGAGGCCACAAAATTATAACAGGAAAATTTAGTTACTAGAACTACAACTGTTCTCCAATTTTGATACAGGGAAGATGTAAGACTCCAATCTTGTGCCTAGTTTATTGTTTTAACTATAAAATAAATTTTACTGACACCTTGAGACTATTCCATTTGTGCTATATCCAAGCAATGGGTAATAGAGAATAGTGGTACAAAGGAAAACAGTATCAAAAAAGAGATGCACTAGTTCCCATATCTTCCCCTTATATCTCCATGGCCTGCTCTCTTCTCTCTGTTAGGCCCTTTTCCAACAGGACTTTCTTTCAAAGGAGAACACTCTCCTAGTTCCTTGAATCTCCCTTGCTACAAAGTATTGATCACCACCTTGTTGTCAGCTCATTGTCTATATCAACCCAGTAGACTTTAGGCTGCATGATGACAGGGATGTCAGTCTGTTGTATCCCATTACATCTTTGGTACCTAAAACAGTAGTTGGCACAGAAAAATGCTCAGCAAACGTGTGGAATGAAAAAGGCTGGATCAATTTTTAGTTGGAAGAGATCAGGCTCATCTTGAGAATCAAGAAAATGATGGAAAATATGGATAACCACCTGAGTAAGTTTGTGTGTGTTCACTTGCTCGGTCATGTCCAACTCTTTGCAACCCCATGGAATGTAGCCTTCCAGGTTCTTCTGTCCATGGGATTCTATAGGCAAGAATACTGGAGTGGGTTTCCATGCCTTTCTCCAGAGGATCTTTCCCCCAGGTACCAAATCCAGGTCTCCCGCATTGCAGGCAGATTCTTCATAATTTGAGCTAATTGGGAAGCCGCCCAAAAATATGAGAAGCATTTATTATAAATATCAGTTCAGTTCAGTCTCTCAGTCGTGTCCAACTTTTGCAACCCCATGAATCGCAGCACGCCAGGCATCCCTGTCCATCACCAAATCCCAGAGTTTACTCAAACTCATGTCCATCGAGTCAGTGATGCCATCCAGCCATCTCATCCTCTGTCGTCCCCTTCTCATCCTGCCCCCAATCCCCCCCAGCATCGTCTTTTCCAATGAGTCAACTCTTTGCATGAGGTGGCCAAAGTATTGGAGTTTCAGCTTCAGCATCAGTCCTTCCAATGAACATTCAGGACTGATCTCCATTAGGATGGACTGGTTGGATCTCCTTGCAGTCCAAGGGGACTCCCAAGAGCCTTCCCCAACACCACAGTTCAAAAGCATCAGTTTTTCAGCACTCAGCTTTCTTCACAGTCCAACTCTCACATTCATACATGGCTCCTGGAAAAACTATAGCCTTGACTAGATGGACCTTTGTTGGCAAAGTAATGTCTCTGCTTTTTAATATGCTATCTAGGTTGGTCAAAACTTTCCTTCAAATGAGTAAGTGTCTTTTAATATCATGGCTGCATTCACCATCTGCAGTGATTTTGGAGCCCAAAAAAATAAAGTCTGTCACTGTTTCCACTGTTTTCCCATCTATTTCCCATGAAGTGATGCGACCAGATGCCATGATCTTAATTTTCTGAATGTTGAGCTTTAAGCCAACTTTTCACTCTCCTCTTTCATTTTCATCAAGAGGCTTTTTAGTTTCTCTTCACTCTCTGCCATAAGGGTGGTGTCATTTGAATATCTGAAGTTATTGATGTTTATCCCAGCAATCTTTATTCCAGCTTGTGCTTCCTCCAGCCCAATGTTTCTCATGATGTACTCTGCATATAAGTTAAATAAGCAGGGTGACAATATACAGCCTTGACGAACTCCTTTTCCTATTTGGAACCAGTCTGTTGGTCCATGTCCAGTTCTAACTGTTGCTTTCTGACCTGCAGACAGGTTTCTCAAGAGGCAGGTCAGGTGTTCTGGTAATCCCATCTCTTTAAGAATTTTCCACAGTTTATTGTGATCCACATAGTTGAAGGCTTTGGCATAGTCAATAAAGCAGAAGTAGATGTTTTTCTGGAACTCTCTTGCTTTTTCGATGATCCAGAAGATGTTGGCAATTTGATCTCTGGTTCCTCTGCCTTTTCTAAAACCAGCTTGAATATCTGGAAGTTCATGGTTCACGTATTGCTGAAGCCTGGCTTGGAGAATTTTGAGCATTACTTCACTAGCGAGTGAGATGAGAGCAATTGTGCGATAGTTCAAACATTCTTTGGCATTGCCTTTCTTTGGGATTGGAATGAAAACTGACCTTCTCCAGTCCTGTGGCCACTGCTGAACTTTCCAAATTTGCTGGCATAGTGAGTGCAGCACTTTCACAGCATCATCTTTCAGGATTTGAAATAGCTCAACTGGAATTCCATCACCTCCACTAGCTTTGTTTGTAGTGATGCTTTCTGAGGCCCACCTGACTTCACATTCCAGGATGTCTGGCTCTAGGTGAGTGCTCACACCATCGTGATTATCTGGGTCATGAAGATCTTTTTTGTACTGTTCTTCTGTGTATTCTTGCCACCTCTTCTTAATATCTTCTGCTTCTGTTAGGTTCATACCATTTCTGTCCTTTATTGAACCCATCTTTGCATGAAATGTTCCCTTGGTATCTCTAATTTGCTTGAAGAGATCTCTGTGTTTCCCATTCTGTTGTTTTCCTCTCTTTCTTTGCATTGATTGCTGAGGAAGGCTTTCTTATCTCTCCTGGTTAGAACTCTGCATTCAGATGGGAATAGCTTTCCTTTTCTCCTTTGCTTTTTGCTTCTCTTCTTTTCACAGCTATTTGTACGGCCTCCTCAGACAACCATTTTGCCTTTTTGCATTTCTTTTCCATGGGGATGGTCTTGATCCCTGTCTCCTGTACAATGTCATGAACCTCCGTCCATAGTTCATCAGGCACTCTATCAGATCTAGTCCCTTCAATCTATTTCTCACTTCCACTGTATATTCATAAGGGATCTACTGGGATTCAATTTAAGTGGTAATAACATTTAGGTGGCCTAGGACTTTGGACTCACTACTTTAGATAACATTAAGCTATCATACCAGTTGATCTGTCATGAGCAGTTAAAAATACCAAACTGTAATTTCTAACTCTGCTACTTAGGTCCTGCAAAATATCTATCAGAGATAAATTATTGTTATAGAATAGTATGGGCTTCCCCAGTGGCTCAGAAGGTAAAGAATCCACCTGCAATGTAGCAGACCTGGGTTCCATCCCTGGGTTGGGAAGATCCCTGAGAAGAGGGAACACCTACCCACTCCAGTGTTCTGTCCTGAGGACTGCAAAGAGTTGGACATGACAGAGTGACTTTCAACACACACAGGATAGTATCTTAAGGAGACAGACTAGCTACTTACTGCTTTAGTATTTTATATATGTAACTTACCAGAAAGTGGCATTAGCTGTTTAGATACCCACAGAATTACTTTTATTTAGTGGGATCCAGGCTTGGATCTTTCCTTTTCCTAAAATCAACCTAAGAACTACCCCTATAGATTTCATATTTGTTTTAGGATTTAGGAGGATTTTGTCATTGTTTTTATTGTTTTTGAGAAACTGACAGAGTGTTGAATGTTATTCAGTACCTCCTCAGTAATGCTTAACCAAACTTTTATTCAAAATTAGTAATTTAGCAATAAAACAAGCAAACACATGTGCGCACGCACACACACACACACACACACACACTAGGTTACACAAAAGAACTGATAGGTTTTACTCCTCCTAATAATGAGTTCCATGATAAATAGCAGCCTTTCATCTTTGCCTTGGCTGCCAGGATGTTTAGAACTATTGTTATCTTCTTTGGATGACCACCTACCTTCCCATGTGTACTTGGGATTCCTGGGTGTCTCAGGACACAAGCCTTTCAGTACCCAAACTGGACAGTTTCAGGCTAACCAGGAAGGCTTTGATTATAAAATACATGCCTGTCTTTGAAACTTTAAAAATTATAAATTTATAAAAACTGCATTTATTTATAAATATAATTTACTTACATATTTATAAATCTCTAAAGTTTATAAAAAAGTAAACTAAGTTGCAGGCACTCAGTCTGAAAGGGTAATTCTGTTTGACTAGTTGGATTAAGGAACCAGAACTAAGGGTGAGAGAGTCCTCAAGGAAAGGATTTGAAAGTCACTGATGTGGAGAAACAGCTAAAGAACAGACGGTCCCTTTATGTACCTGCTGAGAGAAGCAAGAGACATGTACTAAATGGTAGAGGGGGAAAAAAAAGAGACAAAACAGGAAGAGAAGCTTCTATTTTTATTATTGTCCACAGCTCTTATATTTTGTTTAAAAGTTCTCATCAAGATCCTACATTCCTTGATAATTTCTTTACTGATTTTCACATGTTTAAACCAAGACATACTGTCTTTAAATAGTGTTAAAAATTAATGGATTTGGTAGGTGCTAAGCAGGGAGAAAGTCTAAACCTATTAATTGAAGAAGGTTTGGCTTAAATAATACTGTCACTGTAAAGTGACAAAGCTCTGAGTGGAGATGTTTGGGTTGGAAATGATGCAGAAAGAATTCCAGCCACCACCACACACTGCAAAGCACTCCCTGGTGCCCCTGCATCATCACTTTCTCAGCCTGTCCTGAGCCAACATATTGTTTTTCTGTCCAAGTAATTTTCACTAACACCCACAGAATCCCCAGCAGTGACTGCACTGAACATAACACCTGGCAAAAATTCAACTTAATGTGAGCAAAATGGCATCACAGCATTTTAGCTCCTGTATAAAAATCTCCCTCCACACTCTGAAAGACAGGAAAGGAAATGAACAAGCTCATGGTTATGAAATTAAGCAGTCTTCAGCCACTAATTCCAAGACAAAATAAATAAATAAAACATGCATATTTTATAACCTGGTTCCAGCACCAAGGAAAGCAAAATTATACAATTCTACCCAGAGAGCATCTGTGTGATAGAAGCAGCTTAATAATTAAAACCAAGTCCTTTTCCGAGAAGCTTTTTCCATCAGATTCAAGACACATGCAAGGGGTCTTTCCTGGTTCCAGGGACTGCGCCGGTTCAATTCACTTTATTATTTCCATCAGAGAAATTTCATCAAATACAGACAACATGTAATTTTTAAAATTTACTTTGTATCACACCATCATTTTAGACTAAGTTTACCACTAAGCTTATTTACTAGTCAATGAATGTATCATTTTTGACAAAGCAGAGATATAAGAGAAAGAAAATTGTGAAAGCTGCCAGAACATTTGCACCCTTTCGCTCAGGTTTTTCAATTTAATTAACTGCTGTCACATGGAAAACTGGTCACCTAGATTTTTCATGCGTGAGACTTGATACCCAGAAATGTCCTTACTAAATAATGGGATCCATGAGGCCTCATTTAAAAGTGTAGCCCCATTTGGTTTGAGCTGAATTTTGTCACGTGTGCTGCTGAATAAAGAGCCCCACTGTTGGCTCCATCTCCACAAGCTGACAGCCCAGCCTTGGCTCTGGTATAATGGTTTTTGTTTTGTTTTGAGGTAGACTCCTTAATCACATTAGAAGCTATTATAATCCCCTGGCCAAAGAGACAGCTTGCTCTTGGTGGGGCCATACATCCGGGCCCCAGTGCTTTGAGTCATGGACTTCCATTTCACTGATGAGACGACATTATCCTCTTGACACAGTTCCTTTCTGTCCAACAGTTGGTGCTATCTTTCTACCACACAGAAGCCTAGAACACACTGGAGAGTGTTCAAATAGTTGGAGAAAAGAAAACCTTTTCTCCATACATATTTACTTAGGGTATTATTTTATTTATTTCAAACTCTGTGAAAGGAACTGTCTCCAGTATCAACTGGCTTTTCTATTTTTTATGCTAGGATAGGAAAAAAAAAAATGTACAAGCTGCACTATTATTGCTCTAAAGTTTCATGTCCAGTTCTGGGTATTAATTAAGCATAGTGGTTAAAAAAGTGACCTATGTCATTAGCTGGCCCTGGTTTTGAAACCTGGATTTTTCTCACATTACTATGTGACTTTTTGGAAAGTGACTCAGACTCTGTATAGGAGTTTGGTGTGTGTTAGTCACTCAGTCGTGTCTGACTCTTTGCGACCCCATGGACTGCAGCCCACCAGGTTCCATGGGGAGCTGTCCATGGAGTTCTCCAGGCAAGAATTCTGGAGTGGGCTGTCATTCCCTTCACCAGGGGATCTTTCCAACCCAGGGATCAAACCCAGGTCTCCTGCATTGGAGGCAGATTCTTTACTGTCTAAGCCACCAGGGAAGCCTCCATATAGGAGTTTACCCATCTGTAAAGCAATACACAAAAATAAATATCTACCTCTTAACATGTTTGGGGAAGTTAAGGAAATAATGCCAATATGTATTAGTAGTATATTGTCACATAACTGCTGCTTATCATTATTATCATTATAAGGTATTTTAAAAGTAGCTAAATAGATTTTTATATATCTAGAAAATTAAGATAATCCACACCTTTAATAAATATAATACATATGTTCTATGGTAAAACTGTACATTTTCAAAAAATTAAATGCCAGAAAAACACACATGCCAAAAAATGTAGAGTTTCACATTAATAAAAATATTTTAATTCTAGCAAATCTATTCTTAAAATATCTGCTGATACCACAGTCCATAAGCTGGAGTCCACGAGTGCGGGAGTCAGATGTTGAGTGTGTTGTATAGAGTGGGCTGTTTCCTGATTCAAGAATGTTCAGGATTAAAAGACAAAATTGTGCTAAAAAACAATCTGCTGACATTATTTCCAGGAATTCTCTCAAAATCCCATAATAACCAGTACTTTAAAAAAACAGTTGTTCATGAAGCAAATTATTTAGTAACATATTGTTCAGGGAGATCTATTTCAGCATTTACCCAGGCACAAATGGATATATGTTATACTTAAGGGCTCTTATTCATACGACTAACAAATTCAAACAATAAGAAAGCAATTCCTCCCTGTAGCTCCCCAACGGAGCTCAAACTGTACCCATTAAGAATGAAACAGAACCCTTAGAAACACAGGAATACACCTGTAAAGATAATGATTCCCTTTGTTCTCTGATAATGTAAAAAAAAGAAATACACCTTTTTCAAGGAACTCTGACACCACATAATAAAGTCATTGTTACTGCCCAGCAATTCTGGCAGGCTAGACCTTGGTGATCTTTGATACAGAGTGATAGCATAGTTTCTAAGATACTTCCAACAACTATAGCAGTGTTTGCAAAGAGCTTACATCCATAGTCGCTATACAAAATGAGTCCATGTGGAAATTTCATGGCCACTGTTTTTTTTTTTTTTTTAAGGTGATATGAATATTCCCTGCTAAAGAAAGATCCAGTCAGCCTCTTTCCCGCCCATTTTGAGGGGTAAGTACTGTCTAGGACCAGAGTGTAAAAATACTTATGTACCATATAAGATGTTATTTAAAAAAATGCAAAAACACTCACCTTCATTCTATATTTTTACTATTTGAAAAAATAGCCAGCACTCTACTTCCAACACACACACCCCACCAGTAATTTTTTTTTTTTTTTCCTTTTTTCCTTCTGATTCCAGAAAGGATGCTGAGCCAACTAATTTTTGCAAATGGGCCCTGGGCAAATCCACTTGGAAGCCCAAAGCCCTGGGCAGAGGAAAGCACAGCTGCTTACACTTGTATCCTCGTTTCTGCTCTAACACTTGTTTGCTCTTCCCCCACCAAATAGAAACACATGCAAGACGGAAGAGGGTCCTGGGCAACAACATTTGGAAGTTGAAAACCAATTAGATAGGGTAGTTGTTAGGAGCAGTGGTGGAGGAGTAGGAAGGCTTCAGAGGAGAGGGAAATGAGAAGTAAAGGGGAGCTAGAGACCTTCAGGGTGTGAACAATTCTGGAACCAGCAAAGTGCCCACAATTAGGTGGGTGGGTTCATGTGTAATTCCGCGTGATTAATCTCAGCCTTTTTCATGTAATGGGGTTATTTGGAATCCATTGAGATAATAGATGTGAAATAATTTCATAAAAATTCAAGCACAATATGAATGTGAAGTTTTAGTCATAAGTGATTACAGCTATTTTACCAAAGGAAAGGCCTGAGGGCATGGGGGAAGTTTGAATTAATACGATATTAATTATTCTGTAGTTCAGTAATTTCTGTAGTTCAGAAAATTCTTTTCTCATTAAAAAAAAAAGAGAGAGGGTAGTGTAGATGCTAAAATACCCATTTGCCCAAGATATTACACACCTCTTAATCTTTTAATTAACACAGCATCTGTGTGAAGGACTCTTTAAGTCTTACAAACCACATTACCACAGTTGCCTGAATATTCCTCAAACCACTGGGAACTGAATTTTTGCCATGGGGGTTATAAGACCCAACAGACTTACCTGGTTCATAAATCCTTCAGCTTCCTGGTTTGGAGTCAAACAATTCTTCAGTCCTCTCTCCTCACTCAGAGACTACTCCGTGACGCTGCCAACAACTCGCATCCGGGCCCACCCGTGATTCACCTTGCCTTCTATAGGTGCCTTTTGCCACGTGACTTTGTAGCGCCTCCTTTATTAAAAGGATACAGTATGTTTTCTTTCCTCTGACTTTGGGCTTGGCCATGAGGTGGCAACACACTCCAGTATTCTTGCCCAGAGAATCCCACGGACAGAGGAGCCTGGCAGTCATGGGGTCACAAGAGTTGGACACGACTGAGTGACTAAACCACCACCACCACCACCATTATGAGACTTGTTTTGGCGAACAGAATATGGCAGAAATGATAGTGTACCCACTGTGGGTCTATGGCGCCGCAAGACGCCTTGCAGCTTTCTAGTCTCTTGCTTAATCCTCTGCTGTTACCAGGAGGAAGACTCGCCTTCAGTATTCAGCGCATCAGAAGGAGATGACGGACGTGTGGGGAAGAGCTGCCCCAGCCGAGCCCAATTTAGCAGCCCTTCTAGGCCCCGCAGGTGCATGAAATAAACCATTTCTTCTTTTGAGGGCTGCTGAGACCTTTGATTATGCATTACCCAGGTTTATTGAAGCAACTGTTAATCCAGACGCTGACCCTCCAAAGTTAATCATTTCTTCTGGCACCATGAGAGTGAGGTCAGCCCCAAACCCTTCAGGCCCTTTCCGCTTGGACTCTTTTTCATTTGTCTATTATCTCCGCATGGTAACAACATGGTCACTCCCCTAACCAAACTGCATTCCTGTTTTTAAGCCATAGTTAAAAGAAATTTCTTTTGAAATAATAGTGGAGGAAATGCAAGGTCCTTTTTAAGAAAAAGAATGGAGAATCCATGCATGGGAATATGCATCTCTTCTTGAACCATCCTCTACAGCCAAAGATTTAAATCCAGCACTTAAGATTATCCAAACGCATAGCCACTAAAACAAAACAGAACAGAAACTTAAAATCTGCCCTTGTGTTAGCATTCACATCTCTTGGGATGATATGAAATGGGGGGGGGGGGGGGTTAAGAGTCACTCAGTTGTGCTCTTGGATGATCACAGAGCTATCTTTAGAACCAGGCAGAACCAGGTTACTGAAGCACAAATAACGGTGTACGCCTGGGAAGCAAAAGTAAATTTTCCAAGCATCTCTGTCTTCCTTTGTCAAAATACGGATATTTTGACAGTTTTCTATTAAGCTATTTTCTCGGTTTATTAAAAGGGACAAATGAGAAAGACATATTGGAGGCATTTGCTGGAGCTACAGGCAGCCTCCATTCTCTTTTCTAGCCAGACTAAGATATATATCCCATAGTATCCTTACCATACTCTCTCCATTTTTGTTTAAACAAGTGACATTGCATGTCATCGTCATTGCTACTGCTACACAGTAAGACATATCTTATTATGTCAAATGAACTGTGTGAAACTCAGTCGAATAAGCCCAGGGCACATACAGTTTTGTTGTTTTTGCCCTCATTCTACAAGTCCATGCTCAAAGAATAAAACCTTGTGCTCTTACTTTGATTTGGGGTTCAAACAACACTCAGAGAACTCAATCAAGTTGTTTTTGTTTTGTTCTAGTTGTGACTTTATCTCCTGTATTCCTTCCTTAAGTTCATAGGGACTGGCTGGGAAGTTGATACTGTTTTTCTTAACTGGCTGAGAAGTTGATCATCACCTGAAAATTTCATGATCCAGAATTAACCTTTGAATCCAAAGACAGACTTTATTCCCACAAAATCAAAATTGGTAACACTTCCTTGGATACCCACTGTACAAAAACAAAAATTATGTTAACTTGACTGTACAAACATTGATAAACATGAGCATACTTTTAAAAAACATAATGTTGCTTGTTCTCACAGTTTAAAAGTATAGCAGAAGAAATGGATTACTTTTTCCTTTAGAGCCTTTCCTAATAAGCTAACAAACATGAATAACTGTATTTCAGGATTTTCTCTGCTCCATAATCCTCCCTCAGAAGTTTTCAGACACTGAAGAAATTTTCAAATATTAACCTTTGTGAAAAAGTTGTCTTTTTAGAAAAGACAAAAGGAAAAAAAAAAAAAAATCTATGTGAAATTTCCCAGAGACTATCTTTCTAATTTACACTAATGGATATGCAGGTCATATGGAAAATTAAACACCAAAATCTGAATTTTCAGGGCAAGAGAATTTATGCACACAAATCCTATTACCAGCTAATGGGATTTGTGGGGATCCCCAGTGACCTATTTAGAAAATGTACCCCCTGCAGTTCAAGATGAATATATCATGTGAGCTAAACCAGAATACTCAGTCCTGCAGTTGGCTTTATCCCCAGTCTGTGAGAGTGATCCCTCCATGATTTCTAAAAGATGCTGGCAACCATAGCAGTCTGCATATCTGACTGAGAGTGCAAAATGACATCTATATTTTCTCTTTTAAGTTCTCCAAAATTTGTTTCAAATATTTTTTAAAGGCCTCTTCCTTCCTTTCTCCTTTCCTCTCTACCCTTCCCTCCTCCTCCTTTTTTCCTCCTAGTCTTCCTGTTCTCTTCTCCTTTTTCTCCTCACTTCCTTCTCCTTATTCTTAAATGTAGAAAAGAAGTGAAGCAAGCATTAAGGCATTAATATTCTCCCTCTGTCTGTACTTGGTTGAAGAGATTGAGGCTCCTGTCACAGTTAAAGTACCTGTCACTGCAGTGGTTTCAGAACTCTCTCGTGATATAAACATATACATGTTTTTGGAGAACTATTTCTAAGTCAGGACCATCAGGTGCTGAGAAAACCAAATCACCATGAGTGTGGAAGTGTCTGGTGGTATTGACACTGCACTCCTGTCTGTACAGTACTCCCTTGGCAAAACACCAGTTTTCTCTGGGACATGGTCTCTCACTAACTTCCTGCAGTTCTCTGACTGGATACAAAATCACCCTCCGCAGAGCACTGCCCCTCCCTTCAAAAGGGTGTGTTTCTATTTACCAGCCAATGAAACATCTATGTCCTCAAAGCAAACATCTCAAATCTTTTCTTGGAACATGCCATCTGAAAGCAAACATACAAAACTAACAAAAGTAATGCAAAATTGAATCATTCCTCTTTAAACATATGAATTTTGAGAATGTTTTTATATTAATAACTAAAGAATTAAACTGTTTGATAAGGAAGAAATATCAGACAACCTTCCAAGAACTATCAGATAAGAAAAGAGTTTGAACATGAAATTCTTGGCATTACTCGGACCACCATACATAATCTCATAGAGGGTTACTCTTATAATTAAAGGTGGGTAAAGTAATTCAAAATCAGATTTATGTGAAGCCAGAATAATGATATATAGTAAGATTCTTTACATAAGCTTTTTCTTAACACCAAAGGGTTAGATTTCTTATTTTTCAGCACCTAGACCTTTTAAAATGTATAGAAATCACAATTTGTTTGGGTATATACAGCTTATTATCACATTATTAGTTTCCCTATTTCATGTAAAACTTGACTTCTCCTCCAAAATTTCATAACATCCTAGCAGATGCGTTCTGTACACAATCAGTGATTGTGACTGTATTTCACTGTCTACTGATTTGTGTATGTCCCTGACCTCTTGGCGTCATTCCGTTAAGTCTCAGCAACACTCAAGAATTATCAGATTTAAAGGTCATTAGGCTCAATTCTAGTTTTTGAGTTTCTTTTTTGAGCATTTGGTAAGGATTGATATTTCATGAGTCTTATTCTTTCTTAAAAATTTCCAAAGTTCAAACAGAAAATTGTTAACTCATTCTACTTTGTAATTACCATATGGGTTCATTAAACACTTTTATTTTTGTAAAAGATACATTGTGTATCAATTTTTGCATCATCTGTTGTGCATCAATTTATCTCAACTATCCAAAAAATCATAAAATAATAAGAATATAGAAGAATGATGAAACATTTAGAAGAATAATACAAAAGTGAAATAAATTGTTATTCTTTAGCTTTCTTACTGTGTTGTACAAAGTAATGCATCATCTTTCAAGAAGGCATAAAGGAAATCTGCCTGTCATTATTTTTTATAATCTGCTTTTAGCTTTCATTGAAAACAGTAAAATCAGTTTTGTTTTGTTTTGTTTCCTGCCTATCTGAGCAAAGAGGAGAAAACTGTCAGTGAAAGACATTTCAAAACCATTAGACAAATCAGAAGGTGAATGCAAAGGCAAAGAAAACTGCACTTTACACTTTGATGGTAAAACTGATCATATAAGCAAAATCTCAGACTATCGGTGTTTAGATTGATGAAAACTTACAAGAATTTTTCAAACTCAAATTTGATAAGGAAGCAACATAATTCTAAAGACAAAAGGTAATATGATTTTCTCACCTAATTAGTCAATCAATACGAAGAGGGACTTCATAACATAAAATTTTTGACAAAAACTTAACCATCACATTTTGCTAGAAGGATATATATATGTGTATTGTATTATATATGTATTTGATGAAGCATCTTGTCAAACTTGATAAAAATAGTAAATGTCTTGATACTACTGTTAATATTTGATAGTTTACTATAACAAAATTATTAAAATTTTGATAAAAATTAAGTTTTTAAAATTAAGTAAACTTTTAAAATTCTACAGATTACTTGTAAAATGATTTAAGATATTTTGAAAATTAAATTTAAAGTGTTCATTAAGCCCAGAGCAAATAAGTTATGACTTTTTCCCCTGGCAAATTGAGGGTTAAGCTACATATATTTTAAATGAGAAGCCTGTGCATTCTAAGTTAAAACATTTCAGCAAATCTAATAGAAGTGTACTTCCTCATCTTGACTTCTAAAGCTGACTAAAGCACTCACAGACCGACTGCTGTATCTGGACCTAGAGGATATGAGAAACAGTAGAGCAAGGAGCCAAATGAGAAGATCAAGATCCTGCAGTGACCAAAATTTTCTCTGAATGTATTTGTGTTTGCACACTATTTTCCGTATTTATTTCATGTGGAACACACTACTGTTGAGTTTGGCATTTGAAAGATCACTGATCAAATTACCAATTAGGTTGGTTTAAGAGTGTTTCATCAAAACTTTTGGCTACTCCTCAGTTCATCCCAGGGCAGCACCATCAACCTTCGTGGCAGTAAGAGAGTAACATAAAAAGATTCTTTGTTATTTTATGAACGTGTGCCAAGCCAAAATTCCCCTCGTGCACCTACGGAACCAGTTATCAAGATCAACATGTCAATTCAACTAGAGTGCACATATATTTTTCCTTGTTTACAGACCTGTAATTACTTGCATTTAATTCATACTACTTATCTTAAAAAACAGCCATAAAAATTTATATTTGTTGTATACATATGGGTAAATGGACTCATTTAGGATGTTGAATAAAATTTATCAATCCAATTACAGTAACCTGAAAGCTATGCTGAGTGGCAGAGATCTAAATATACTGGTTCTTGTGATTATGTGTTAGCAAAACACATCCATCAGTTCCCAGGTCCCACTCAAGTGTGTCAAGGACATTCAGTCACATAGATAGTTCAGTCAAATCTCCTCTACTTGGACTCTATTCATTAAATTCCCCCAGCTGTGACCCACTAGCAGCAAGAATCAATCCCAAGTTTTTGGGAAGCACTGCCTCCAGCCTGGTCCAGTCTCTTAGTTCCTATTATAAAATTCTAGTCTTATCCTTCACGTAGCCCAGAACATAAGCTTCTTAATATTCACAGCTCTAGTACTCTATTGCTCCATCGTGAGAGAGGCAAACCATGAGTCTAGCCTTAAATTCATATTCTTTACATCTCTCCATTTCTCTTAATTATTTGTATAAATCATAATAGCATTTTAAATTTTTTTATTAAGATTACTTTTTGAGCAATTTTATATTCACAGAAAAATTGAGGGGAAGATATACAGATTTCCCATATAGTCCCTTACCCCACACATGGACAGATTCTCTATTATCAATATGCCCCTCTAGAGAAGAACCTTTGTACAACTGATGAGCCTACACTGACACATCATAATCAACCAAAGCCATTAACTTACATTACGGTTCACTCTTGCCATTGTATATTCTATGGTTTTGGACACATATATAATGACTTATATCCATCATTATGGCATCATACAGAGTATTTTTCACTGCCTTTAAAATCCTTTATGCTCCACCTACTCATCCCTCCCCCTACCTATCCCTCACAAACATTGATTTCTTTTTTTTTTTTTACTGTCTTCATAGATTTGCCTTTTCCAGAACGTCATATAATTAGAGCATACTGGACATAACCTTTTCATATTGGTTTCTTTCACTCATTAGTAATACACATGTTTCCTTTATAACTTTTTATGACTTCATGGTACATTTGTTTAAACAGTAAATAATATTCCATTTTCAGTACATACCACAGTTTATTTTTCCATTGATCTCCTGAAAGATATCATGGTTGCTTCCAAGTTTTGAGAATTATGAACAAAGCCACTATAAACATCATGTGCAGGTTTGTGTGGTTATAAGTTGTGATGCTGAAGCTGAAACTCCAGTACTTGGGCCACCTCATGCGAAGAGTTGACTCGTTGGAAAAGACTCTGATGCTGGGAGGAATTGGGGGCAGGAGGAGAAGGGGACGACAGAGGATGAGATGGCTGGATGGCATCACTGACTCGGTGGGCATGAGTTTGAGTAAACTGCGGGAGTTTGTGATGGACAGGGAGGCCTGGTGTGCTGTGATTCATGGGGTCGCAAAGAGTCGGACACGACTGAGTGACTGAACTGAACTGAACTGAAGTTGTGGACTCCTTTGGATAAATACCAAGGAGTGCAACTGCTGGATTATAGGATAAGAATCTGCTTGGTTTTCTAAGAAATCATCAAAACGTCTTCCAGAGTTGGTAACATTTTCGATTCCCACTAGAGATGAACGCGAGTCCCTGTTGCTCCACATCTTCACTAGCGTTTGGTGTTGCCAGTGTCCCAGGTTTTGGTCATTCTAACAGGTGTGTAGTGGTATCTCAGTGTTGTCTTAATTTGCATTTCCCTGATGACATACGATAAAGAGCATCTTTTCATATGCTGATTTGCCATCTGTGTATCTCCTTTGATGAGATGTCTGTTAAGGTCTCTGGCCCACTTTTTAATTAGGTTGTTTGTTTTTTTATTCTTGAGTTATGAGAGTTCTTTGTATATTTTAGATAACAATCCCTGATTAGATGTGTCTTTTGCAAATATTTTCTCCCAGTTTGTAGTTTGTTTTCTCATTCTTCTGATCATAATTGGATTAAAATTTTTATTCTCCAATGGACCTTCTATAAGAGAAGGAATTCATGGCATAAAATTCATAAACAGGTAGATATACTATAGCAAACAACACATATGAACTTGATTCTCTAGTTTAGGAAACATTTTAGATCTACTATTGCATCAGGTTCTATGCTAATTCTGGGAAGAAATGAAAAAAAAAAAGTAAAACCAAAAATCAAGACAATACATTGTGTCACAATAGAAGTTTATATCAGACTTAGCATTCTATGGAATTAGGAAGGAGAAAGCATTAAGCTTCCATGGGAGTACAGTGAATACAGGGAGGGTGATGATGATTAAGATAAGAATACTCTTCTGACTATGTGTCTATCAAATCGATCAATTTATTTCTCCAAGTGACAGTGGACATTCTCTCTTGTTGGGCTCTTGTATTTCCCTTTGTTTTTAGAATAGAAATGTCATCTGTGAAATCATTCGAATAATTCTCTTGTCCCTTGGAACAAAACCCTTATCTCTTTGCACGTCTCCCTCACCTAGTCCCTCACATATTTCCTTGAAAAAAAAACAAAACCTATAATTTTGGGACCTTTCCTGACTAAATTGCTCTTATTTAGTTAATTAAATATAATTGTCAGTCCACTCCAACTCTCTGCCCCTTGAATAAATTCACATTCCACCTCATTCCCACTTCCTTGCAATAGCCTCTTTTCATCTATGGCTCCTTCCCTTTCACCAGCTTCTGCTGATTTATCATTCTAAATCCATTTTTAATTTTCTAACTTTTATAACACAAAGATATGAACCTCAGTAAACTTGGGTAGGAGACATTACTGTTTGTAAATGCTTTAGGGTTCATTGAAATAGCTCCATTATTTTTTAATTTCCACACTCTCTATAGGCAAGTTGAATGCATGTTGAATTCACAACCATTTGTATGTGTGTGCAGTTCAGTTTTCAAAGATCTGTGAGTGCCATATGTAGAGAAAAAAAATCACACAAAGGCAAGCTAATTAGTAAAAAAAACAGCCTAGAGGAAACAAACCTGGAATTAATGGTGACTGCCAACCTAAAAAGCAAATGTCATTCTACCCAGAACATTCCTTTCTTTTTCCTGAGGATCTCAGGATCACAGGAACAAACACTGCTAAGGTAAATAAAAACCCATATAGCCACAGCAAATGTTGTTTATGTAGACCAGACCCAAGTAACCACACTGGTTCAGAGTTGAGTTTTTTTAATCGGAAACCTTTTGTGCCCAACCAAAGATGTCTTAATGAGACAGAACCACAAAAAGGGAAGCTATATTAACACAAAGCTTGTTTATAAGTCAGCTGGAAATCATTATTGTCTTAGGAAGTGTTCCAAATTTTGTTATTTTCTACTAGTACTAGGTAACTACTGAATATTTTACAAATAAAAAATAATAACAATGAATTGGCAATAACACAGAGTTAGTTTTTGGAAACTTTACAAAAAAAAAAAAAAAAACCCTCAAAATTACTCACACATGTGAATATGCAAAAATCTATTCTTTTTTTTCTGACATATGCTTTTTTCTTATTGAGTTATAAGATGAGCAGCTTCCTTTCACTAGTGGAAGTCCAAAGTTCTTCTTGTCAGTGTTCATCTTTGGGTAGATTTTGGTCTTTCCTCTCTAATACAGAGAAAGATTCAAAATCAATTTCATGAGACAAATTAACTACATAGCTTTATCCCAGTTACCATTCAAGAAAGCTTGCTCTAGTGTGACTTCATTTGAATAAACAGTCTATTCAATGAATTTGACCTTATTTACTGAGTCTTAGGAAAACAGAGAAAGAATCTGGGATTAATGGGAGCACTATAAAGATTTTCATCTTTCCCACTCTTTTCATCGTTATCTTGAAGTATATTTCATTAAAGTTTTTTAGTACCTTTTCTGCAGTTTTCTATAATGGGAAAATCATTTTACTAATGTAAAAGTTTTATTTTTTACCTCAAAGTCCAACTGAAATGAGTTTAAAACTAGAATATCTTTGAGAGAGGCAGATTTGGAAAACTCTTAAATTGTTCATTGTGTTAACCCAAGGGTATATGATGGTAAAAAGGATATTTTAGAGTGTGTATAATTCCTAATAATTAAGGTTGGTAAGTAGAAGAGAGAAGTGTAGGGTCTTCTTTGACTGTATAAACAGGGTCAATGTATTTAAATTAAAACAGACATTGGCTGGTAGTTTCTGGGCCAACATATATTTTTTTAACAAATACAAATTTTACTTAATATTATATATATACATACTATATATATAATATATTCAGTGGTAATAAAGAGCAAAATGTCATATTACTATGGGAAAATCTGCTTTTGAATGAACCAAAACAACTCTTCCTATCTGTTTTTTAAATATATTAATAGTTTAGTCTTTTGAAGCTATGTATTGAAATAGCATAATTAATGATTTCCTCTTGTATTCTGTATATGATTCTTTTATTTAGAATTAAACATGATCTGTTTTAAGAATTGTTCATGTATATTTTATATAAACGAACCATTTAGTAGTAGGATATAATGCCATATACATTTTGCATATTCAGTGTAGCATAATGCCCTCTGATGTCAACATATTTAAGAACTGAGATAAGTTGGCTCTAGAAAATCTTGTCAAGGTTGGGTATAGACCTTCTAATAAAGAGAAAACAACTCTCCCTAAAAACTACCACTTCCCTTGATAAACTTTGAAGTCTTACTTTTCTTAGTTGTTTTTGAATGTGTCAGAGAACAAATACTGTCTTAATTATATGATACCATAACTTCTGGGAAATAATTTTTATTTATTAGAATTGCAATGTGATAAATTGATATTCAAGAAATAGCACATTCTAGTTCATGAAAAAGTAAAACTGAAAATGGATAAAACTTCTTAGCAACAATGAAATACAGTAAAGGAGATTTGCAATTTTTTCTAACACATACCATTTGGGATGTATTTGAGACAATACGATTTTTAAATGCTTTACTTTTCCCCTACTTAATATACACCCCCCCCAACCCCGACAAAGAATCCAATTATTTACTATGCTAAAAGATGAAAACCAAAGGATAAAACCAAAATCAGCTGAACTAACTCGGTTTAATTAGCTATTTCTCTTGTTCCCATAAATGAAGATGCCTACAGAAATAGTAACATTTTCATAAGAAACAAGAGACCCCAAAATGAAACCATATGTCCTGTTGAGACTAGTCCTTGAGCTCAGGAAATACCAATTATCTTCATTGTTGTTTTATTCTTTAACTCTTAAAAATGTAGGCATGGTTTTGAATTCCAGTTTGGCAACTATATGCAATTCCCCATCAATGTCACTCACTTTTGTGCCTTTTATCTTTCTTTTTAAAGCTATGTTTGATGTTTCCTCAAATAATTTTTTCTGAATAGAAGGGAAAAAAATGTGATTTTAGTTCACAGTTTAAGTTTTGAATCTTTTTTCACATACTTAAGTCAAGTCAGAGCAGGACTGGAAATATCTCCTATCCTCTGCTAAAACTGAGTTTTATGGGTGCTGAAGACTGATCTAATTTTTAATTTTACAAGTATTTTGTGGACTAGAATATGCTACTGCTTGAATATCAATTTACCATAAGTTATTTACATGGAAGTTCTAATAAATAATAAAAATAATTAGAATTAAAGAAATGTCATTTTGCTACTTCTCATTGGGAGATATCTTTAAAATTCTCTTTTCAGGTAAAATTTCCTGACTAATATTTTTTAATTTATCCAGTAATGACCTTTCTCTACCTTTTTTTAATTTTCTGGGCCATAACTATTAATACATCCAGTAAATAGTTGTTGCCTAACTACGGGATGAGAAATACAGTTGTAGAGCATTTCTATGAAGGTTTTCTGTCTTGTGCACTAGTGTTGTGATAGTGAAGGGCTTCTTCTGTCTTTTTTCTCCTTCTCTCATTCACTCTCTTTCACATAAAGCAACATGTGCTGAGTGGCATTTATTAGAATTTCTTCAGCCAGCTACTCTTCTGTTACTATTAGTGTTTTTCACTATTTAGCTTTCAAACATTTCAAAGTTTGTATGTTTGAAATCAATTGTTTAACAAATCAGAAACAACTGAAGCTAACAGCAGTCCCTAATGTTGGTCATTTTGTCTGTTTTGCTTTGTGTAGATAAAGGTCAACTAAAACAATTGAGATCTTTAATTTCTAGTCAAGTGTGCCACCTTCCAGAACTTACTTTATGTCTAGGAACTACAATTCGAGAAGCGGTGCATCTTTAATAGCTCAGTCATATCTGGCTTTGTGACCCCATGGATTATAGCCCTCCAGGCTCCTCTGTTCATGGAATTCTCCAGGCAAGAATACTGGGGTGGGAACGGTAGCCGAGTCCGTGTGTTGGCTGGTCGGACCCCACCCCCTCACCCCTGGCGGCCGCGGAGTGTTGGGGGCCGCTCGGGACCAGTTTTCAAGACAGCCTTTCCCTGGACGTCTCGTCGTCCCACCTCGTGGCTCTGGACCTTAAGTGATTATTACAATGGAAGAAACCAGTAATTTCAAGACACCAAGCAGATTATCTGAAAAAAGGAAATCTGCATTACGTTTAACTCCATGTATAAATATTCCTGCCTCTCCATTTATGCAGAAGCTTGGCTTTGGTACTGGGGTAAATGTCTACCTTATGCAAAGATCTCCAAGAGGTTTGTCTCATTCTCCTTGGGCTGTGAAAAAGATTAATCCTAGATGTAATGATGATTATCAGAGTATGTATCAAAAGAGACTAACTGATGAAGCTAAGATTTTGAAAAGCCTCAACCACCCAAACATTATAGGTTACCGTGCTTTCACTAAAGCTAGCGATGGCAGTCTGTGTCTTGCTATGGAATATGGAGGTGAAAAGTCTCTAAATGACTTAATAGAAGAACGAAATAAAGATAGCCGAGATCCTTTTCCAGCAGCCATAATTTTAAAAGTTGCTTTGAACATGGCAAGAGGGTTAAAGTATCTGCACCAAGATAAGAAACTGCTCCATGGAGATATAAAGTCTTCAAATGTTGTTATTAAAGGTGATTTTGAAACAATTAAAATCTGTGATGTAGGAGTCTCTCTTCCATTGGATGAAAATATGACTGTGACTGACCCCGAGGCCTGTTACATCGGCACTGAGCCTTGGAAACCTAAGGAAGCTCTGGAGGAGGATGGTATTATTACTGACAAGGCAGACATATTTGCCTTTGGTCTTACTCTGTGGGAAATGATGACTTTATCTATTCCACACATTAATCTTCCAGATGATGATGATGATGAAGATAAAACTTTTGATGAAAGTGACTTTGATGATGATGCATACTATGCAGCTTTGGGAACTAGACCACCTATTAACATGGAGGAACTGGATGAAACGTACCAGAAAGTAATTGAGCTCTTCTCCGTATGCACTAATGAAAATCCTAAAGACCGTCCTTCTGCCGCGCGCATTGTTGAGGCTTTAGAAGTGGATGTCCTGTGATCACCTCATACCCATGACTGCTGGAGCCTCAAGTATGGCTCATGTATATAGCTATTCTGTTTACCATGATACATTTATGTAGTTATTATGATGATCCATAATTATTAGATGGAAGTGGCCTATTTTAGGACCATAGATAGCACCTTATTAACATTTGAACAACTGTTTGTTATAAAGGTAGTTCAAGTATGCTTATGTTAATAAGCATTTAAAATTGTAGAGGGTTTTCTATAAAGTTTAAGAAACTACTAAAAAATTTGAACTTGTTTATATAGATTTAAAATAGTGCTGTAAAACTGATGTCTAACATTAATTTGGGCTGAGTGACTTTTATTGATGATCTTTCTCAGATGTTCTCTATTTTAATGGATCTACTGAAATTAGCACTTTGTATATTACAAAATAAGTCTACATTTGCTTACCTCTTAAAACCTTTTGCTGGCCTTTCTTGGTTGATGTGCTTACTAAATAGGATCACTGAGACCCGAGACCTGGGATATGGCTCATAAGAGGAGTTCCCTGGGTATATCCAAACATTTTTGGTTAAGGCTTGTCTTGTTCCAGAGCTTTGGTTTTTGCTTTAATTTGTTGAATGCATTTTCTGTACTGGTATCTTTAATATTTTTATTTACTGATCTATATCTTAACATATCACAGTCTTGGTGTAAATAAAACTCTAATAGGACAATATAGAATAAAGGACATGTCAGTTACCCAAAGGTATGCTATCCTATTTTGTACTCCATTGTATTCAGTGTTGTCATTAAACTTACTGAGTGAACGTTAAAAAAAAAAAAAAAAAGAATACTGGGGTGGGTTGCCATTCCCTTCTCCAGGGGATCTTCCCCACCCAGATCTTCCCACATCTCCTGTGACTCCTGCATTGAGGCAGATTCTTTACCCACTGAGTCAGTGGGGAAGTCCTCGAGAAGTGGTAGATGTGTGTGAAAATGGCCAAGTATTACTGTGTCCTGAGAACCTAACCTGGTAACTGGCAGGTTGTTGCCATTGTTGTTTAGTCTCTCAGCCGTGTCTGACTCTTTTATGACACCCATGGACTGTAGCCTGCAAGGCTCCTCTGTCTATGGGATCTTCCAGGCAAGATTACTGCAGTGGATTGCCATTTCCTCCTCCAGGGGATCTTCCTGGCCCAGGGATGGAACCTGTGCCTCCATCTCCAGGTCTCCTACATTGCAGGTGGATTCTTTATGGCTGAGCCCCCTGGTAAGCCCAACTGTCAGGTTGGGGCCTCAAAGTATGGCCAAGCAGAAATGTGGATTGAACTCCATTTGCAGCTGGGTCTTCCCAAACTGCTGCCAGCTCTCAGGGAAATTACAATGGCCATTAGAAGGAACATTCGAATAAGATAAGTTTATTGAAAAAGAGCTCGGTCCTCTGGGATGACTTGGAGGAGTAGGATGGGTTAATGGGGTGGGAGGGAGGACAAAGATGGAAAGGATATATATATATATATATATATATATATATATACCTATGCTGATCCACTTTGTTGTACAACAAACTAACACAACACTGCAAAGAAATTATATGTAAAATTCTTTACAACACTGCAAGTAATTTAATTTTTTAATAAAAGATTTAAAAAATGTTTTTAAAAGTGCACTTAAAAACAATGGCTTCCAAATCAAGCAAACAGAATGGAATACCTATTGTAACTGGTGTGCAGAAACCTCAAAAAAAATCTCAAAATAGCTTCATTGAGAGATTTGCTGTAAAACGCTAATGCAAAAATTAAATATACAAGACATCTAAAACAAAAGACTTATGGCTGATTCATGTTGATGTATGGGAGAAAGCAATACAAAATTGAAAAGCAATTATCCTTCAATTAAAAAGAAAAAAAATGTAAAAAGGAAAAAAATTAAACAAAAGACTATAAGACAAACTTAATCCTATTGTTCCCCCACTTCCTTTACTTTAGCATTCATTCTAATAATCCTCTGTCTGAATTCTTTGTCTCACTCTAAAAAGACTGCACGATCATAAGCAAAAGTCAACAATTAATGGCCTTACAGACACTTCCATATCTCTCTTCACAGGAGGATACCCATATGGCCCTCTCCCAAAGTTGATGAGACTCTGAGGGTTTTTTCCTCTGGTAAATTGATATGTTATTCCATTTAATAGCCAAGTGAAGTCACTCAGTCCTGTCCGACTCTTTGTGAACCCATGGACTGTAGCCTGCCAGGCTCCTCCAGTCCATGGGATTCTCCAGGCAAGAATACTAGAGTGGGTTGCCATTTCCTTCTCCAGGGGATCTTCCCAACCCAGGGATAGAACCCAGGTCTCCCTCATTGCAGGCAGACGCTTTAACCTCTGAGCCACCAGGGAAGCCATTTAATAGCCAAGGGAAAAAAAAAAAATTAAAATTCCTACCAGAGTCAGCTCTCCCAGATCTCTATCACTAGTACCCAGTTCAGTTCAGTTCAGTAGCTCAGTCGTGTCCAACTCTTTGCGACCCCATGAATCGCAGCACGCCAGGCCTCCCTGTCCATCACAAACTCCCGGAGTTTACTCAAACCCATGTCCATCGAGTCAGTGATGCCATCCAGCTATCTCATCCTCTGTTGTCCCCTTCTCCTCCTGCCCCCAATCCCTCCCAGCTTCAGGGTCTTTTCCAATGAGTCAACTCTTTGCATGAGGTGGTCAAAGTATTGGAGTTTCAGCATCAGTCCTTCCAATGAACACCCAGGACGGATCTCCTTTAGGATGGACTGGTTGGATCTCTTTGCAGTCCAAGGGACTCTCAAGAGTCTTCTCCAACATCACAGTTCAAAAGCATCAGTTCTGGCTATTATAAACAGTGCTGTGATGAACATTGGGGTGCACGTGTCTCTTTCAGATCTGGTTTCCTCAGTGTGTATGCCCAGAAGTGGGATTGCTGGGTCATATGGCAGTTCTATTTCCAGTTTTTTAAGAAATCTCCACACTGTTTTCCATAGTGGCTGTACTAGTTTGCATCATGGAAGCAACCTAGATGCCCATCAGCAGATGAGTGGATAAGGAAGCTGTGGTACATATACACCATGGAATATTACTCAGCCGTTAAAAAGAATTCATTTGAATCAGTCCTAATGAGATGGATGAAACTGGAGCCCCTTATACAGAGTGAAGTAAGCCAGAAAGATAAAGAACATTACAGCATACTAACACATATATATGGAATTTAGAAAGATGGTAATGATAACCCTATATGCAAAACGGAAAAAGAGACACAGAAATACAGAACAGACTTTTGAACTCTGTGGGAGAATGTGAGGGTGGGATATTTCAAAAGAACAGCATGTATACTATTTATGGTGAAACAGATCACCAGCCCAGGTGGGATGCATGAGACAAGTGCTCGGGCGTGGTGCACTGGGAAGACCCAGAGGAATCGGGTGGAGAGGGAGGTGGGAGGGGGGATCGGGATGGGGAATACATGTAAATCTATGGCTGATTCATATCAATGTATGACAAAAAAAATAAAAATAAATAAAAAAAAAAAAGCATCAGTTCTTCAGCACTCAGCTTTCTTCACAGTCCAACTCTCACATCCATACATGACCACTGGAAAAACCATAGCCTTGACTAGACAGACCTTTGTTGGCAAAGTAATGTCTCTGCTCTTTAATATGCTGTCTAGGTTGGTCATAACTTTCCTTCCAAGGAGTAAGCGTCTTTTAATTTCATGGCTGCAATCACCATCTGCAATGATTTTGGAGCCCAGAAAAATAAAGTCTGACACTGTTTCCACTGCTACCCCATTCCGAGGTCAGGGGCAGTGGCCGAGAGGAGCAACCCCACCTCCAGGGAACAGCGGCTGCGCGGTTGCAGGAGGGCTGAGTGGAGCTACTCCATCTTCAAGGTCAGGAGGGGCGGCCGTGAGGAGATACCCTTGTCCAAGGTAAGGAGCAGTGGCTGCGCTTTGCTGGAGCAGCCATAAAGAGACACCCCCACTCAAGGTAAGAGAAACCCAAGTACCCAGAAGAGATAGGAAAATAAAATATAACTTGCACCCTCTTTGAGGGCATCTCTTGAGTCCAAGAAATCAATCAATATTGCCAGAAATATAACAAACTAGACAGCATATTAAAAAGCAGAGACACCACTTTGCTGACAAAGTTGCATAGTCAAAGCTATGATTTTTCCAGTAGTCATGTATGGATGTGAGAGCTGCACAGTAAAAAAGGCTAAGCGCTGAAGAATTGATGCCTTCAAACTGTGGTGCTGGAGAAGACTCTTGTTAATCTCTTGGACTGCAAGGAGATCAAACCAGTCAATCCTAAAGGTAATCAACCCTGAATATTCATTGGAAGGGCTGATGCTGAAGCTGACATTCCAATACTTTGGGCTGCCTGATGGAAAGACTCAATTCATTGGAAAAGACCCTGATGCTGGGAAAGATTGAGGGCAGAAGGAAAAGGGGGCGACAGAGGATGAGATGGTTGGATGGCATCACCGACTCAATGGACATGAGTCTGAGCAAACTCTGGGAGATAGTAAAGGACAGGGAAGCCTGGTGTGCTGCAGTCCTTGGGGCTACAAAGAGTCAGATATGACCATGACTGAACAACAACAACAGCTAAAAAACTGGCAAGATATTTCAAGGGATTTTTTTTTTAATTAGGTAGCCCTATGGTCGGAGTTGGTAAGAGATCAAAAGCTGACATTTAGAGCCTGATAGAAATATTTTTCAAGCCATCTCTCCGAAGTAAATTGAAGATAATGTAGTTGGATGGTACATCAACCTATGATTTTCTTTGACTTAGTTGATTTTAATTGGTTTGGGTCTTGGGGACCATGGCTCTGAAGTGCCCTCCAAACACTGGGAATTAATTTGCTCATTATAATTATAATAATCTCCCTGGTGCATTGTATTATCTCAAAAGCTTTAAATGTGTGTTTGTAGCTGCTAAGCATTAAGCAAATGATCTCCCTAAGACTGGAACATCAGAAAAGGAATGAAGAGAATCTGTCACTATCATAGGAATTAAGCAAAAACATCGTGACTTGTGGATACCACACAAGGGATCAACAAAGCTTTGAGAATCAGAGAGATAGGTAAGAGTGACACTAATGCCTAAATTTTGATCACATCTCTCAATTAACCTGAGAGTTTGATCAAAAGTGGCGAGAAAAAGAAAAAGAAACACTGATCCCGAAATGAAGTCACTTGTGCTAAACTCCAATGTCAGTAAACCAAGACTTAATACTTAACTTGCTGGCAGTTCAACTTCCCACAGGAATGTAGTCTTAATTGGTTGGTCTGGAATTTTCTGGTCAGCACCAAAGACATAATGTGACATAAAGCTCCCTTCCATCCCTCATGGGTAATTTACCTATGCCTGAAAACAATCCACTCTTTCCCCCTTTCTGCTTATCTAAGCCTCTCATTTTGTACAGCTCTTCAAAGGTCCTCTCTTTCCTACTAGGTGGGATGCCACCCAATTCATGAATTGTTCAATAAAGCCAATTAGATCTTTAAAATTTACTTGATTGAACTTTTGTGAGCTTGTGTTTTTCTTTTGTAATACAGTGATAATGATATCTGTTCTACCTTCCTCAGGGATTTTTTGAGAATCTGATAAACTAATGTGGATAGAATCACTTTGTAACATATAAAGTGTCATAAAAATATAATCTGTTATTATAAAGTATTCATAGAGAATTCTGTAATATTTGATATCTAGATAGTGTGTTCATTTATTACAGTTTCACTTGGAAAGAGTCTATTTTTTAAAAATACAATTGCTGTGTCAAACAGAAGAAAGCAAACTGACATCAAGTAATGAGCAGAACTGGGAAAATAATATAGTCTCCTAGCCTCCTAAAGAAACTTATCTTGTGTGTTA